>NC_141292.1:15348285-15863285 GCF_037954325.1 Fistularia commersonii | reverse complement strand
TAATTTTAATTAAATAATCACAAATTGTTTTTGCTACGAAGTTAATCTTAATTAAATAATCACACATTAACTGTAATGGTAAGTTAATTTTGATTAAATCATCATAAGTTAATTTTAATGTTAAGTTAATTTCAATTTAATAATCACACATTTTCAGTAACTTTAAGTTAATTTAAATTAAATAATCACAAGTTAATTTGAATGTTAAGTTAATTCTAATTTTATAATCATAAGTTCATTGTAATGTGTTAATTTTAATTAAATAATCAAGTTAATTTGAATGTTCTAGATAATTAAATGGTAATTATTATATTATTAATTATTATATAATTATTATCATTATTCTGGTTACATTAATAATTATAGTTACATTATAATTATAATGTCAGTACATTTATATGATTATTAATGATTTTAAAGTTTTAATCAAATGCCAAAAAAAAATTAGTATTATAATTATTATATTATCAATTATTATATGATTATTATCATTATAACAATTGTAATTATAGTGTCAGTATATTTATGTGATCATTAATGATTTTAAAATGCCAAAAAATGTAAACATTTAAATTACAATTTTCATTTTGTTCAATTTACATGATACCTGGTTGCCCCGTGTTACATTAGCATTAGCATAGATGTAAAGAAAAGGGTTTACTAGTTGATCTGTTACAACATAAATCCTTTTATATCAGGTTAAGAAATCCACGTGGTCAAACTATCCTGGCGAATAAAGAAAAATATTTTATATCAATATCAATTTGTTGTTTTTCTGGAAGGCTAACTTTAGCATACTTAGCTCCGCCTGCACAGAGGACACTGATGTGGATAACCTGCGTTCTAATGGCGGCATCGCGGGTAACAACAACGACATGAATCCTGGGAAATGTAGTTTATGGCCGACGAACGCGTTTGACTTCTTTATTTTATGATAATCTGACTTTTCGACACGTTCTCTTGGGTCACATTAAATGAGGTTACGGGCCGCGCCTGGCCCACGGGCCTTGAGTTTGTCACATGTTAGACGTAGCACGAGTGTTAGACACAGCAGCTGTGCTAGGCTAGTAGTTAGCTAGTGCTAGTTTACGGCTGCTAGCTCAGTGGGTCAATGCTGGATCCTCTGGTGAAGGAGAGCAGTGATAAAGGGAAGGAGTGCAGCTTGTTAGCTGGTTGGCTAGTTAGCTAGTGCTAGTTTACAGCTGCTAGCTCAGTGGGTCAATGCTGGGGTGGTGGTGAAGGAAGTAGGGCAGCCATGAAGGGGAGGGAGTGAAGCGCACTAGCTAGTTAGCTAGTTATTACTAGTTTGCAGCTGCTAGTGCAGTGGGTTAATGCTGGAGGCTCTGGTGAAGGAAGAAGAGCAGTGATGAAGAAGTGCGGCTTGCTAGCTGTTTAGCTAGTTAGCTAGTGCTGGTTTACAGCTGCTAGTTCATTGGGCCAATACTGGAGTGGTGGTGAAGGAGGTAGAGCAGCGATGAAGGAGTGCAGCTTGCTAGCTGGTTAGCTGGTAAGCTAGTGCTAGTTTACAGCTGCTAGTTCAGAGGGTCAATACTGGAGTTTTGGTGAAGGCGGTAGAGAAGCGATGAAGGGAAGGGAGAGCAGCTCACTAGCTGGCTAGCTAGCTAGTACTAGTTTACAGCTGCTAGTTCAGTGGGTCAACGCTGTAGGTTCTGGTGAAGGAGGTAGAGCAGCGATGAAGGGAAGGAGTGCAGCTTGCTAGCTGGTTAGCAGGTTAGCTAGTGCTAGTTTACAGCTGCTAGTTCAGTGGGTCAATGCTGTAGGTTCTGGTGAAGGAGGTAGAGCAGCGATGAAGGAGTGCAGCTTGCTAGCTGGTTAGCTAGTCAGTACTAGTTTACAGTTGCTAGTTCAGTGGGTTAATACTGGAAAGGTGTCGCAGGAGGTAGGGCAGCGATGACAGGGAAAGGGTACAGCTCACTAGCTGGTTAGCAGGTTAGCTAGTTAGTTCCTTTATTTGTTTGTTTGTTTAGAGGAGGAGGGGCTTCCCATGATGGCGCCCGGAGGAGCTCGCCGCCGCACAGATGGCGTGGCGACAGGAAGCTGTCGGTGAGATGCCGCTGGACCGCCATCAAGACCAACTCGCCCACACACACACACACACACACACACACACACACACACACACACACACACACACATAATATATGCAACGCGAAGCAGGGAGGGCAGATGAGGAGGAGAAGAAGAGGCGGCAGAGTCACTCTTTATCCTAATAAAGGAGAGTTTTAGGTTGTAATTCTAATTTAAAAGGTGTTATTACACCTATTTATGATAATAGATGTGTTATTACACATTTATATTGCAAGTGCTATAATCACACTTTTTTTTTTCAGTTTTAAACACGCTGAAGGAACTGATCGTTACATAACCAAATCACATGTTGAAAACTAAAATTTGATTTTTTTAAACATTATTAACTGGATGAAAAGAATATAAAATATAATAGACAGGATAACAAAAACATATATATTTTTTGAATTATTCCATCTATCATTTTCTATTTAATAATAATCCTCATCAACAAAATAAAATATATTATAATATGTAATATGATACATGGGATTGTATCATTGTATATATAGTACTCATATATATATATATATATATACTATAGTATATATCTATTATATTATCAATCCAGCCATATATTATATAATATTATATTATTATATAATTTATTATTATATATTATATTTATTATTATATAATATAATATATATTATTATATTATATTATGCATCTTGTATTTGCAAGTGTTATTTGCAGTCCTTATGTCCTCTATCGTAAGTCGCTTTGGATAAAAGTGTCTGCCAAATGTAATGTAATGTAAAAATATTACATTATATTATATATTATTGCTGTCATCATTATTTTAATTTCTTCTTTCTTTTTTTTCTTCTAAATATTGGATTTTAAAAACAAACCACTTATTTAATCCTATAAACAAATATTCCTAAGTTAGAGCAAAGTCCCCTTTTTTTTTTTTAATGATTTTTTTTTAATTTCTATAAAATCTGACGACGTTAAACTACTCGTCTTTCCTTTTTTCCCCTCCTTTCCTCGTCCCTTTCCATCCCTCCCTTCTCGCGCCTCCACAAACCGCCTACACAGTAAAATTGATTTAAGTCTGCCTCCTGAGGGGTTTGCAGCATGGGTGTGTGTGTGTGTGTGTGTGTGTGTGTTCCCTGCATTTCCATCTGTCTGCAAATTCTTCTCACTCGGGAGAGAAAAATAAATAAATAAATAAATAAAAATAAGAATTTTTTTTTTTCGTGATTCGGGTCACGAAGCGAAGAGCCTCTTTCTTGCAGGAATATGTTAAAAAAGAACAATGTGAGCTAATGAGACGGGATTTCTGGGCTGCAGCACTGCGGAGGCGGTGTGTGTGTGTGTGTGTGTGTGTGTGTGTGGCGGGGGGAGGGGGGTGTTTACCTGGCATCCGCCTCGCTGTAGTACTCCCTCGCCACGATATCCTCAAACAGCTCGCCTCCCGTCACCCTGGGAAACGCAGGGATGGAGGTTAGGAGGGGGGATGTCCTCATTAAGGGGGGAAACCCCCGGCTGAGGGATTCACTCGGGCTGCGTTGCCATGGAGACTGACTCCCGTGCGGGGGAGTGTGCGCTAAAGCGCTAGCTGCAAGGAGGTTTGGGGGGGCGGCTGTTACGTAATGGGGGGTGTTTGCCTCGAAAGATGGGGGGGGGGAGTGGATGCAGGGGAGGGCGAAGGAAAGGAAAGGAAAGGAAAGGGAAGGGAAGGAAAGGAAAGGAAAGGAAAGGAAAGGAAAGGAAAGGAAAGGAAAGGAAAGGAAAGGAAAGGAGGGAACTCACAGGTCAAAGAGGAGGTAGTGGAATCCTTCCTCCGAGATGCTGTCATGGAGACGGACTGGGGGTGAAGATGGAGAGAAGAAAAAAAAGAGAGGGAGTTGTCAAAATGTTGCTGCTTCTTTGTCGATTTGGGAGGAGCGGCGGCCGAAAAGAATTTGCCACATAGCTTGGGGAGAAAAAAAAAAAAAAAGTTTTCTAGAGAAGGATCTAGAGAAGGCCTGGAAAAAGAACGTGGAGCGCATTGAAAAGGAAATGTAAAAGAATGCAGTGAAAATATTTGGATTTTTTTTTTTTTTTTAAGATTGAATAAAACCCAACAAAAGCAGTTCCAGAGCAGAATCTAGAGGATGACGTGACTCTGGAAGGGCACGGAAATAGACATATTGATGGGGGAGAAAAAAAAAAAAAAGTTTTCTAGAGAAGGATCTAGAGAAGGCCTGGAAAAAGAACGTGGACCGCATTGAAAAGGAAATGTAAGAGAATGCAGTGAAAATATTTGAATTTTTTTTTTTAAGATTGAATAAAACCCAGTAAAAGCAGTTCCAGAGCAGAATCTAGAGAGGATGACGTGACTCTAGAAGGGCACGGAAATAGACATGTTGATGAAAAAAAAAAAAAAAAAAAAAAAAAATCTTTTCTAGAGAAGGATCTAGAAAAGGCCAGAAAGGCCTGGAAAAAGAACGTGGAGCGCATTGAAAAGGAAACGTAAAAGAATGCAGTGAAAATATTTGAAATTTTGTTAAGATAGAATAAAACCCAGTAAAAGCAGTTCTAGAGAAGAATCTAGAGAGTATGATGTGACTCTGGAAAGGCCCGGAAATAGGCATGTTAATGAAAATAAAAAATAAAACATTTAAATCGCTGCAAAAAGATTGTTATGTATCTGGGGAAAAAAAAAAGAATTATCCTAGACCTTTTCTAGAGCAGGATCTAGAGAGGACCGCGCACCGAAATGTGTGTAAAAAAAGGTTAATAAATTTGAAAAAGTTCACCGCCTATCTGGAAAAAAAATTTAATAGAATGAAAACACGGCGAACAGTTGTCTGCGCTTTTCTAGAGAAATGAGATGCCTCTGGAAAAGGCGTGTAAAAGAAATGTAAAGGAAAAAAATACACCGCACAAAGGTTTGCCTAATATCTGGAAAAATAATAGACGAGAATGCCGCAAACATTTTTGAGTGAAGGATCTAGAGAAGGCCACGCACCTCAAGGAACAAGTTTAATAAAGTAAAGAAAAATAATACCCTGTGAAAAGTTTGCCACTATCTGGAAAAAAAAAAAGAAGAAAAGTGCTCAAAAAATTCTCTGCACTTCTGTAGGAATGACAACAGGTCTCCACCAGAAATGGCCAGAAAAAGAAAAGTTAGAAAAAGGGTGCACTAAAAAAGGTTTGCCATATATCTGGAAAAAAAATCAATTGGAATAAAATGTATCAAAAAGTTCTCAGCACTTTGTTGAGAATGATCTAGAGAGGACGATCCTCCTCCAGATACAGCCAGAAAAATAAGAAGGAGCACGTTTAAAAAAGCCAAGTAAAGAAAAAAAAATGCTGTAAAAAAGGTTTGTCACATATCTGGAAAATAACAGACTGGAGTGACAGAGACGTTTTCCAGAGAAGGATCTAGAGAAGGCCACACCCCCCTGGAAAGAGTTAGGAAGGCATTTAATAAAGTAATGAAAAATAATACACTGTAAAATGTTTGTCACATATCAGGATGCTGCAAAAAGTTCCAGTGGAACTCGGCACTCCTCTAGAGGAGAATCTAGAGAAGATGACGGAACGCCACAAACGCCCAGATAAGAAAGGAAAGGTAGGAAAAAAAAAAAGCAATGTGCTGAAAAGGATTAACTGCATATCTGAAGAAAATAAAATGCAGCAAAAAGTACTTTTCTAGAGAAGGATCCAATCGACTAATAGAGAGCACCCCAAACGTTTTCAAGAGAAGTATCTAGAGAAGGCCATGCACCTCCGCGGACACAAGAGGAACGAGTTTAACAAAATAAAAAATACTATTGCGCTCTAAGAATATTTGCCACATATCAGAAAAAAATAGAAAACCCTGCAAAAAAGGATCTAGAAAAAAATGTAACCATCTCTGGTCTGTGATTGGACGGCATCTCACCAATGTTGGAGTGTTTGAGGAGTCTGCAGATGCGAGCCTCCCGCTCCAGCTTCTGGTGGTCTGCCGGTCACATGACAGGTCACGTGACATACAGGAAACAGGAAGTAAAGGTGAGACACACACACACACACACACACACACACACACACACACACACACACACACACACACACACACACACGCGAGAACAGCCTGAGGAGGAGCATCTGCTCCAGATGTCTTTAACCTTCTGACGGGGGGAAGGAGAGGAGGAATAAAACAAGGACAAGGAAAGGAGACGAGGATAGAAGGGAAGGAAACAAGGAGGCACGGGAGGAGACGTTCGCATGGCGTGACAACGCGCCCGTCTGTGATGTCACTTCCTGTCGGATATTAAAAGCAACACCGATGCTATTTTTTCCCGGCGTCTGATGTCGTGTCTGAAAACTGGAAATAGATCCGCGGCAGACGAGGAGACGAGGAGACAAGGAGACAAGGAGACATGGGGAGGTGAGGGACGGATGCAAGGAGACATGAAGGAAAAAAGGATGCAACTACATTTTCTGACCTGAATGAATAACAGCAGGAGACAAGGATGAAGGAGTCAAGGTGTCCAGGAGAGGAGACAAGGATAGGAAACATAGAAGTAGGAAGCAGGAGACAAGGAGACAAGGATGTAGGAGTCAAGGTGTCCAGGTAAGGAGACAAGGGTAGGAAACAGGAGACAAGGATGAAGGAGTCAAGGTGTCCAAAAGAGGAGACTAGGATAGGAAACATGGAGGTAGGAAGCAGGAGACAAGGAAACAGGAGACAAGGATGTAGGAGTCAAGGTGTCCAGGAGAGGAGACAAGGATAGGAGACATAGAAGTAGGAAGCAGGAGACAAGGAGACAAGGATGTAGGAGTCAAGGTGTCCAGATAAGGAGACTAGGATAGGAAACATGGAGGTAGGAAGCAGGAGACAAGGAGACATTGACAAGAAATGAAGGTGGCAAGGAAACAGGTGTTACGAGGAAGGAGACAAAGAGGAGGAGGGAGGAAGAAGGATAAGGAGAGAGGAAAGAAGAGAAGGCGACACACACACACACACACACACACACACACACACACACACACACACACACCTCTGGCCGACAGCTTCTTGGTGTTGATGATCTTGGCGGCGAACTCCTGGCCGCTGCACACTTTAACGCAGCGACGCACCACCGAAAAGGCTCCCCTGGAAAACACCGGGTCAGAGGTCAAAGGTCAGAGGTCAGAGGTCGTGACAACAACGACACACAGGAAGTAAGACGCACTTTGGGTTCGAAGCGGATCTAGAAGCGGATATTTTCAAATCCAGAAGCCCAGACCAGACGAACGCTGGGATAAATCGGCGTGTCGTCAGCAAAGCGAATGACATTTGGTCATTTGGTTATTTTATTTTCTTTTGGTTATTTTAGGTCCTATAAAAAATTAAAAATTAAAAAAAAAAAAAAAAAAAGGAAAAATGGAAGCAATGTTTTGATTTTGAAAAGCTACTTTCTTATGGTTTTATTTTCATTTGGCTATTTTTACGTTCTAAAAAAAAAAAATAAGAATATGGAAAATACATTTCAGAATAAAGCAAAAAGTTAGGTAATGTTTTTCTTTTGGAAAAACAACTTCTCACTGTTTTATTTTCATTTGGCTATTTTTACGTCATATTAAAAAATGAAAATGAAAAAAATACAAATAAAAAAGAAAAAAGTTCAGTAATGCCTGTTTTTAAAAAAATAATTTCTCACTGTTTTATTTTCATTTGGCTATTTTTAAGTCATGTAAAAAAAACAAAAATGAAAAAAAAAAACAAATAAAGGAAAAAGTGAAAAATGTTTTCGCTTTTCCAAAGATAACTTCTCACTGTTTAATTTCATTTGGCTACTTTTAGGTCATGTAAAAATTAAAATGAAAAAAATACAAATAAGAATAAAGAAAAAAGTACGGTAATGCCTGTTTTTAAAAAATAATTTCTCACCGTTTTATTTTCATTTGGCTATTATTTGGTCATATAAAAATGAAAATGAAAAAAATACAAATAAAAATAAAGAAAAAAGTTCTTTAATTTCTCTTTTTAAGATAATTTCCCACTGTTTTATCTTCATTTGGCTATTTTTGGGTCATTCAAAAAAATAAAAATGAAAAAAATCCGAATAAGAATAAAGAAAAAAGTACGGTAATGCCTGTTTTTAAAAGATAATTTCTCACTGTTTAATTTCATTTTACTATTTTCAGGTCATATCAAAAAAATAAAAAAAAACAAACAAATACAGCAAAAAGTTAAGCTCGTAGGCAGATTGATTTGCTATTTGAGACATTTGTAAGCCATTTATACCAACAGCCAATCGGCTTCTGGCATTATTTCATGATCTTGAGGAATACAAGATAATATTTCATGGCTGTTTTTATTTTATATGTATATATAAATACATATTTGGGGCTCAGTTGGAAGAGTGGGCGCCCCTCCCATCCCAAGTGCCCCTGAGCAAGGCACTGCTTCCGGCGGTTCGGTCGTCTAACTTCCCGTTTCTTCCACGCACATGCGTTTACCTTCACGTCTCGCCTTTCGCCACAGATCACAGTGTCATCTGCAAAACATCGGAGTCCATGGAAATACCCGTCTCACCTCTCCTGTCAGCCTGTCTGTCGCCATAGCAACCAAGAAGGAGGTCAGAGATGACCCCGATGCACTTCAACCTCCACCCGGAGTTCCTATGTCACCGCCTCACAGCGAGCATACATGTCCTGCACCCGCCCAATATACTTATCACATAAGTGGAGACCATTAAGCACAAACGTGGATATATTTTTCCAGTTTTGATTTCTCACAGGAAGTAAAGCGCCCAGTTCTATCTTTTTATTTATTATTTTTTCCCGTCGCCGTCCTCCGTCTCCAAACCACCGACACATCGCAAGAAGTGACAGCGGCGGCGCAGAGATGACGTTAACATCCAGGGCAGCTGCCACTGCTCCCGGAGAGTCTATTGTCTTTTGACTTATCACCCACGCACACACACACACACACACACACACACACACACACACACACACACACACACATACAAAATAGAAACATCAACATCCGGCACATCGGCAACAGATTTGAGGAACATGTCCCAGCGTGAGTCGACGCCGCTGAGCTGAAAGTCACCCACGCAAAAAAAAAAAACCCGATGGTGACAACACACACACACACACACACACACACACACACACACACACACACACACACACACACGCTTCATTGCAGCGAAGCACAAGATGACTTCAGGGCTCAGAGTCAAGTTCTTGCTGATTTTTTTATTTTTTTATTTTTTTTTTGCTCGTATTTAAAAAAACAACAACATATGATTCTAAAATAAAAATAAAAAAAATTCCATTTAAATTCAAAAATCAGAAGATCACAGCTGAATTTTTAGAAAATCAGCAAAAAAAAAAACGGAGCGAAATATTAACTGGAAAAAAAAATGGTATTATGTTTTCAGCCAATATCTTCACACGCAAACATGATAAATGTTTAAAATATTATATTTTCCTAAAAAAAAAAAATAATAATAATAAAAATGTGCACTTTGATCACGTGCGTTGAGTCCGATCTGGCGGCTCCAGATCACGTGATAAAAACGTGAAGAAGCAGCTTTTCTTCTTCATTCAACTCAATCCCACATGATTGGGACAGTTTGTCCCTAATTAGCCTCTGGCCAGCGGAGGCATCTGCGTGCACGCGCGTGCGTGCGTGCACACTCACACCGATTCTTCACACACACACACACACACACACACACACACACACACACACACACACACACACACCCTTCTCCGTGCATTACCCCCATGCAGGAACCCCTTTTATTTTGGAAAAGGGGGGGGGGGTTCCTCCTCGTGTGCGTGTGCGTGCGTGCGTGTGTTTGAGGAGTGGGGCTATCCCCACGCGCGCACGCGACTCGATGACAACACGCGGGAAGGGGTGTGTGCGTGCATGTGCGTGACGAAGACGACTCTTACTTGCCCAGCTCTTCGTACAGTTGATATTCGTCCGTGAAGCGCGTGCACGTGGTCGTTGCCATGATGCTTCCTTTGTCGGACACGCGGAGGCGCGGCGGCGGCGGGGGTTCCGGTCGGAGTCCGGCGTGCGTCCGGCGGGAGTCCGGTGCGCTCGGTGCGTCGCTGCGGACTGGAAGGAGGGGGTTCCTCTGGATTCTTGCTCCGCCCACTTCCAGACCGCTCATTCTAGAGGAAGGAATGACGCTCTAAAAATAAACAACGGTTACAAAAGAAGCCGATGTTGACAAATAGAAGAAATGGAAAAGGGGGAAAAACATGGAGCTGGAATTTGTGTTGGAAAAACACCTGGGATAAGTGATCTAGAAAAGGGTAATCCACTCGACACCGGCGAGAAACGATCGGGAGAAAAAGGGGAATTAGACCAGAAACATCAGATATGAATCATCTAGAAAAGGGGAAATGGAAATAAAGACAATCAAAAAAGGATTTAGAAAGAGAAATGAACAAGATGTGATCTTGAAAAGGAAAACCGCGTGATGAAAATGAGCAGGAGATGATCCAGAAAGGGGAAATGAATCATAAATCTGACTAATAAGTGACCCAGAAAAGGGTAATTGATAAACAACAGAAAGGGGAGATCTAGAAAAGGACAATGGACGGCAAATGGTGGTCGAGAATGGGAAATTGGCGATAACGTGGACGAGAAGTGATCTAGAAAAGGGTCATTGGCTAAACGCAGGCAAGAAGTGATTGGGAGAAAAGGGGGAATCAGACCAGAAACATCATCTAGAAGAGGGGAAATAAAGTCTATCAATTAAAGATTTAGTAAGGGATATTGACAAGATGTGATCTTGAAAAGGAAAAATGGATAATAAACATAAGCAGGAAAATATCCAGGAGGGAGAAACGGATCACAAATCTGACTAAAAAGGGATCCAGAAAAAGGAAATTGACGATAAATGTCAGAAAGAGTTGCGCTAAAAAAGGAAAATGGACGGCAAATATTAATGAAGAAGTGATCCCGAAAAGGGAAAGGGGTGATAACACGGGTGAGACGGGATCTAGAAAAGGGCAATCCGCCAAACACCGGCAAGAAACGATCGGGAGAAAAAGGGAAATTAGACCAGAGACATCATCTAGAAAAGGGAACATGGAAAATAAAGACCATCAATAAAGGATTCAGAAAGGGAAATTGACAAGACAGGATCTTGAAAAGGAAAACTGGATAGTAAACATAAGCAAGAAATGATCCAGAAAGGGAAAATTGATCATAAATAAGTGACCCAGAAAAGGTAAATTGACGATTAATGTCAGAAAGTGGCAATCTAGAAAAGGACAATGGGCGGCAAATGTCGGTCAAGAGGTGATGTAGAAAAGGGAAATGGGCGAGAAGTGATCTAGAAAAGGGGAACTTAGCAACCGATGAACTAAAAAGGAAAGTAAGATACTAAAAGTGAGCATGACATAATCAAGAAAAGAGAAATGGAAGATAAGCCTTAGAAAGAGTTTATCTTGAAAATGGAAGGGGATGACAAACATGGCCAAGAAATTATCCAGAAATAGGTACGACATCAAAATAAGATCTCCACAGGTGGGGGATCTTGATCAGAAATGATGAATCAGATACCAAACAATATTTAAAAAATGATCTGGAATAAGGAATTTGATGACAGAAATTAGAATGATGTGATGTTGAAAAGGGAAATGGACTGTAACACTTAAGCGACAAATGATCTAGAAAAGATAAATTGGTAAAAAAATTAGCAAGTAAAATTAGATGATAAACATTGCTTGCAGAAGATGTATAATAGAGAAATTTTTTGATCAAGGTCAGGAATAAATCTAGAAAAGGGAAATGCAAGATAGACACAAGCAATAAATGCGATAATTACTATTAGTCAAAAATATATAATCGAAAATTAGATGGCAAACATCGCCAATAAATGATCTAGAAAGAGGAAATGGACAATAAAGACATTAAAGAGAAATACTTTCTAAAAGGGAAATGGACAGTAAAATTTGCAATGATCTTGAAAAGGGAAGTTTCCTAACAGCCAATAAACAATCTCGAAAAGTGAATTTAGATGATCGCCATTTCCAGTAAATGATTAAAACTAACAATTAGATAATAAACACTGCAAATAATGATCTCGAAAAGGTAAGTGAGGTAAATATTAGCAATCAATGATCTAGATATTAGATCATGATTGTCAATCAATAATTTTTGAATAATAAAGATATATAAAAATAAAAGGTATGCACGCTAATGGAATGATATATTATAATTAATGATCTAGAAAAAATGAGAAGAGATAAAAACTGTAAATTTGGCAATAATATACAATTCAACTAATTCACTTATTAAATATGAGAGATGTGCGAAAAATAAATCTATTCATAAATGATCCTAAAAAAGCGTTCTGTAAAATTCACAGCACTTCACTTTGAATTATAAAATCAGCAATATTAAAAAAAGAAATAAAGGTTTTAGTGGAAAAACTGTGATGACTGGATAAGCAAGACGGAAATTGGCCAAAAAAATCTCAAATTAAAAGAAAAACATCGAAAATTGTTAAGGTTCCTGGTTGGATTCACACAGAATAAATTCCCACCTGCAGGATTTTTCCCAGAATTCCCCGAAATTTCAAATGAGCGAGTGAACGGTTTCATGCTTATCGATAATAAATCAATAAATAACAAAACCTCCCATCCATAAAAACCAATCAACAAACGCAGGGCCAGAGATCATGTCTTTTATTATCACCACGGTTCCACCTCTAAAACAGAAATAAAATTAGAAATAACTGCGACACAACACACACACACACACACACACACACACACACACACACACACACACACACACACACACAAGACAGGCACTGGGCGTTATCTTGAAAGGGAGTCGGTCTCGTGGACGGCCAGCAGGGGGCGCTGTCTGGAAAAGTCGTTCCCTGTCGGAGGTCGGAGGTCAGAACTGCACGGCGCTGGCGGGGATTTCAAACATGGACGGGTCGAATTGCTGCCCTTTGAACGGAGAGCCTTCGGCGTCCCAACCCTTCTTCAGCATCTCGTGCACTTTCTGTGAAAAAAAATAAAATTTGAATGAGGAAAATCTTGAATGGTTGCTTTTCTAGAGTTCTATCTTATCCTCTTTCCTTGCCGTAAACGTCTCAGAATTTTATTTTGGACGCAAAGCGCCAAAGGGGTTTTGTTTACGTCTTCCTCCGGCTACAGTTTTGGAAGGACGGAAGAAAAGCGTTGCCTTAGCAACGTACAATCTTTCCCTCTGTAACTGTATGACTGAACTCTCTGTGCGCTGAAGCTTTTAGTGAAAATAGACTAAACTTCTGTCCGATGTGGCCTTCAAATCCGGCGCGATGCTGATCAGTTTGGAACAATGCAGGGGACGACGGGACCAACTGGCTACCAGAATTTAGCTAGCCAGACCACCTGGCTACCAGAATTTGGCTTGCCAGACTACCTGGCTACCAGAATTGAGCTAGCCAGACCACTTGGCTACCAGAATTTAGCTAGCCAGACGACCTGGCTACCAGAATTGAGCTAGCCAGACCACTTGGCTACCAGAATTTAGCTAGCCAGACGACCTGGCTACCAGAATTCAGCTAGCCAGACTACCTGGCTACCAGACTTTAGCTAGCCAGACCACCTGGCTACCAGAATTTAGCTAGCCAGACCACCTGGCTACCAGAATTTGGCTTGCCAGACTACCTGGCTACCAGAATTTAGCTAGCCAGACTACCTGGCTACCAGAATTTAGCTAGCCAGACTACTTGGCTACCAGAATTTAGCTAGCCAGACCACCTGGCTACCAGAATTTAGCTAGCCAGACCACCTGGCTACCAGAATTTAGCTAGCCAGAATACCTGGCTACCAGAATTTAGCCACCCAGACCACCTGGCTACCAGAATTTAGCTATCCAGACTACCTGGCTACCAGAATTTAGCCAGCCAGACCACCTGGCTACCAGAATTTAGCCAGCCAGACCACCTGGCTACCAGAATTTAGCTAGCCAGACTACTTGGCTACCAGAATTTAGCTAGCCAGACCACCTGGCTACCAGAATTTAGCTAGCCAGACTACATTGCTACCAGAATTTAGCTAGCCAGACCACCTGGCTACCAGATTTCCTGACCACCAGAATACCGGATGATCACGCCACCCGTCTACCTGACTATGAGGCTACCCGACCGGACCATTTGGCTACCAGACTTGCTGACTACCAGACTACCTGATCCGCTGACTACTTGACCACCGGACCACATGGCTACCAGGCTTCCTCACCACCTGACTTCAACAATACTGGACTACCAGACCTCCTGGCTACCTGACTATGTGGATACCTGACCACCTGGCTACCAGTCTTCGTGACCACCAGAATACTCGACTACCAGACCACCTAGCAACCAGGTTATCTAAATACTAGGCTACCTGACTACCAGACCCTCTGGGAACATGACCAGCTGACTACATGACCACTAGAACGCCTGGCTAGCTGACTAACTGACTACGAGGCCACAGGAAGAGACCATCTGGCAAATAGACTTTCTGACTACCTGCCAGCTGACAACATAACCACCAGAACGCCTGGCTACCAAACTTCCACACCAACTGACCACCAGAATACTAGACTACAAAACCTCCAGGCTACCAGGCCATCTGACTACAAGGTTACCCGACCGCCTGACAACCAGAACCAAATGGCGACCAAACTTCTTGACTACCAGAATACTGGACTTCACAGCCACCTGACGACCAGCCCATCTAGCAACCAGTCATTCTGACTACCAGACTACCTGACCGGCTGACTTAATGAACAAGAGACTACCGGGTTTCCTGACCAACAGACTACATGACCACCAGACCACCTGATTCCGAGTCTACCGGACCACCTGACTACCAGACCATCTGGCAACTGGACTTTCAGACTACCTGTACAACTGACTACATGATCACCGGACCATTTGGCGACCAGACTTCCTGACCAGCAGATTACTGGACTACCAGACCACTTGGCTACCTGACTACAAGGCTACCGGACAAGACCATCTGGCAACCAGATTTTCTGACTACCTGAACAGCTGAGTAAATGACCACCAGACCAACCGGCTACCAGACTTCCTGACCATCAGAATACTGGACTACACGGCCACCTGACGACCAGCCCATCTAGCAACCAGTCATTCTGACTACCAGACTACCTGACCGGCTGACTTAATGAACAAGAGACTACCGGGTTTCCTGACCAACAGACTACATGACCACCAGACCACCTGGCTACCAGACCACCTAATTCGAAGTCTACCGGACCACCTGTCTACCAGACCATCTGGCAACTGGACTTTCTGACCACCAGAATACTGGACTACCTCCCACCTGGCTACCTGACTACAAGGCTACCAGACAAGACCATCTGGAAACCAGACTTTCTGACTACCTGACCAGCTGAGTAAATGACCACCAGACCATCTGGCGACCAAATTTCCTGACCGCCAGAATAGTGGACTACCAGGCGACCTGGCTACCTGACTAAGAGGCTACCGGACAAGACCATCTGGCAACTGGACTTTCAGACTACCTGTACAACTGACTACATTATCACCAGACCAACTGGCTACCAGACTTCCTGACCACCAGAATACTGGACTACCAGACCACCTGGCTACCTGACTAAGAGGCTACCGGACAAGACCATCTGGCAACCAGCCTTTCTGACTACCTGATCAGCTGACCGAATGCTCCAGAAACCACTGGCTACCAAACTTCCTCACCACCTGGCCACCAGAATAGTGGACTACCACACCACCAGACCAGATGCCCCCAGAAAGAGCTGGAAAGAGCTAATTATTCAGTGATAATCTTGTTTTGTTGCCAAATAGTGAGACTTCTACACATATTCGTGGAACTATTTGGTGATTTCCTGATTTAGCTCTTCTATATCTTATCATTATTATACTGTTCTTTTATCCCCACGGCTGATTTTCCATCCTGTTCCTGCACTTCTGCGCCTCCATCTAGTGGCCGGCTAGTGGCCGTGCACTTCACCAACATCGTTTTCTTGTCTGGGTTGGATTTTGTTTACAATTTCAGGTGATTTCCTGCAGATTTATTGGAAAACCAGTGGTTGCCTTTGAGTTTTTTATTTTGGTAGACCATTATTTTCTTTTTGATTTAAGTTTTGAACCTTCGTGCACCATATTTTTGGGGGGAAACGTTCCCAAACCAAAGGAAACTTTTCATCTTTTTAAAGCTTTATGACCCTCCTCACACTTTTATCAACATTTCCCTTATTTTTAAACACTTCCTAAAAGCTTAAACCATCGGCGATCGCCGTCGAAGTGAAACAAATAAGGCAAGATGACGCTGAGCCAATCAGAGCCCAGGATACAGAACACTGCGCTCTGATTGGTCGCCAACCTAGAATTTTTTATTTATTTTTTTAACCATAAAAATAAGCGAAATAAAAAATACTTAATAATCAAAATGCTGATTTTTTTTTTTTTTAAATTTTATATCGCGGATCACCACAATTTTGTTATTTTATTTTGAACCTTTAAAAAAAAAAAGGGATGCTAATTCTTCCCCTCATATTTACCTGGAAAATCAAGCTGAATTTAAAGGGATTCATCCTTTCCGAAACATTTTCCCCATCATATTATATATCTTTTTCTCAACTCCGCAGTTTCCTCGTGGAATTGACAAAACCCTCACGATTTCGTGGCTCTGCGGCTTCCCCTGCAGCTTCTGGTGGTAGTCGAAGGTGAGCCGGTCCAGGACGGCGTGCTCCTCCTCGTCCACCGTCGCCATGGAGCGCTCGCGGTTTATCTGGTTGACGTCGATCTCCCTCTCGCCCTTCAGGACGGCGTTCCACCACACCTCCGACGTCTTGTTGAGCGACAGCTGCCGAGAGGGAAATAATCGGTCGGCGCTTTTTTTTTTTTTTGTTTGTTTTTGGAACGCCGCCGAACAGGAAGCGCACGTACGACCACGCAGCCGCCGGGCTCCAGGCTCCACAGCGAGTTCTCCGTGTTGATCTTGTGGGTGAATTCTCCGTCCATCAGGGTTTTCTCCTCCGAGCCTTCGCGAACACACACTCGTACGCTGCCGCAATGCAGCGTCACGTTCACCTAACACACACACACACATGAAAATTCACCCTTTCCTTCATCTGTGTGTGTGTTTTCATGGCGGTTTCCTCACCTGGCGGCCTTTGACGACGGTCTTGGGCACCTGGACTCGGACCTCCAGGTCGGTGTAGTCCTGAGACCAGGTGTAGGTTTCGCGCACCGCGCCGTTGTAGCTGTCGGGCTCCGACTGGAAGCCTTCCTGCTTCCTGGAAAAGGGGAACCGGCGGGACAAGAGGGTCAGTGGAGACCCTAAAATGCCCTGATGTGTGACTTAGCATTGCTAAATTGTCATGTATCAACCCCTCATTCTGTTGTTATTGATATTTTTGTGCTTTTTACTGCTTATTATGGCTCCCAAAAAGGTTAAAAGTGCCCGTAAAGACGGCTGATGCGGCTAAAGGAGCAACGATGCTAACGAAGCTAAGAAGAAGTAAAAAAGTGATTGTTAGCTTGGATGAGTGAAAGCTAGCTTGTTAGCAAAAGTGCTAATAAGGATCTCACTTGCCAGAAGGCTTTACTTTTTTTTTCTTTTATATCATATATCAACCCTTCATTCCGTCATTATTGATATTTTGTGCTTTTTACTGCTAAGCTAGCCCTTATTATGGCTCCCAAAAATGTTTAAAGCGCCCGTAAAGACGGCTGATGTGGCTAAAGGAGCGACGACGCTAACGAAGCAGAGGTCTGAAATCTAAGTAGAAAAGTGAGTGTTAGCTCGGATGACTTAAAGCTAGCTTGTTAGCAATAGCGCTAACGAGGATCTCACTTGCCGGAAGGCTTTACTTTTTTTTTTATATATCATATATCAACCCTTCATTCCATCGTTATTGATATTCTGTGCTTTTTACCGCTAAGCTAGCCCTTATTATGGCTCCCAAAAAGGTTAAAAGTGCCCGTAAAGACGGCTGATGCGGCTAAAGGAGCGACGACGCTAACGAAGCTAAGAAGAAGTAAAAAAGTGATTGTTAGCTTGGATGAGTGAAAGCTAGCTTGTTAGCAAAAGTGCTAATGAGGATCTCACTTGCCGGAAGGCTTTACTTTTTTTTTCTTTTATATCATATATCAACCCTTCATTCCGTCATTATTGATATTTTTGTGCTTTTACTGCTAAGCTAGCCCTTATCACGGCTCCCAAAAAGGTTAAAAGTACCCGTGAAGACGGCTGATGTGGCTAAAAGAGTGACAACGCTAACGAAGCTAAGAAGAAGTAAAAAAGTGACTGTTAGCTCGGATGAGTGAAAGCTAGCTTGTTAGCAATAGCGCTAATGAGAATCTCTCTTGCCGGAAGGCTTTACTTTTTTTTTTTTTAAGAATAACTTTATTTGTCCCGAAGGAAATTGTCGCGCCAGAGTTTCAAGTAAAACATAACAATACTAAATAATAGTAGGAAGGGGGGAGAATAAGAAATACAAATAAAACTATAACGTGTCAAAGTCAAGGTCTTAAAAAGTATAAAGATTTGAAGATTCCCTTCGACTGAAGGAGGAGGAATTAAAAAGTCTGATAGCCTCAGGTAGGAAAGACAAGACTGTGTTTTTAGGAAACGCAGAGGACGAGACAGAACACCAGAAACACAGCAATAATTCCGGTTATCTTTAATTCTTTTCCATATTTCCCCCACAAATACACCCATAAAATGGAGTACGGTATGTTTTTTTGGGGCTGCAGAACAGATTTACATTGATTTGGCCCTCAAACGATGTCAAAAGGACTTGGACTGTGGAATGAATTGAAAAAAAAATGTAATTCTTTGGGTTTATTGACGTATTTTAGTTCCTGCGCGACTGAGAACCTGAAACTGTTCTGGTCACTCACCGTCCGGCTGAATCCGCTCCCTCGCCGGCCTCCCGGCCTCCCGGATCAGACCCTCCCCGCTCGGCGCCGTCGGAGGTCTGGGTTCGAGCGCTGGTCTCCGGCTCGGACCCCGGATCCTGAGCGTGGAGCTCCGTCTTCAGGTCCTCTGCGCTCTTCTTCTCCTCTTCCTCGGCCTTCTCCGGAGGCGAGGACGCCACTTCCAGTTCCTGGACGGCCGGCGGGGCGTTTCTGCTCTCGCCCAGACGCTGGAGCTGCTGCTGCCGCTCCTGGTCGGCCACCTTCTCGAACAACTTGAACGTCTGGAGCGTGGGGAGATGAACCAAACAGTAACACCAAACAAGCGTCGCGTTGCGTCAAAATTAGCAGCGCGATATTAGCGTCTCCCCTTCGGAGGCGGAGGTGTCCCAGGAATACGAGGAGCTCGGTTGTTGGGGAGCAACTCCAGGCTACCCGGTCCATGGAGAGGGTTCAGAAGACCCTTTATGAGGAAAGATGGGGGTCGGCTGGGCCCTCGTCAAGCATCGGGACACCGCAAATCCCGATTCTCATGGAGGGCCGAAGCTGCAGAAGTAGCTCTAGATCAGCTCTAGATCAGCTCTAGATCAGCTCTAGATCAGGGGTCGGCAACCCACCGCTCTTTCATCCTTACACTGCGGCTCCGGGTGGCTTGGGAAGTATTTAATTGAAGTTTTTTTTTTTTTTTTGTGTGTGTTAGTTCCTTTTTTAATGCTAGTTCTAAATTGGATGATCTTGAAGTATTAAAATAAATTTATATTTATTATTTTTCGAGGTCACACTCGCGGAAGCCGGTATACCCGCCAGCCGGTAAAATCCCGATTTGCAGATGCTGTACACAGAAGTCCCATAAACCAGGTAAAATAAATATTTATGAAGATATTTTGCAAATATTTATTTTCTATTGTTTACTGACACAGTGATTTTTTTTCCCGATTTATTTTTAAAATTCAGGTCAAGGCTCCGCTACACGCTCTGAAAGCCCAAAGCTCAAAATGGGTTCATTACATAAATAAAATTTAATTTTCTCCATAATACTTTGTGAATTTCAGAAGCAACACACTGCACACTTGTTTATACAAAGTGTAAAGGTAATAAAAAGCAATATGTACAGTGGTACCTTTATTTTAGACGTCAAAAAGCTCCCAGCATTTTCTTTTCCGGGTCCAAATGGCTCTTTGGGTGTTAAAGGTTGCCGACCCCTGGTCTAGCATGTTGCAAAAAACAATGGTGGCGCCCCTGGATTAAAATGTGTGTGCTAAATAGCAATTTTTAAAAGAAATAACTATCTGTTGTCTGGTCTGAGGCAAACAGAAGAGCATCCTTGTGGCCTCCAAGACCCTTTGACGGGTTCAAAGGTTGCCGACCCCTGGTTTAGGGACATTGATCAGTCTCTCTCAGGATTCCATTACAATTAGCAATGCAATATAAAGTAGCTCCTCCCCGCGGAGACGGAGGGGTTGGTGTGTTTCAAGAATCCTGGGATTTATGCCAGATCCATGGCAGGGCCTCCCAAATAATGCAGGCAAGAATGGATTTAGTCTTCCCCTGCCCAGATAGGGCAGGGACTGATATTTGAGATAAAATATAATTTGATAATGAAAAAAATGGCTATTTAGGTTAGATAACGACTGATCATTTCAAGAAACTACACAGATTTTAAGATTTAAATAAACAACAACAAATAAACAAACGTTTAGTGGAGCTGAAGTGAAATCGTGTTTTGCGAGTATCGCGATAATTAACGAGATCCTACCTCGCTCTCCAAATCCCGTTTGGCAACATTAGCAAGCCGGCTTTAAACAACAAATATCGCTCGGTAGAAAAACAAAGAAACGCCAACCTTGAGCACCATCTTCTCCGCAACCCCCGGGGGAAAACCCATCTTGTCGTTGGGACTCAGGAGCAGACGGTAGAAGTCCGTCTTGCGATACAAGAATCCAAAATAGACCTGGAGGAAGTCCTGGATGTTGCCGACGTGCTGGAGAATCCCCAGCAGAGCGTTGTCGTACATCTCCGACATCTGCAACGGCGACGCCATGGCGATCCTGTCAGCCCCGGTCTTTTAAGGAAACCTCCGGACTTTCAAAAACGACGCTTCACGGAGAAGAAAAACAACGACTCGCTGTCAACAACCGTCCGGCCCGTCAGTCCGCGGGTTTCATTTCTTGCGTTCCTTTTTTTGTTGCTCGAACAACAGGGGTACTTCCGGTTTCAAAATAATAACATGTCGTATAGAAATACGCACATTTCAACGAGAATAACCACAAATAATCAATAAAAGGATTAAATATTTTACTCTAACTGCTTTCAATTTAAAACAAATCAATTCGATCAAATGTACACCAAACCTTGATAGTCAGAAAAATCATTACGGTGTCATTTTTACCACATCCGGTTTGTAACACGCAAAGTCGTCCGCTAGAAACAGGTGCCGGGGTCTTCTGATAAACAGTTCCGCCTCTAAAACACGGTTTTCGTCGAATAAATAAAAACTCGCATGTTTATATATATGAATATAAATGTAATATTATTATAAAGTTCTCGTGGGGTTTGAAGTGTTTGAAAGTTCCGGTCATAAAAAATCGAAACAAAAACGTCCGCACGTTTAGCACCGTTAGCTTCCGCGTTGAAGTAAACATGGCGGCGTCCTTGGGCAGCGCTGGGACCGTGAGGCTACTGGTGAGTAAAATTACATTTTAACCCATTTTAAACTGTCTTGCGCGAATTATCGTATATAATTCTACGCGTAGAATGTGTTTGAAACATAGCGATTGTAGCTTCATGTAGCTATTAGTATTGGTGTTAAATAGACAGGACTTGTCCTCATCTAACAACGGATGCACACATGTAAACACGACACTATTGCGTGAAACTATTTAAAATATTGACAATAAATAACAACAAACGGCATCTATGTCGATTTTTAGAAGTTTCCTGCACTGTAACACAGTATCTGTAAATGACAATTGCACAGCACCCTCCCCTCTTCATCTAATGTTTGCATTTTAAGGTATCTATATTTGATTTGACAACACTTACACAGGATTTTTATACCTGTTTATTCTCCAGAGTCGTGTCAGATTTATATTTATATTCATATTTGTACTTTAAACAGCAAAGAAATTCCACCCTCCTAAGTTACAGTTCAATTATTTAGCTAAACTTGTCTTGTTTGGAATAGGCTTGGTGCTTTTGTGTCTTCAAATGAATAATCTGTCTGTCTTTCCAAATAATAGATTATGAATGAATATCAGGGCCGACAGGCAATTTAACACGTTATTTCTTCTTCATACCGCATATATCTATGAATATTCCTGCCTTTTGTATCGCACCAGATGGTCAACACACGGCAGATAAAATAGTAGCAACTTCCTGATGCTTGAAAGCATCAATTAAAAAAAGATAAGGAAATAAAATAAAGATTATTTGTCGGAGTTGGTTTCCCTGTTTTCTTTCCATCTGGCACAGCACGTGTGTGTTTTCTTAATTTCCACTGAAATGATATTTAATAAAAATAAATAAAAAAATAATTAAAATATATAATATAATAATTGTACAATATACATTTGGAAATATTATCTAAAACCAATTTAATATTATATATAATGTAATGTTATTTTATAATATTTATATAATAAACAATTTAAAGCTGCCTTTAAAAATTATAGTAATCTGAATATAATATCAATTTATTTTAACAGGTAATAATAATAACAATAGACAATAGAAAAGTGATATTATCAACATAATATAAACCTACAAAAATTACTTAATATAATATCAATATAATAATAATTGATGCAATATTATTATTACTATTTTTTTTTTGAATCAACATTTATCTTTGCAGGGTTCCCTCATCAGGTGTGCCTCCTTCCCGCCGTGGTCGGGAGGCCGGGCTCTTCACGTCTCCGCCATCTGCCGCAAGGTAGGAACTGCCTCATTTCCAGATTATCGGATATTGATCGGCTCTCGGGCCGGACGGCGCGAGACGCCAACAGCGTTCCTCAATGGCTGCTTAAGTTAGTTTTGCAACAAAACATCTTGACGTCGCCCTCCTCGTTTCCCTCCAGAACCGGGCGGCTCGTGTCCGAGTGGGGAAAGGCGACCGACCTTTGACCTACGAGGAGGCGCACAAACCTCATCACATTGGCCACGTGAAGGGATGGCTGTCACAACACACAAGTGAGTGTCGTCGCCGTGAACTGTGTGTTTGTGTTGTTAATGTGGGGCCGCAACTATTTCAACAGATGACGGGTTGGACTATGAGCTGCACAAAATATGGCCTTTTCTATACAGAGATCCCTCGCTATAACTCAGTTTACTTTTCACCGTTTCGCTCCTTCCTGGATTTGCATGGTGCATTGTGTTCTGCATTCTGATTGGCTAAAAAGTCACTCCGCTTCTTCTCTACCTGTGCGTCAATAACGTTGCAGTTTAATATGTACACGTACGTAAAACAGCTTGACAAATTTACATGACGTACGTGCAAATTCTCTTGCAATTACGAGTTCCTCTAAAACCCATAATGTTGACAAAACGCTCTGGAGCGACAAAAGGCAGCGGAAGATGCTATCTATGGCAGATAAAGTTAAACTTCTGGACATGCTAAGGGAAGCTAAAAGCTATGCGGCTGTAGGTCGGCATTACGAAATGAATGAATCTTGCCTTCGTTCCATAAAGAAGGAAGAAAAAAACATAAGGACGACAGCAGCGATAAGTTTTAATAAGGATGCAAAAAGGGTTGCAACTGTCTGCAATTTTTTTTTCATAATCATTTTTAATTTTCTCCCGTTTAATCCAATTACTCGGGTCGCGGTGGGCGGAGCTAATCTCTGCAATTTGAAGCCTTCTGTTCACATTGATGATTAAAATTATTAATTGACAGTACAGAAGTTATTTGTTGAAAAAAACCTTTCTAAAGTCCAGTACTTTTATTTGTGAAACAAATGATTGAGCCTGTAAAATGTTCTTTCTTTTTAATGTATAATAGAGTATTTAATTGTATAATAATTGGAAAAAAAATAAAGGTTTCTACTTCACGGGTTCTTTTTGGAAGGTAACCCCCGTGAAAAATAAGGCTATACTGTATATTTATTGCAGTAAGTATATCCAACAAAGTTCACTAGACAAATGACTACTTATTCAAGAGTTGCAATCAGCAATAAAATAAACATTTTTCTCGGGGACATCGTGTACGAAACGCCCCCGACTTTGTGACCTTTTTTTGTTTTTCTTTCTAGCGTTAGCCTCGGTAAGGCCGTCTCCCTTTCCATTAGCATGTGCCATTAGCGCAAGATTTGTGAAAAACGGCGTTGGTTAGCGAGGCGTTGAAACACATCCGCGTCACTGACGACCCATCGATTTCAACAATCTTATTTTTCAACCAACTAGTCATGGCGGCCTTGATTTTAATGTACGGCGGTCCTCGAGTGACGACCCGTGAAGTCTGAGGGTTTTAACATTAGCATTACAAATGTCATGTAATGAGCTAGCGAGATGGTTACAAGCAAATAAGAAGCTCATGCTCGAGTGGTTAACACGAGATGGTGGTTTTGGGTGCAGGTTTTGAACAAGTTAGGCTAGAAATATGATCGCTAACATCCAACAAAACTCTTAAAAGTCGCACAATCGCGTTGCTGAAGCTTCTAGTAAGTTATTTACTCACAACAGACGCTTTCTGAAGCCCGAGAAAGTCAAAGACAGAGGTGGAAGTCACATTATGACCGGTGAATTTCACGGCCGACGAGAACGATGACCATGAAATCACAAGTGCAACGGAAATAACAAGCGGAAAAAATAAAGAGAATGTTTACAATTAGCATACAGAGTCATGACATTTTCATTATCATTAGCATAAGAAATGCATCATCGTGCAATGAGCTAGCGAGATGGATTATAAACGAGTGACAGGCTACCGGATGGGGCTATTATTATGCTAATACACAGCTCAAAAACATAGCCGTTTTAAGCTAACAGGTAAGCTAATGCAGAGCTAACAGCAGTGACCGTCAAGTAAACAAGGCACGTGTTACTTTAGCTTTAGCAACAGATTTACTCTCAGCCATCTCTTTGTGCGACCGTCACAGAACTCTTTCACAACTGAAACTAGCAAGGCTTTTTTTTAGCAGCTTTCAACTGGTTTTCCAAGAGCTGTACGGTGTTTATGAACCTACAGGAACTGCAAGAACATCCAACTCAAGACCAAAATAACCCCAATCTTGTTTGGGTCTCCTCCTCCTCCTCCTCTTTCAGGTAACCTGAAAGGCGAAGACGGCGCCGCCGATAGAACCGTGGAGGACGTCTTCATCCGACGCTTCATGTTCGGGACTTTCCACAGCTGCCTGGCTAACGAGGTGGTCATCAAACGGCGGGGCAACGTGCTAATCGTTTGCGCGCTGATGCTGCAGAGACTCCCGCCCCAGAAGTTCTACTTCCTGATCGGATACGCCGAGGAGCTCCTCTCGCACTTCTACAAGTGTCCCGTCAAGCTGGAGGTGCAGACGTTGCCGGAGAAGATCGTGTACAAGTACCTGTGACGGACCTGAGCTAACGCTAGCGCCGCTAATGCCACACACTTTTCAAGGGAACACAGATCACGGCCGCTGTCCAATAAACTCCTCTGTCTCTCTGGCTGAACATGGTGTTTTAAAGTTGTTTATTCATTCTTGAAAGCGGCGCCGGAACCAATCCCGGCCGTGATTGGACGAGTGGTTTAAACCTGCCAATCAGAGACGTACATACATCCACACGTCATTTAGCAACATGACAGAATGCACACGTTAGCTGTGTGAATCGTTTATGGGTCATCAAGTTAGCATAACAATCACGTTAAAAGGTTCGGCGTGCAAAAGTCCACAAAAGCAATCGTGTTTTTTTTTTTCCCCAGTTCTCCCAAGACGACTTCTCAAAATCGTATTTTTATAAAAAATTATTAGAAAAACATCTTCTTTATTAAAGCCTTCGGCACGAATGTGGGTAAAATACTTCAACGCACAAAATTTAGGGAATTGTGTCTCAGCACGACTACATGATCTACTTCCATCTGCGTTATAGCACTTATACTGCTGGAGGGTTTGTAGCCAATCACAGCTGACTCTGGGACGAGGGGCGGGGCTTAATGTGAACCAGTGAGCTGTCAATCACAGGTCCACAGACGGAAACATCGTTCACAACCGTGGACAATTTTAGAGTCTTCGGAGAAGATGCAAACGTGCTTTGCTTAACATGCTATGAAGACGGACAAGCTAGCAATTCCAAGCTATGCTAAGAAAACAAAGAGAGGCACTTAAAACATGCTAGGAGCTAAATGAAATTGATTTGGTAAATAAGTAAGCCGTCTTTTTGAGGCACTGCTAGCTAAGAAGCTAACACCGCTAGAGAGTAGCGAAGAGTCCAGTCGAGTGTGACGTCTGGAAAAAGGTTAGCAGGAAGGTCAGACGGAACGATGAGTCCCCTTTAATCGAGGAATTATCGTGAATTAAAACAGATGTCATGTACTTGGGGATGAATTAGCCTGCTAGCCTCGGTGGAAAAGCCAAAGGAAAGATCTATGATGCGACCATAGGGGACCAGTTTCTGATTCAGTTAAAAGCTGCTTCTAGTCAAAAGGTGGCTGTCATGCTAGCTTAGCCGGCCAGCAGCACCGATGCTAGCCCACGAGGAATTAATGTAAACACACAGTGACGGCAGATGTTTGTATCACTGCACAGCAAGTTAATAGCAACAAAAAAAAAGAAGCTAGGGGACTAAAATAGCCTGCTTAGCACTTTGGTAGCTAAATGTTTGTATGCTAATACTTTGAAACTTCGGCTCTTCAAGACTTGCGTTTGTTTCAGATCAAATCCAATGTTAATGTCCAGAAGCAGCTAAACGGAACCCTTCCATATATTCAACGTTTTATTTTCGCGTTTCTTACTACCACCCTCGGAGCTACGACCGTCCACCACAACGGACGCCGACGTCCTGCCGCCAGCGGCACTACTGGACGTTGCGGCAGCTAGCCCCCGCGCAGGATTGCAGCTTGATGAGCCGCTGGTTCATGGTCTGCAGCAGGGACGGGTCCACCTTCTTCACAATGTTCTCCAGCTGGTGAGGGTCGGCCGTCATGTTGTACACCTCCACGAAGAACTGCAGAGAAGAGCGGGGCGGCTGGCAAACTTTATACGCTGTTGGGTTGTTTCTAAAATGTGCTCCAAAAGTTGCATTTAATCAAAAATAATTAAGATGCTACTGCTAGCAACTAGCTCTGTTTGATATTAGAGAGTGGTGATCGGTTAGCATCCTAATGCTAAGCAGTGGGGTCACAAACAAACAAACAAACAAACAAAAACAGATCATCACTGAAGCTAAGGGCTAATTTATGCTAACGTTATGTATGTAAACAATCCATTTACTTCCCATTTACGCTTTACTTTATCACAGTTGTTGTGCAATACATCCACTAGAGGGCGGTAGAGAGTTGCGAGTTCACTTCCGAGCTCGGTTACAGACGATAACAAACATGGCGCCGGTGGCGGAGCTCGTGATAATCTACATTCGTCAGGAAGGGACACAAAAAAAGAGGCAGGCGGTCGTTCCGGCTAATAAAAACACCCACACCAGGTGTCTTCTACTTTTCTGGCATTAAATTTGCATTCTCTCCGTCCTCGGCGTTCATTTCCGGTGTAATTCTGCACATTTTCAGAGCTCGCGAATGAATCAGCAAACTTAGCAAAGGGTGCTATTGGAGGTTGCTAGAGGCTAGTGTTGCGTGCGAGGCTCAAGTGGACAACATGGCGCTAGACTGGTTATGTGCTTGTTTACGTACTTGTTTATGTAATTGTTTACATACTTGAAATGACCATAGATGAGCGCAAGGTTAGGTACGCTAACATTAGTGGCTAGCTCGGATCCACATGTTGATATCAGAGAAAATGCTAATGCAACTAGCATATTTTCCATTCGTATTTCCACGTCTTGCAGATAAATAACCCAAACAAATATATATTTTTTTTATAAAAAATTTAAATAAATATGCGATTAATACAGAAATCAGATAGAAAATACCTGAAAAAAAAATCAGAGAATTTTCATGACGTTTAGCATCCAACTGACCCTGATCAGAAAAAATGCTAATGCTACTAGCATAGTTTCACTACATATTTACACGTCTAATATATAAATAATCCAAACAAAAATTGTATTTTTTTTTATAAAAAAAATTAAATAAATATGCGATTAATACAAAAATCAGATAGAAAATACCTGAAAAAAAAAATCAGAGAATTTTCATGACGTTTAGCATCCAACTGACCCTGATCAGAGAAAATGCTAATGCTACTAGCATAGTTTCAATGCGCATTTCCACGTCTAGCACATATATATAACCGTAAAAAATATAATCTTTTTTAAAAAAGATTTAAAATAAATATGCGATAAATACGCAAATCTGAAAATACCTAAAAAAAAAAAACAACTCAGAGAATTTTCATGACGTTTAGCATCCAACTGACCCTGATCAGAGCAAATGCTAATGCTTCTAGCAAAGTTTTATTACCTATTTACACGTCTAGCACATATAAATATCCCAAACAAATATAATATTTTTATAAAAATTTTGAATAAATATGCGATAAATACCTGAAAAAAAAAAATCAGAGAATTTTCATGACATTTAGCATCCGACTGACCCTGATCAGAGAAAATGCTAATGAGACTAGCGTAGTTTCAATGCGTATTTCCATGCCTACCACATATAAATAACCGAAACATAAAGAAAATTTGTACAAAATATTTAAAATAAATATGCAATAAATACACAAATCTGAAAATACCTAAAAAAAACAATTCAGAGAATTTTCATGACTTTTAGCATCCAACTGACCCTGATCAGAGCACATGCTAATGCTACTAGCATAGTTTCATTACCTATTTACACGTCTAGCACATAAAAATATCCCAAAGAAATATAATATTTTTATAAAAAAAATTTGAATAAATATGCGATTAATACACAAATCTGAAAATACCTAAAAAAAAAACAATTCAGAGAATTTTCACGACATTTAGCATCCAACTGACCCTGAGAGCAGAACAGGTTTGTGTTAGCGGCCGTTACCTCGCTGTCGGCGAACTCGCAGTACTGCAGGTCGTCCTGAGCGCTGAGCGTTCGCACGCAGGCGTAGGTGTTGTTGCAGGCGTCCTCACACACACAGTCCGGGAAACAATGCTGGGTTGGAATAAAGGTCACGGATAAACGGACGCCAGTTTAGCTTCATTTTATTGGCCTTATTTACTGGTTAGCAGCATTTCTAGAACAAAAAAAAAATGATGGTTAAATGTTCAAAAAGTAGAAAAAAAATATATGAACGATACAAAATGGACGAAGAGAATAATGAGATAAATATGAAAGGGATATTTCTGAATTATATGACTTTATATGTATATTAATATATTTAAAAAAAGCATCATGTTTTTTCCATTTCCGTGTTGAAACAAACGGCTAAATTATTGATAATTTAATATAAATATTACTATGGAATGAATACGACAAAACCATAGCATGAACCCCAAATTAAAACAAAATAAATGAATCACAAAGACTGGAGAAAAGCTGAGGTTTAATTTATGTCAAAAGTTGTAATGATGTAAAAACATTAATAAATAGTAACCTTCCCAGAAGAAAATCATAATAGAAATGAAAAAGAAATCGCAAAGAAAATCTAGAAAAAAATTAACTATTAAGCTGAAAATGAAATCCTGTCAGAACTATTTAGATAAATATGAAATACATGAAATATTTTCAAATCATAATCTTGTTTATGCAGGAATATCATCAAAATGTTGTCATGAAATTTCTATATGTACATATATATATATATTTTTTTTAAAATGAACATGTTATCACGAGAAACAGGAAGTGTTTTTCTATTTTCATGATGAAACAAACCGCTAAATAATTTAGAATATCATAAATATCACTAAGGCACTAATAAGCCAAAAACATAGCATGAAACCAATCATTTAAAAACAGATTGAAATAAATGTTTATAAAAGTGTATTTTCAGTGTTTACTAATACACTTTATAGTTTCACTGAGACACTTTATAGTTTATAGTTTATTTTTATTTCTAATTCTGCCTTTTCTTTTTATTATTTATTACTATTATATTTTCTGTAACTCTGGCACAACAATTTCCTTCGGGATGAATAAAGTTGTTCTCATCTTATCTTAAATCAGAAAATCCACTGAAAGGGTTAAAAAAAAAAAAAATCTTAAAAAAAAAAATTAATTAAAAATCAGTATATTTTTTGGATAAAAACAAACAAATAAATAACCTGAGAGTCATTTTAGAAAAGCTACTTACAGAAATCCCGGGTCCCAGTTGGGGGCAGGAGGGGTCAGGGGTCAGGAGGCCCTCGCCGCTGTGCTCCATCAGGAAGAAGGTTCGCCGCCAGACGCCGCCGCCGCCGAGCGACGGCGCCTGACATCAGGACGGACGTTCAAGAGCTTCAAGAACTTCAAGAGCTTTCCAGAATTTATTAACTTAACAAGAATATTTTTGTTTCATGGTGGAAATCAGGATGGGACACCGACGCCCGGCTCTTCACAGTTTAACCTACTATTTCTTAATTCTAATTTTCTAGGTTAAATTCTACAATTTTTACAGGGATTTTTAAAAGTTATTCCAGGATTTTTTTTTTCCTGGAGTTTCTACTTTAATTTTAATTTTTTTTGCAGCTTATACTTTTATTTCATTTTCTTTGATGGTTTAGACTTTTATTTTTATTTTTTATTTTTTTTACAGTTTACATTATTATTTCATTTTTATTTTTTTTTTACAGTTGATAATTTCATTTTATTTTCATTTTTCTGCAGTTTATAATTTTATTAAATTTTTTTTTTTATAATTTATGCTTATTTCATTTTAGTTTTTTTAGAGCTTATATTTTCATTTCACTGTTTTTTTGTTTATACTCTTATTTCATCTTCATTTTGTTTATTCTTTACTTTTATTTCATGTTCACTTTTTTTACAGCTTTTATTACATTTTAATTTTTTAACATCTACATTTATTTATTTTTGCATTCATACTTATATAATTTATTTACTGCTTATAAATTTCTTTCATTTAATTTTTTTTGACAGTTTATACCGTTGTTTCACTTTTCTTTTTAACAGCTTATACCTTTATCTATTTTCATTTTTTAACAGTTTATAATCTATCCATTTTACTTTTTTTTTTCATAATTTATATTTTTACCTCATTTTAATTTTTTTTAACAGCTTACACTTCTTTTAATTTTCTTTTTTTTCAATGATTTATACTTTCATTTCATTTTTTGTCAGCTTACTTTTATTTCATTTTAATTTTTTTAACATCTGTACATTTATTTATTTTTGCATTTATACTTATTTAATTTTTTACAGCTTATAAATTTCTTTCATTCAATTTTTTTTGACAGTTTATACCGTTGTTTCACTTTTCTTTTTAACAGCTTATACCTTTATCTATTTTCATTTTTTAACAGTTTATAATCTATCCATTTTACTTTTTTTTTTCATAATTTATATTTTTACCTCATTTTAATTTTTTTTAACAGCTTACACTTCTTTTAATTTTCTTTTTTTTCAATGATTTATACTTTCATTTCATTTTTTGTCAGCTTACTTTTATTTCATTTTAATTTTTTTAACATCTGTACATTTATTTATTTTTGCATTTATACTTATTTAATTTTTTACAGCTTATAAATTTCTTTCATTCAATTTTTTTGACGGTTAATTCTGTCATTTCAATTTAATTTCTTTTTAACAGCTTACACTTCTTTTCATTTTCTTTTTTAAACGGTTTATACTTGTTTATACGGTATTGCATTTCAATTTTCTTAACATCTATACATTTATTTATTTTCGCATTTAAACTTAATTTTTTTACAGCTTATACATTTCTATCGTTTAATTTTTTACAGTTTATACTGTTATTTCACTTTCATTTCTTCTTAACAGCTTATACCTTTAATTTATTTCACTTTTTAACAGTTTATAATTTAATTTCATTTAATTTTTTTTATAATATATATTTTGACCTCATTTTAATATTTTTTACAGCTTACGCTTCTTTTCATTTTCTTTTTTTTAATGGTTTATAATTTTATTTCATTTCAATTTTTTTACAGCTTACTTTTATTTCATTTTATTTTTTTAACATCTATACATTTATTTATTGTCACATTTATACTTATCTAATTTTTTTTACAGCTTATAAATTTCTTTCATTTAATTTTTTGACAGTTTATTCTTTTATTTCACTGTAATTTCTTTTTAACAGCTTATACCTTTATTTGTTTTCATTTTTTAACAGTTTATAATTTAATTTCATTTAATTTTTTTCCATAATTATATTTTTACCTCATTTTTAATGTTTTTTACAGCTTACATTTCTTTTCATTTTCTTTTTTTTAACGGTTTATAATTTTATTTCATTTCATCTTTTTACAGCTTACTTTTATTTCATTTTGATTTTCTTAACATCTATACATTTATTTATTTTCGCATTTTAAACTTAATTTTTTTACAGCTTATAAATTTCTATCGTTTAATTTCTTACAGTTTATACTGTCGTTTCACTTTCATTTCTTCTTAACAGCTTATACCTTTAATTTATTTCACTTTTTAACAGTTTATAATTTAATTTCATTTTTTTTATAATATATATTTTGACCTCATTTTAATACATTTTACAGCTTACACTTCTTTTCATTTTCTTTTTTTTAACGGTTTATAATTGTATTTCATTTCAATCTTATTTTATTTTAATGTTTCTTACAGTTTATAACTTAATCCTTTTTTTTTTTTTTTTTTTTTTTTTACAGTTCATTTTTTTATTTAATTTTTTTCCGAGTTTACTCCTTCACCATTTCCATTTTTTTTCCATATAATAATAAATACTGACCATCTGGGACAGGAAGGACTGCCCGTCGACGGCGACGGTCGACATGTTGACGCCGGCGATCTCCAGGAGCGTCGGGGCCACGTCCACGTTCAACACGGGCGCCTGCGTGACCAATTTCGACTGATTTTCCATTTCGCGCTATTTAACGCTCGAACGCAAAGACGAAGGACGTCCGGAACCTGCAGCGTCCGATCGGCCGGGATCCCGGGGCCTCGGACCAGGAGGGGAACCCGGACGTCGAAGTCGTAGAGCTGCCGCTTCCCGATGGGCAGCGAGAACTGACCTGCGGGACGGGAAGGGGGTCAGACGCCGCCCGGGCACCCGGCGGGGGTCAAAGGTCACGCACCGGCGTGGTAGCCGTTGTCCGACGTGTAGAAGATGTAGGTGTTGTTCAGCTCCTTCTGGGCTTCCAGCTTCCGCACCAGCTTCTCCACCATGTCGTCCACCGACAGCAGCGTCTGCCATCTGGGACCCCGAGGTTACGATGAAGTTACGTTTCGTTTCGACGTTTTTATTTATAGGGGAACGCGACGGTACCTCCTGCGGAAGACGTCATCCAGGACGGCGGTGGAGCTGTTGGGCATCGGGCTGGCGGGCTGACGCAGCAGCCAGTGTTTCCCCTCAAACACAAAAACGAACTAACGGTTACCGCCATCTTGCTAATCTTGATGCTAGCGGCTAACGGCTAACGGCTAACAGAGGAACCCGTCAAAGGCTCTTGGAGGCGACAAGGATGCTCTTCTGTTTGCCTCAGAGCAGACAACAGATGGTTATTTCTTTTAAAAATTGCTATTTAGCACACATATTTTAATCCAGAAAACAGCCGCAATTACTTTTTGACGTCTAAAATAAAGGCACCGCTGTATATATTGCTTTTTATTACCTTTACACTTTGTATCAACAAGTGTGTTGCTTCTGAAATTCACAAAGTATTACAGAGAAAATTAAATCTTATTTACCTGAATTTTAAAAATAAATCGGGAAAAAAAAATCAGTGTGTCGGTAAACAATAAAAAATAAATATTTGCAAAATATCTTCATAAATATTTATTTTACCAGGTTTATGGGACTTCTGCTGCTGAACTTCTGCAAATCAGGACTTTACCGGCTTCCGCCAGTGTGACGTTGTTTTTTATAACCATTATGACGTTATGACCATTTATAATTTATACGTTCGTACTATTTATGTTCAATAAAAAAAAAAATAAACCTCCATCAACCTGAACCAGAGGTCGGCTCTTCCATCTTTACACTGCGGCTCCGAGCGGCTCGGGAAAATAAATGATAAATATTTAATTCAAGTGTATTTCATTTGTGTTCATTCATTTTTTTTACTTTTAGTTCTAAGTTGGAAGATTATTGTGATCTTGAAATATTAAATAAAATGATATTTATTATTTTTCGCCGCTCAAAATAACGTCACACTGGCGGAAGCCGGTAAAGTCCCGATTTGCAGATGCTGTGTGCAGAAGTTCAGCAGCAGAAGTCCCATAAACCTGGTAAAATAAATATTTATGAAGATATTTTGCAAATATTTATCTTTTATTGTTTACTGACACAGTGATTTTTTCCTGATTTATTTCTAAAATTCAGGTCAAGGCTCCGCTACACGCTCTGAAAGCCCAAAATGAGTTCATTACATAAATAAAATTTAATTTTCTCCGTAATACTTTGTGAATTTCAGAAGCAACACACTTGTTTATACAAAGTGTAAAGGTAATAAAAAGCAATATATACAGCGGTGCCTTTACTTTAGACGTCTTAGACCATCTCAGCTTAGCTCTTTGCTCGCTGAATGTTGGGATGTTCTGACCGTCTCTTCACGACTTTCACCAGGTTTTCTTTCGGATCGAATCCGGAGGTTGGACGTACCTTCCCCGCTCGGTCAAAGCTGCCGCCTCGAGGCGCTTTAACGTCCTGGAAGTGACTCCGGTACTGCGGCGCCGGCGTCCAGGGGGCGTGAGGCGCCGGCGGGGCCACCATCAGGAAGAACGGGTGCTGAGGACTGCGGTTCTCCAGGAACTTCAGCGACCTGTTGGTCTGGAAGGGAAGAAGGGATTCATTCATTCATTCATTCGTTCGTTCGTTCATTCATTCGTTCGTTCATTCATTCGTTTGTTCATTCATTTGTTCGTTCATTCATTCGTTCATTTGTTCATTCATTCATTCGTTCGTTCATTCATTTGTTCATTCATTCATTCGTTCGTTCATTCATTCGTTCGTTCATTCATTCGTTTGTTCATTCATTTGTTCGTTCATTCATTCGTTCATTTGTTCATTCATTCATTCGTTCGTTCATTCATTCGTTCGTTCATTTGTTCGTTCATTCATTCGTTCATTCATTCATTCATTTGATCATTCATTCATTTGTTCGTTCATTCATTCATTCGTTCATTCATTCGTTCTTTCATTCGTTCATTCATTCATTCGTTCGTTCATTCATTCATTCATTTGTTCGTTCATTCATTCATTTGTTCATTCATTCGTTCTTTCATTCGTTCATTCATTCATTCGTTCGTTCATTCATTCATTCATTCGTTCAATCATTCATTCGTTCAATCATTCATTCGTTCGTTCATTCATTTGTTCATTCCTTCGTTCATTCATTCGTTCGTTCATTCATTCCTTCGTTCATTCATTCATTCATTTGATCATTCATTCATTCATTCGTTCGTTCATTCATTCATTCAATCATTCATTCATTCATTCGTTCGTTCATTCATTCATTCGTTCGTTATCTGTACTGGAGGTCCGGAGCCGATCTGTGGTTGCTAGGCGATCACACGGCCAAATATGGACACATGCAACCATTCACCCTCTCATTCACATGTCACATAAAGAAAAGTGGAAAATAAATAAAATAAGATAAGATAAGAACAACTTTATTAATCCCGAAGGAAATTGTTGTGCCAGAGTTACAGAAAATATAACAGTAATAAATAATAAAAAGAAAAAGGCAGAATTAGAAATAAAAATAAACTATAAAGTGTCTCAGTGAAACTATAAAGTGTCTTAGTAAACAAGTGATAAAACTATAAGTGTCTTAGTAACAGGTGAGGTAAGGAGTGCACAATAGTATGATAAAGGGAAAAATTGTAGCGTAGCTGTTATGAAATGAAATATTGCACAGTTCTGAATATTGCACTGATATTCTTTAAAAAAAAGAAAAAAAAATTAAAAAATTGAATTATTAAAAAAAAAACAGGAAATTATTTTAAAAAATTTGAATTATTCAAAAAAAAAAAGAAAAAAAAGCAATTAAGAATTGGTAACATTTAAAAATAAATGAATGAAAACGAGCAACAACAATAATTCATTCACACGTCATGAAAACACGCCATTCCCGTTTCATTGAGATAAACAAGCGTTCACATGTTTATTTTAGTTCATTTTAATGATTCAATTCATTTTAGTTCATTTAAATAATAATAATTATCTATTACTGTTATGTTTTTGCTTGAAACTCTGGCACGACAATCTGCTCTGGCGATGATCAACCCGGCGCTGCTGAATTGCCATTTTTTTCCCCGAGATCAGCGGTTTGCGGCGGTAAATCCTCCGAACTCACCAGCAGGTCGGTCAGGTAGTCGGACTCGTAGGCGTCGCCGTGACGCTCCGGCTTCCCGTTCACCGACAGGGTGTAGTTGTAGTAGCCCGAGCTCCCCACCTGCAGAGTGCGACAGGAAGATCAGCTAGAAAACAACTGTGTGTGTGTGTGTGTGTGTGTGTGTGTGTGTCGCACCAGTGCGTGCCAGTGGTCCCAACCGGGGGGAACGTGGTCGACGTCGGTCGCATTTGGTTCCCCGTACTGAAGGTAAAAGAAGAAGACGACGGGGGAAAATGTAAATGAGTTCATGCTAATCTTTGCGCCGCGGCTGCTAGCAGCGCAACACTTTCATTCATTCATTCATTAAAACGTTATAGAGACTCCATTACGTCACATATGTAGATTCATACAACCGTTCACCCTTTCATTCATCCAAACTTTATAGATTCATACAACCGTTCACCCGCTCATTCGTGTCATAATAATAATAACAATAATTCCTGTCACATAGAGACATGCTAGCATTCATGTGTCACTGAGATAAACATTCAGTTTAGAACATACAATTCACTCATTCATTCATTCACACTTTAAAGAGACTCCATTCACCCTCTCATTCATGTCACATAATAATAAAAATGATAATAATAATAATAATGCTAATAATAATAATTCCTGTCACACACAGACATGCTAGCATTCACGTGTCACAGAGATAAACAAACATTCACTCATTCATTCAAATGCTATATACAGGCTAACAACCATACACCCTCTCATTCATGTCACATAATAACAATAATAATAACAATAATAATGATAATAATTCCTGTCACAGAGATATTGCTAGCATCCACGTGTTACTGAGATAAACAAACATGCAGTATAGGACATACAATTCACTTATTCATTCATTTATTCATTCACACTTTAAAGAGACTCCATTCACCCTCTCATTTATGTCACATAATAATAATAATAATAATAATAATAATAATTCCTGTCACATAGAGACATGCTAGCATTCACGTGTCACTGAGATAAACAAACATTCACTTATTCATTCAAATGCTATATACAGGCTAACAACCATTCACCCTCTCATTCATGTCACATAATAACAATAACAATACCTAGAGACATGCTAGCATTCATGTGTCACTGAGATACACAAACATTCAGTTTAGAACATACAGTTCACTCATTCATTCAAATGCCATATGCAGGCTCACAACAATTCACCCTCTCATTCATGTCGCATAATAATAATAATAATAATGATAATTCATGTCACAGAGACAAGCAAGCATTCATTCATTCACAATTTATGGAAACTCCATTCAACCTCTCATTCATATCACATAATGATAATAATAATAATTCCTGTCACATAGAGACATGCTAGCATTCATGTGTTACTAAGATAAACAAACATGCAGTTTAGGACATGCAATTCACCCATTCATTCAAAAGTTATATACAAGCTCACAACCATTAACCCTCTCATTCATGTCACATAATAATAATAAAGAGAATAATAATAATAATGATAATAATAATAATTCCTGTCACATACAGACATGCTAGCATTCACGTGTCACTGAGATAAACAAACATTCACTCATTCATTCAAATGCTATATACAGGCTAACAACCATTCACCCTCTCATTCATGTCACATAATAACAATAATAATAATAATAATAATTCCTGTCACAGAGACAAGCAAGCATTCATGTGTCACAGAGATAAACATTCACTCATTCATTCAAAAGTTATATACAGGCTCACAACCATTCACCCTCTCATTTATGTCACATGATAATAATAATAATAATAGTTGATGTCATTTGAACACACAACCATTCACATGTGAGACAAACAACCGTTCACCCTCTCACTCACACACAGATGTCCGCACAAATGCTAACATGCTAGCGGGCGTTTGCCGACCTGGTCCAGGTATTTCCCGGCGAAGAAGGTCTGGTAGGCGGCCTCGCTGAGGCGCAGGGGGAAGCTCTCGGCCTCGGGGCCTTTCCTCCACAGGGGTCCCGAGCAGTTTCCCGAGGCCGAGTTGTTCCTCACCTGGTGGTTGTGGGGGTAGCGGCCCGTCAGGAGGCTGCTCCGGCTCGGGCAGCCCAGCGGCGTCGCCGTGAACTGGAATACAAACGTGTTAAAAGGCAACGGCTGGTATCTTATGGATGTTTTTTTGGGGGGGAGGTGTGCTTTTTTTTTTGACAACAAGCAAAGTAAAAGCGAAAACGGTCATGACGGCGGGCGACTCACCGCGTTGAGAAAAGTCGCTCCGGCGTCTCCGATCAAGGCCTTGGTTTTTGTCATCGGCGTCTGGAGACGGTAACACAAGGTGAGGACGAGCCAAAAGGAGCTGATAAGACTCCTTTCAGCTTGTGTTCAAGGGTGACTTTTTTATGGAACTCGTTTTTCTTGTCTTCTTTTTTTTGTTCAAGCAGACAGAAATAAAGATAGCAGGGAGCTAAACAGTGGTATCAGAGTCCAAAATGCTACTTGCTGACACATATATATATATATATATATATATATATATATATATATATATGTATACATGCAGACATACAAGGGGCGGCACTGGCCAGTGTCTCCCTGAGCCGGTTCCAAGTCCAGATAAATGCAGAGGGTTGCATCAGGAAGAGCATCCGGTGTAAAACTTTTTCCAAAAGCAAACATACGAATCAAACCTAGGAACCAAATCCTAACGGATCGGTGGAGGCCCGGGTTAACTACGACTGCCATTGGTACTGATGACCTACAGGGAACCGATGGACACTGGGCTACTGGAGGTCAAAGAAGAAGAGGAGGAAGGCGTGTTCAGAGGCAGAGAGGGGAAAGGAAAGGCAAGAGTCTGGGACTGACAGTGGGTACTTTGAATATTGGGACTATGACAGGAAAAGGTAGAGAGTTGGTGGACATGATGCCGAGTAGGAAGGTGGATATACTGTGTGTCCAGGAGACCAGGTGGAAAGGTAGTAAGGCTAGAAGCTTAGGAGCAGCTTTAAGTTGTACTATTATGGTACTGACAAGAAGAGAAACGGAGTAGGAGTTATCTTGAAGGAGGAGTTTGTCAGGAACGTCCTAGAGGTGAAAAGAATGTCAGATAGACTTATGAGTCTGAAACTGGAAATTGAAGGTGTGATGCTCAGTGTTGTTAGTGGCTATGAACCACAGGTGGGATGTGAATCTGAAGAGAAGGAGAAGTTCTGGAATGAGTTGGATGAAGTGATGCAGAATATTCCCAGAAATGAGAGAGTGGTCATTGGTGCAGACTTCAATGGACTTGTTGGTTCAAGCAAAACAGGTACTGAACAAGTGATGGGCAGATTTGGTATCCAGGATAGGAATGCCGAGGGACAGATGGTGGTAGATTTTGCAAAAAGGATGGAAATGGCTGCAGTAAACACTTTTTTCCAGAAAAGAAAGGAACATCAGGTAACTTTCGGAGGTAGGAGCACGCAGGTAGACTACATCTTGTATAGACGAGGTAACCTGAAAGAGATCAGTGACTGCAAAGTAGTTGTAGGTGAGAGTGTAGCCAGACAGCATAGGATGGTGGTTTGTAGGATGACTCTGGTGACAAGGAAGATGAAGAGGACAAAGGCAGAGCAGAGGACAAAATGGTGGAAGCTGAAAAGGGAGGAGTGTTGCATGGTTTTCAGGGAGGAGTTGAGAAAGGGTCTGGGTGGTCAGGGAGAGCTTCCAGATGACTGGACAACTACAGCTAGTGTTATCAGGGAGACAGGTAAAAGAGTACTTGGTGTGTCATCTGGAAGGAAAGTAGATAAAGAGACTTGGTGGTGGAATGAGGAAGTGCAGGAGTGTATACAGAGAAAGCGGTTAGCGAAGAAGAAGTGGGATACTGAGAGGACTGAAGAGAACAGACAGGAGTTCAGGGAGATGTGGTGAAAGGTAAAGATAGAGGTAGCAAAGGCAAAACAAAGGGCTTATGATGACTTGTATGCTCGGTTGGATAGTAAGGAGGGTGAGAATGATCTATACAGGTTGGCGAAACAGAGAGATAAAGATGGAAAGGATGTACAACAGGTCCGGGTGATAAAGGACAGAGAGGGAAATGTATTGACAGATGCTAGAAGAGTGATGGGAAGATGGAAAGAGTACTTTGGAGAACTGATGAATGTGGAAAATGAAAGAGAGGCAAGGGTAGAAGAGGTGATTATCGTAGACCACAAAGTAGCACAAATTAGTAAAAGTGAAGTGAGGAAGGCATTGAAGAGGATGAAGAGTGGAAAAGCAGTTGGTCCTGATGATATACCTGTGGAGGTGTGGAAGTGTCTAGGAGAGGCAGCAGTAGATTTCCTGACTAGATTATTCAACAGGATCTTAGAGAGTGAGAAGATGCCTGAAGAATGGAGACAAAGTGTGATGGTGCCTATTTTTAAGAATAAAGGGGATGTGCAGAATTGTGGCAACTATAGAGGGATAAAGTTGATGAGCCATACGATGAAGTTATGGGAAAGAGTAGTGGAAACTAGACTGAGAGCAGAAGTCAGCATTTGTGAACAGCAGTATGGCTTCATGCCTAGGAAGAGTACTACAGATGCAGTATTTGTGTTGAGAATGCTAATAGAAAAGTACAGAGAAGGTCAGAGGGAGTTACATTGCGTTTTTGTAGACCTAGAAAAAGCATATGACAGGGTGCCAAGAGAGGAGCTCTGGTATTGTATGAGGAAGTCTGGAGTGGCAGAGAAGTATGTTAGACTGGTGCAGGACATGTATGCTCGCTGTGAGACACTGGTACGGTGTGCTGTAGGGGTAACAGAGAAGTTGAAGGTGGAGGTGGGACTCCATCAGGGATCAGCTCTGAGCCCCTTCTTGTTCGCAATGGTGATGGACAGGCTGACAGATGAGGTTAGACAGGAATCCCCATGGACCATGATGTTTGCAGATGACACTGTGATCTGTAGTGAGAGCAGACAACAGGTAGAGGAACATCTAGAGAGGTGGAGGTATGCTCTGGAAAGGAGAGGAATGACAGTTAGTCGCAGCAAGACAGAATATATGTGTGTGAATGAGAGGAACTCGGGTGGAACGGTGAGGCTACAGGGAGTGGAGATCAAGAAGCTGGAGGATTTCAGGTACTTGGGGTCAACAGTCCAGAGTGTAGGAGAGTGTGGAGAAGAGGTGAAGAGACAGGTCCAAGCAGGTGGCAGAACTAGAGGTTGCAGAGATGAAGATGTTGAGGTTCTCTTTGGGAGTGACCAGGATGAAGAGGATCAGGAATGAGTCCATCAGAGGAACAGCACATGGTAGATGTTTCGGAGAGAAGGTCAGAGATGGTTGGGTCATGGACAGAGGAGGGAGTGTGAAGATATTGGTAGACAGATGCTGGAATTGGAGCTCTAGAAGAAGAACGAAGAGAAGATGGATGGATATGAAGGTAGTTGGTGTGATAGAGGAGGATCCAGAGAACAGGGTGAGATGGAGAAGGTGGATTCACTGTGGAGACCCTGAAGGGAAAAGACCAGAGGAGAAGAAGAAGAAGGATGGAGGTTTGACTTTACTTCTGAAAGGTGACTTGACAAGAAACCAAACAAGAAGAAGAAGAGGAAGCTGATCGATCGGTTCCAACAACAGAGTTGTGGAAATTCCGAGAGTCCGTGAACTCACCACCCCCCCCAGCGCGAGGTCCTGGTCGTCCGCGAGGATGAGGACGATGTTCGCCGGCCGCGTGCCGCCGCGCGCGGGCATCGCGAGGAAGGCGAGCGCGAGGAGGGCGGCGGCGGCGGCGGCGCGCGACCCTAGAGAGCTCCTCCGGTGCCTCGTGCTGTTCGCGGCCATTGGTCGGGACGGTGTCTCGAGCGCACCTGACAACCGCTTTGAGGAGAGGCGTTGCGCGCGCGCCGGTCACATGACTCCCGGGGGGCGCGGCAGCTCGCGGACTTCGCGCGGCACGTGACTGTGGTCACAGGTAGAATATTAACGTAAACGTTCAAAAAATAAGAATAAACATTTCACATATATGCTTTACAGGGAACATTTTAAACGAACTTTAACTCATACAACTTGGAGAACATTTATTTTTGAATATTAAATTGAATGAATAAAAAAAGACATTGAATCGAGTCACGAATGTTGATGTTTTGTTTTTGTTTTGTTGATAAATCTATATACACAACCAATCCGTGTGGTTAGGAGAAACACAAAAATATACATAGATACAAAAATGGTTGTAAATGTACAAATAGTTTAAATGTAAATGTAAAATAGATTCTCCATGTCGACCACAGGAGTCATCAATATCAATCATAAATCATTGCAATGTTAGTTAATTTTTTTCAAAGGTTATATTTTGTGTGCAAATTTATAAGACGCCTCTTTTACTTTATTATTAAGAGGAATTTATGACCGGTCAGTATTATTTTATCATTATTTTACAATTGAAATCCTTATCTAAAGAAAAGCAAAACACTGTTGCTGCAGGAACAGTTTTACCAACCAAAAGAGTCCTAATTGATTAATTAAATTAAACATATTAATATTAGTATATTAATTAATTCGTTCTTTGTAACATCCACCCTTCCCAGAAAGATCTTGTTCAGAATTGACGAATGTTGGAGTTTACGTTGCTCATTAAACACATTTTACTGTCACCAGGGTGTTTCCGTGACTAAAAATGCTACAATATTAATCATGATTGAGTTATTAATTGATTATTTATTCACTTATTTAGAAAGAAAGGAGGAGAAAATTTTTGAATTGCTCTTTTATTTGGTCCATTTTGCATTCAAATAAGCATAAATGGTCATCGAAACAAATCAGACTGATTCGGGTTTTTTAACAATGACAAAGTCGCTTTATGGCAACGATTAAAGATCCAGTTTACTGATAATATTGAAAATAAACAAGTATGTAACAAATTAAAGTTGTCTTCTGCCTTTCTATTTATATTTATACTCATATTTACATTCATATTTATTTCATTTAATTTGTCTTGCTATCTTCTCTCATCTGTCTTCCTATTTATCTATATACAAATATTTTTTTCATATTTATTTCTTTTTTTTTTGTTTTTCTTTGACATTATAACTGTTACGCCGCTGAAAAAATCTGTCTTTTTTTTTATACTTTCATTTTGATTCCAGACCTCCATGGATTCATACATTTGATTTGCGTTGATCTTTTTTGTGGGATTTTGTCGTCAGCACATTCAACAAAGTAAAGAGCAAAGAATTTAATAAGAATATTTTATTCCTTCACATCTAGGATGTGTTATTTTCTTGTTTCTTTTTTTTTTTTTGAGCAGTGTAAATTTTGGGCGAAAACCTCAAAACCCTGGCAGTTGTCAAGTTGCCACGACTGCCAAGAGGATTTCACCGAGAAATAATAGAAACCATAAAAATAACAATATTATTATGTGTATCACTGCGGTAGATGTAACGTTAATACTTGTGAAACATTCATTGAATTAAAGTTAAAGACAAAATCTGTATATTTCATCAATGTTATTGTAATTCACCTCCTGTCCGCTAGATGGCGGTAGTGAGCCTCCACGCCGTTTGTGCGCCCTATTGAGCGTAGAAGAAGAAGAAGCGGTCCGGCTGCTATGTCATAACAGAACCGTGCTAACAGACGTCTTCTATCCTTTTTTTTAAACTTCAGTGTACATTTATATTTTCACAAGACTGTTGTGTTCTGACTCCGACCTGTTAGGGAGGTATTTTGCGAACCCATGGTGCCGTTAAAGCGAAGAAAAGTCGGGCTAGCTTCCAGGATACCTGCTGGGCTAGCTTCCGGCGGACCTGCCGGCGTCACCGGCACCGACGGCACCAAGTTCCCGCAGGTGGTTCTTTTCCTTCTGGAGAGGAAAATGGGATCCAGTCGAAGGGTTTTTCTCTCCGGACTCGCTCGGAGTAAAGGATTTAAAGTAGCGGATGACTTCAGGTTTGAGCCGCTGACTTTATATTTAAGTGTCTGCGACACCAAACTTGGAGCACCTCTGAGTCATTGCCCGATGACGTTGCCCGATGCTAAGATAACAATTAGCATCAACTTGCTAGCAAAAGTTTACATGAGCAACAGCTTTTTAAAAAAATTAAAAAAACATCAGTTTTCATTTAACATATATGATATAAACAGTCAAAAAACATGAACAAAAAAAAAGTTGCTAAGTAGAATCGACTGTCAATGATATTAACAGGCATGAGGAAACCTAAGGACATTCATTTTGTATTCAATTAATTAACTGTAGTAGTAAACACGATAAAAGGCCTGTGTTTAATTCTTAAAAGAAGGGGAAAATAATTGATAAATGAAAATAATACAATTGAAAATAATAACCATAAAAAGTGAATAACAAAAAAAAAAGTGGCAAGCGGAATACAATATGTATTTAACTTGGTAGAGCTAAAGGAATATCAGTTATAAAACTTTTTGGATGGTTCTATATGTTTTTATTACATTTGAAATAACTTATAAAGAACGTAAAGTTTGTAAGTAAATCAAATGTCATATCATCTCCTGAGAACGAAATTAATGATGATGGAAATTTGTCTTTAATCCATTTTTGAGTTTTTGAAAAATAGAAAAATCTATGGTCTGTGTGTTCAATATTGTCTTCACAAAATGTATAAATATTATCTTCAATATTAAAGCGTAACCTCAATAATTCCTTCCTTAGGTGGATAGATGTTATTCATCATTTTGAAATGCATCTCTTTTGCCTTGTGGGGGTGAAGGTAGAATCAGATACATTCTTCGGATTTGGCAATCGATTCCTTATCAAATGTATTTCAAATATTATTTTTAATTTGACGTCCAGGGAATAAGTTTCCTGTGAAACATGTCCTAATAAAGGAGTTGCTGCACTTTCTGTCCAGAATTGAGATTCCCTGGAGTGATAGTCGGGGTAACTGTGGTTGTACGGTTCGGTGCGTCATTCTATTTTTGGTCAGGAATACAAATTGTCGAGGCAGTGCGTTTCGTAACTTTATCAACTCTAATATGGGAGGCTTAAATCTGTGTGTAGTACAGAACTGTTCATAGTCTAGAGGACTGCCATTGTCATCCATCAAGTCAATTCTTGACCATATACCTTTCTCAAAGCATTCCTTGTAAAACAGAGATTTGTTGCCATGCAGTACATATCTATTATTTTATGTTATTGTACCGTGTGGTGAGAAGTTGTGTACATATATCATTTTCCGGTACAGTAATATTGGTTTATGGAACTCTGGTAATTTGCCAGGAATCTTGTTGATACAAAAGATAAGCAGAAGATTTTGTTGAATAAGTAGTTTGTAATACAAGAGCAAAAAGAATGATGATGATTGATCCAAGATTTCAAGCAGTTCACCTTCAATGTCCCATGGAGACACTCCAAAATGTTTTATTCACGTGATTTATGAAATTGCATTGTCCCCTTTTGAAATAAGCACTTTAGCTTTAGTATTAGCGGTAGCTTTGCTAGTAGCTTTGTTCATGTTCTTGATTTAAGGAGGAAACGGAGCTTACCTGGTGACGTCCTGCAGTATGTGGTCTGTTTTAATGAATTCAGCGAGATTATTTGTTATTATGTTTGGTCCAAACTTGATTCTACCTCAGGGTTCTGTTCCCTACCATCCTGCCGCATCTCAATTTCATGAGCAACAGCTAGCTGCCTTTCAGGTGAGAAATTGCCAGAAAACACTGTAAAAATCATCAAATGCCCTGAAAAAATAAATGAGAAATCAATAATGACCTGAAATCCTCAAATTATAAGACATGAATGGATTAATAAAAATGCTAAATGTGAAGAAAGTGAGCACATACCACCCAGATTGCAAATATATACATATATATTACTGATATAGTCATCTCGAATCCATCTTAAACGACATATCTTTAATTGTTTTAAAAAAAAGTTTGAATATTATATATCAAGATATATACAATATCAAATACCTTGACATATGAGATTTAATCCTGTGACCGAACTCGTAACTCAATTCACTCCTGGATTAGATTAGATTTCCCCATTCATTTCAGCTACGTGTTTTTTAAAATAAGAAAAATGTACTTTATAAATAACATGTCATGTATAAAAACAATAATAATACATAATGAAAGAGAACGTAAAGAAATAGAGTGGTTTTATTAAGTGTATTTACCTTGAAGATGGGATGAAGACGCTACAATTGTAAAACGTAGCTTGCACACTAGGATGTAATTTATGGTTAAATTTAATTTAGCAGCGCCTGTTGACGTCCCCGCCGCTAATAACTTCCGGCTAGCCTCATAAAGCAAGTTATTGACCGACTGACGGCTTTGTCGCGCAAAATTAGCAAGTTAAATCCCGTGTAAGCCAGGATTTCGCTGGATGTCTACGACGTGTGAACGCGAGACCGCGATTCTTCATGTTGGAATCGTTTCCGCAGCGGAAGCGTCACGCACGTGGTTTGCGAGAACAACTCCGGTGACGAGGCCCGGACGTGGCTCGGCTCGCGGGTCAAAGGTCGCGGCCCGGCGCCGATCCACCTGCTGGACATCAGCTGGTTCACGGAGAGCATGGGAGCGGGGCGTCCCGTGGAGATCCTGCAGAGACATCGACTGCAGGTTATCAGAATATCCCGTTTTGATCGCGATGATCTGGGTTTCACGATGGCGTTGTGTCAGGTGATCACACATCGTGACGGTTTCCTTTCAGGAGCGGCGGACGGCTGAAGCGGAGACGGCGTCGACGTTCCAGCTGCCCGGATACGCCTGTCAGAGACGGACGACGCTGAACAGCCACAACGCCGACCTCGCGGTACGTTTTCCAACTCGCATCTTCAAAATAAAGATCTAAAGCTGCTTCTCCAAGGTTGCGTTTCAGAAATTTTGATTCCAGTGTTTGAATTTAACCCTATGATTGCTAGAATACACAAAAAAAAATTGCAAATGTTAAAACACCTTTGTTTGTTTTGCCTGAAAGGTTTATTGAGTTTCCAAAACTCCACATCCGGTTTTATCACAATACAAGGGAGGACATGTTTTTAAATGTTATATGTCTGTATGTTTTTATGTGTGTTTATTCATTATTGTGTGTATTCATTTAATTCCTCTTCCCTCAGCCGCAGGGAATCTTCAAATCTTTGTACTTAAAACACTTGATAGCCTTAACCTTGACAATTTATATTTCATTGTATTTCTTATTCTCCCTCCTTCCTACTATTATCTATTATTGTTATGTTTTTTGCTTGAAATTCTGGCACAACAATTTCCTTCGGGATTAATAAAGTTGTTGTCATTCTCATTTTCTCATTAGGTGAATCAATGAATGAATTATATTTTTGTTTCATTGTGCTCTGCCCGAATTTCATCTTGTTTAAAATATACATTTAATTTAAACAGTAAAAACTGGGCTGACCGACGCCTCTAACCAGGAACACATTTGCCTACAGACAGACTTTTCAATCAAATTTTGATTTAATTGACGCTCCCTGGCTCTCCGCATCGTAGCGTATTAGCACCCGTGCATGCTACTCTGCGTTGTTTACATCATTCATCCTTGTGTCCTCCTGTTAAAAACACTTTTTTGTGCTTTTTTTCCCGGTAAGCTAGCTCATTATGGCTCCCGCACTGACAGTGGTGTTAAGAAGAAGTTAAGAATTGCAGTCGATCTCTCCGAGCTGCTGATGCGGCCGAAGGGGGGACTGCGCTAACGCTAGCTTGCTTGAGCTAGCGTTAGCACACAGCATTAGCATATGCGGGAAGGCTTTACTTTCAGTACAAGTGCTGGCAAGAAGAGAAAGAACACTGGAAAGTAATAAGGTTATCTTTAATGCCTTTCTGTGTTTTTTCCCCAAATAAATCCATTAAAAAAGTTTCACAGGATGTTTTTTCTCGGGTGGCTCGTCAAAGAACGATTTCAACGTGTAATATATATTCTAAAATCCCCTTCTTGTTTGTGGGAATGCTTCCCCTTCCAGGACGCCTTGTCCCTCCTCGCTGAAAACGCAGAGCTGAACGAAGAGGAGGGTCGCAGTTTGGCGTTCCGCAGAGCCGCCGCCGTCCTGAAGGCTCTCCCAGCGCCGGTGACGGACGCCGCCCGGCTGCGGAGGCTACCGGGCCTTGGCGAACACTCGCTCCGGGTCGTCAAAGTACGTGGGACGACCCGTCCGACCGTCGCGGTTCCCGCTGGAAGAGGCTCTAATGGGAAACTTGTCCCTGCAGGAAATCCTGGAGGACGGAGCGTCCGCAGAGGTGGAGGCCATCAGGAGGTCCCAGCACTTCAAGGCCCTCAAGGTGCGACTGAGCAAGATGAGAGTTAGGAGTGTTTTCTGTCGCCTCTGGAGTCAGAAGTGACCGGAGAGTGCTTTGTGAGGATGCTTCCTGTTTAGTTTGTTCTTTTAAACAGGCGTTATCCCTGTCCAAGTAACATGTCACCAGAGTTAGCAAAGTACCACAAGAGTACACTCAGTCAGAGTGTCATAATACTCTTCCTGAACCAGGGGTCGGCAACCCTGCATCTTTAAGATAAGATAAGAACAACTTTATTAATCCCGAAGGAAATTGTTGTGCCAGAGTCACAGAAAATATAACGGTAATAAATAATAAAAAGAAAAAGGCAGAATTAGAAATAAAAATAAACTATAAAGTGTCTCGGTGAAACTATAAAGTGTTTCTTTACACTGCGGCTCCGAGAGGCTCGGGAAAATAAATTATGAATATTTAATTGAAGTGTATTTCATTTGTGTTAATTCCTTTTTTTTACTTTTAGTTCCAAGTTGAAAGATTATTGTGATCTTGAAATATTAAATAAAATTATATTTGTTATTTTTCGCCGCACAAAGTAACGTCACACTGGCGGAAGCCGGTAAAGTCCTGATTTGCAGAAGTTCAGGAGCAGAAGTCCCATAAACCAGGTAAAATAAATATTTATGAAGATATTTTGCAAATATTTATTTTTTATTGTTTTTATTGTGACACAGTGATTTTTTTTTCCCCGATTTATTTTTAAAATTCAGGTCAAGGCTCCACTACACGCTCTGAAAGCCCAAAGCTCAAAATGAGTTCATTACATAAATAAAATTTAATTTTCTCTGTAATACTTTATGAATTTCAGAAGCAACACACTTGTTTATACAAAGTGTAAAGGTAATAAAAAGCAATATATACAGCGGTACCTTTATATGAGACATCAAAAAGTAATCGCGGCTCCCAGTGTTTTCTTTTCCGAGGAAACCGGGTCCAAATGGCTCTTTGGGTGTTGAAGGTTGCCGACCCCTGGTGCAGAGTATTTCCCATTCCAGTATCAGAATGCATTCAGAGTAATGCCAATACCGTTATCACGATTATGCAGATATGGTCAAAATACCCTTGCTGCAGTCGGAGTGCAGTTGTTGTGATGCTGTAGTTACGGTAGTGCAGTAAAGTGGTCCTATTTTGATTGGGGTCAAAGTATCTCTAAGGAGTCTTTGTCGTGTCCTTGGTCGCTCTCCGTCCTCACTGGTCATCCTCCTGTCCTTGGATTGCTTTCCTTCCTTAGTAGTCATCATCTTCCTTGGGGGGTCCACCATCTTTAGGAGACACCGTCTGGTCCTCGGCTTTATCACAAGACTCAGGAGTCATCGCCGTGCCTTCTGGTCGTTGACTGTCCTCACGTCTCACGATGTTGTCCTCGGGTCAGCTGGCTTCCTCACTGGGCTTCATTGTGTCCTCGAGTCGCTCTCCTTACTTGGGAGTCATCATTATGTCCTCGGGACGTTCACCTTCCTCATTGGTCAATTGCAATGTCCTCGGGTGGCTCTCCTTCCTCGGTGGTCATCGTCATGTCATTGGGTTGTTGGCCGTCTTCGGGAGTTGACGTCATGTCATTGGGCCGTTCAATTTCGTCAATGGTCATTGTCGTGTCCTTGGGTTGTTCTCCTTCCTCGGGTGTCGTCGTTGTCCACCTTCCTTCGGCGTCATGGTTGTGTCCTCCTGACGTTTGCCTTGTTCATTAGTCACCGTCATGTCATCGTTGTTCAGTTTCCTCGACGGTCACTGTCCTTGCATTGCTCACCTTCCTTAGGAGTCATCCTTGTGTCCTTGGGACGTCCACCTCCTTCGTTAGTCATTACCGTGTCCTTGTTTCGCTCTCCTTCCTCTGGTGTCGTCATTTCGCCCTTGCCGCCTTCACCTTCCTCAGGAGTCGTCGTCGTGTCCTCATGTCGACCCTGAACAGCGGGACGCCAGACAAAGTCGTGGCCTCCCAGCTCTCCAGAAACAAATTTTGACCTCTGCAAATTTGTCCGGTTGCCAGGCTACATCTATACAGCACCAAGTGTTCACCATAACGTGTCCTTCAGATTCTGACAGGTATTTTCGGAGTCGGGGCAAAGACGGCCGGTCGGTGGTTCCGAGACGGGATTCAAACCCTTCAGCAGTTGCGGGAATCCGGACGAAGCCTGAATCGAGAGCAGCAAGCCGGTGAGTCCTCAACCTGTTAGCACCTGGACGAAATACCAACGTAAATTTGGCAGGTGGAATCTGAGCCATGTGCCAGGAATGCAAATAACGGGATGAACTCGACCCGCAGGGCTCGACCACTACGACGACCTGAACCGGCCGGTGACTCGCGCCGAGGCCGACGCCATTGCCAAGACGGTGGAGGCTGCCGTCGTCGCCTTGTCGCCCGGCGCTCAGTTGACCCTGGCAGGGGGCTTCAGGAGGTTAGACCGTCACCTGATACCATCTAGCTGACAGGATGCAGAAATATCACATCAAAACTTCTACATTACAGAAGTGTAATCAAAATGATGCGCCCTCTCCTCAGGGGGAAGATGACGGGTCATGACGTGGACCTCATCATCACCCACCCGGAGGAGGGACGGGAGGAAGGGCTGGTGGTGGAGCTGGTGTCCAGGCTGGAGGAGCAGGTGGTGACACACATTTGAGCGTAGGTTGCCTCCAGGTGGCGCCATAAGCAAGTACCGTATTTTCCGCACTATAAGGCGCACTGGATTATAAGGCGCACCCTCAATGAATGGCCTATTTTAAAAAAAAAAATCATATATAAGGCGCACCGCATTATAAGGCGCATATACTAGAAGCTACAGTGGTGGCTGGGGTTGCGTTATGCATCCACTAAATGGAGCTGCGCTAAAAGGGAATGTCAACAAAACAGTCAGATAAATCAGTCAAACTTTATTGATAGAATACAAACCGACGTTCCGACAACTCCATTCACTCCCAAAACAAGTTAGTGCGTTCACAATGCCAGGGTTGGGCAAACTACGGCCCGCGGGCCGATTTTGGCCCTCACGAGTTTCCAGTGCAGCCCGCAAGCTCTTTTACTACGAATATCAGCAAAATTTTATCTTAGTCAATATTCATTATGCACTTTATTCTCATCATTAAAATGTTATTTTCTTTGGTGTTTCAACATTGTCGATTCAAAATTAATTCATTTAAAGTAAAAAATTAATGTTTTTTTAATTTTAATGGTATGGTATAAAGCGAAAGTTTGGATTATTGCCGTCCGCTGTCTTAGTATGCTATCTCCAGGGCTAGCTTACCAGCATGTTTGCCCACCTCTGCACAACACGGTACACATACGTACCGGTAGCTCTTACCGGTATTTGCGCCGCCTTCGTTCAGACAATGTATTTCCAACTCCATTCGTCACAGTTCAAAACGTTTAATAAAACGAAAGCACCGAGAAGGACCGCCTCTAAATTCATTGATGTTCATGTCGCTAGCTAGCGCTGTTGCCTTCATTCAAATAGTGACTGTAGAGACGCTTCTACCTGCTGCTCTCTGTTCAACAACCCACTGTTCAAGTTTGTCCTCCAACTGTAACCATCTTGCTTTGTTCCCTCGGAAACTCTGGTCTTCTTTACTCTCCGCAGGTCATCTTGTCGCTTCCTCCACTGCTTCCCGTAGTTGCGAGACCTTTTGCGGCTCAATATCGATCAATATATAAGGCGCACTGGATTATAAGGCGCACTGGCGGTTTTTGAGAAGATTATAGGATTTTAGGTGCCTTATAGTGCGGAAAATACGGTCCATCGAATGTGAGAAAGTAAAAACCCAAAGTAGTTTTACATGATCGTTCATTCACACAAACACAAAGATGCAATTTTTATTCACATCATTTTCTTTAAAACATTTTCATGATTATAAAGTTATTAGAAATGTCTTGTTCTTCACAAAGACAGGGGACATCCCAGTTTTCGTGGAGTGGCAGCTCAAGTAGGCTTCAGCCCCCTTGTGATCCACAGGGTAGCATAAGCGCTATAGATAATGAATGAATAAATGACAAGAAACAGATGTTTTAGAAATTTGACTTTTATCAATTAATTACCGAAAAAATAACCCGTTTGAAAAATGAATGCATTTGAATCGCAGCTCTGTACGAGCTTGCAGGTCAGTACCGTTAGCTTTGTACAAGCACATAAGTGGAGATAGCTAGCTTTGTGTGAGCACGCGGGTCGGTAATGCTAGCTTGGGTAGCATGGTACAACCACACAGGGCAGTTATGTTAGCTTTGCTGCAGAAGATAACATTGCTAATGCGTCAACACTTGGTCACTTATTGACTTTATATTCAGAAACGCTGTAGACTGATGAGCACTCCCTTCTCCTTGGTAGAATGAATGATTGGTTGCATGTCTCTGCGTGTGATCAAGGCTATAGATAATGAGTGATTGATTATGCAGGGGCACTAAAGTCTTGTGCTCCCTCCAACAGGGTCTGCTTCTGTACCAAAAAACCACCAGGAACTCCTACCTGGAGTCGGCGGACGGCCCCGGGCGCCCGGCGTCTACCATGGACCGCTTCGACCGCTGTTTCGCCATCTTCAAACTACTGCGGCGTCCGGAGGGCCTCCACAGCGGCGGGGAGTCAGCGGCCGGCCCAGTAGCATGGAGGGCGGTGAGGGTCGACCTGGTGGTCTCCCCGATTGGCCAGTTTGCCTTCGCCCTGCTCGGCTGGACGGGATCCAAGGTGACCTGCTCCTTAGACGATAGTTGGACCTCTTGTTTGTAAAAAGAAAACAGGAAGTTGGCACCCACCCATCATTCGGGGTCACATCTTGCGTCTAAGTGTCGACTTTCCCCCGTAGCTTTTCGAGCGCGAGCTCCGCCGGTGGGCAGGGCAGGAGAAGTCCATGTCCCTCAGCAGCCACGCCTTGTATGACACCAAGCAGGTAAGTGCACTCTTAGCAGCTGCTCTTAGCATCTACTCTTAGCATCTGCTCGCAGCATCTATCCTTAGTAGATGCTCTTGGTATCAGCTCTTGGCATCAGCTCTTGGCATCTGCTATTAGCATCTACTCTGGGGATCTCCTCTTGGCATTTGCCTTTAGCATTTGCTATTAGCATCTACTTGTGGCATCTGCTCTTGGGACCTGCTCTTAGCATCTAGCCTTGGCACCTACTCTTAGCATTTGCGCTCAGCCTTTGCTCTTGGCATCTGCTTTTAGCATTTGCTATTAGCATCTACTCTGGGGATCTCCTCTTGGCATCTGCCTTTAGCATTTGCTATTAGCATCTACTCTTGGCATCTGCTCTTTGGACCTTCTCTTAGCATCTACCCTTGGCACCTACTGAAAGCATCTGCTTTTAGCATCTACTCTTAGCATCTACCCTTAGCACATACTCTTAGCATCCTCTTAGCATCCCCCCTTAGCATCAACTCTAAACACCTACTCTTAGCATGATCTCTTAGCAGCAACTCTTAGCACCTACTCTCGTCATCTCCTCTTGGCATCTATCCTCAGCACCCGCACTTAGCATCCGCTTTTAGTATCTGGTCTTAGGACCTACTCTTAGCATCCGCTTTTAGTATCTGCTCTTAGCATCAGCTCATGGCATCTGCTCTTTATATCTACTCTAAGCATCTACTCTTACCATCTGCTCCAAGCATCTACCCTTAGTAGATGCTCTTGGCACTCTTGGCTTCTGCTCTTGATATCTACTCTTAGCATTTGCGCTTAGCCTTAGCTCTTGGCATCTGCTTTTAGCATTTGCTATTAGCATCTACTCTGGGGATCTCCTCTTGGCATTTGCCTTTAGCATTTGCTATTAGCATCTACTTGTGGCATCTGCTCTTGGGACCTGCTCTTAGCATCTAGCCTTGGCACCTACTCTTAGCATCCACTTTTAGCATCTGCTATTAGCATCTACCCTTAGCACCTACTCTTAGCATCCGCTTTTATCATCTGCCCTAAGCATCTACCCTTAGCATCTACCCTTAGCATCAACTCTAAGCACCTACTCTTAGCAACATCTCTTAGCAGCAACTCGTAGCATCTACTCCTGTCATCTCCTCTTGGCATCTACCCTTAGCACCCCCACTTAGCATTCGCTTTTAGTATCTGCTCTTAGCACCTACTCTTAGCATTAACTCTTGGCACCCGCTCTTGGCATCCACTCTTGGCATCAGCTCTTAGCATCGGCTCAAGCATCCGCTCTTAGCATCCGCTCTTAGCACCCGCTCTTGGCATCCACTCTTGGCATCAGCTCTTAGCATCCGCTCTTAGCATCCACTCTTGGCATCCACTCTTGGCATCCACTTTTGGCATCTGCCCTTGGCATCTGCCCTTAGCATCATCTCTTAGTGGCATCTCTTGTTATTCGCTCTTAGCAGCATCTCTCGTCATCTGCTCTTAGCATCTACCCTTAGCCTACATGTTTAGCATCCGCTCTTAGCATCTGCTCTTGGCATTCGCTCTTGGCATCTGCTCTTGGCATCTACCCTTAGCACCTACTCTTAGCGTCCGCTTTTAGCATCTGCCCTTAGCATCTACCCTCAGCACCTACTCTTAGCACCCACTCTTATCATCTGCTGTTGGGGTCTGCTCTTAGCATCTACCCTTAGCACCCCCTCTTAGCATCCGCTTTTAGCATCTGCTCTTAGCCCCTACCCTTAGCATCAACTCTTAGCATCTGCTCTTGGAATCTACTCTTGGCATCCACTCTTAGCATCTGCCCTTAGCATCCGGTCTTAGCATCTTCTCTTAGCATCAACTCTTAGCACCCACTCATAGCACCCACTCTAATCATCATCTATTAGCATCATCTCTTGGCATCAGCCCTTAGTATCAATGTTTAGCATCCACTCTTCCCTTGGCCTGATGGCATGACAACAACCCCACCTCTTCCTCTTCCCCCGCAGGGTCGATACCTGAGAGCCACCACAGAGGAGGAGATCTTCACCCACCTCGGTCTGGAGTTCATTCCACCCCTGGAGAGAAACGCCTGAGGGGCCCGAGCACGAGGAGCCGGGAGGTGAAGGTCAGTACCTGAAGGACTCATAAGATGAGATGCACTTTAATAATCCCATCGCCTCCTCGGCCGTGATCTGGAGAGGCTTTTCCAGGATGTCCACCTTCCTCCTGAAGTCCATCAACATCTCCTGGTCCTGCTGACCATCAGCCTCAAGATGAACTGAAATATCTCACAGACGCCTGGAGGCCCCAGTACTTCTGGTTGATATTTGTCAAATAGGGCAGGTCATGTGGGTAAAAGCAGATCGTCTCATCACACACACACACACACACACACACACACACACACACACACACACACACACACACACACCTGTGACCTGCATCCTGCTGCAATATGAACTGAAAGTCTGCTAAATGTTGATGGTTTAGTTTGTGTTTGTGTGTGTGCGTGCGCGCGTGTGTGTGTGCGTGTGTGTGTGTGTGTGCGTGTGTGTTTGTGCGTGTGTGTGCGTGTGCGTGTGTGTGTGTGTGTGTGTGAGAGAGTGAGAGACAGAAGTAACAGGCGTTTCCTCGCCTTAACAGCCTCATTAACCCTTAAACACCAGTGTGACATCAAAGAAAACCACACCCGTCTCTCTCACACACACACACACACACACACACACACACACACACACACACACACACACACACACGTGTGCGCTCCAAGTAGCGAGCATGTTGCCACTCACACACAGGCAACTTAATTCATTATGCATTTGCAGTGTTTGTGTTCTCCGCTGTTTATGCTGTGACAAAAAAATGACTATTTACATTTAGTAGACAGTAATTTGCATCTAATTGGACGTTTGTTTTTTTTATTTTTATTTTTATAATTGATAAAACCAGAATCGATGTCGGCCCAGCCGGTTAAATTAAAAAAATTAAAGATCCGTGTGTCCGTCCTGCTCCCAGGGTCAGAAGACGGGAGCCAATCACAGCTGACGTTGGTGGCGAGAGGCGGGGCTTAACCAGGAAGTGTCGCCTGTCAATCACGGGGCCTCATTCAGAGACCCTTCTCGTCAACATCTCTGGACAATATGAGGCAGACGGGACCTGATATGAATATCGCCTGGGAAACCTCACGGACGAACCGTTTGTTTTTATTTTAATTCATCCACAACGGGGGCCTTTGATGGAGCCGGCGGGACTCGAACCCGGGATTATTGGCGTCGTCAAGAGCCTTGAAGTGCACGAGCTGCCGCCGCCGCCGCCGCTTTTCACGCCTCTCACCTGCGTGAAGGCTAATGACGTCATTACTCGGGTCCTAGCGAGGGGTTCACACCGGCCAACACCCGAGGCAGGAAGCTACGACTCGGAAACGACAAGGGGAAATGTAAGTGGATTTTTACGCTTACTATTTGTTTCATTCCAGCTGGTCGATGCACGAAACTGGAGGCGAATCTGGAAACAATCAGTGAATAAATAATGAAATCATTACTAAAAAGTGTTGAGTAACACGTTGCATTCGAGGAGTGGAAATTTGATTTTTTTGTTTTCTTTTTTTTTTCCCAATAAACCATCAGAAAGTGACATCCTCAGAACGTTCAAGACGTCTAGCAAACGGGTTTTAAAGAGTGTACTAATGGAAGGAGTCGGGTGTGTGTGTGTGTGTGTGTGTGTGTGTGTGTGTGTGTGTGTGTGTGTGTGTGTGTGTGTGTGTGTGTGTGTGTGTGTGTGTGTGTGTGTCTGCCGGGGGGTCCGAGGTGTGTTTGTGTCCATAACAGAGCAGCAAACAGCCCCATTAGAGATGAAAGGGGTCGAATGGAGCCAATCAGAGAGGCGCCCTGCAGGGGGGCCACCACCCCACAGGCCGCAGGCCCCCCCCCCCACCACACACACACACACACACACACACACACACACACACACACACACACAGAATTCTTCTTAAAAATCTCCAAACAGCTCGGAAATAGTTTCCGCAGACGCTCGCAAAAGTGTGTTAACCCCCTGAAAAGACGGCCCGGTTCAAATTGCCTTACAATGGAGATATAAATACATGAAAAAAATCCACAAGCTACTTAAAAGAATATTAACTATAATATTAAATGAACAATATTTTCAAAGAAAGATTTAAGAATAATTTTGCGGCTTTGATCGAATTTTAATTTAAATCTAAGAGGCGATTTCCCCCCCAAAATTGTCGTGTATCCCTAAACATATAGATTTTTTTAACAGTATTTATTATTATATTATTATTAATTTTTAACAGTATTTTATGAAGTATTTATATATGAAGTATTTAAGAAAAGACTGAATTAAACGTTGCAAATGTTTTGCTGGAATTACGTCTCCAAATTGTTCTCAGAATAACTTAACATTCAAAAGTTTAGTTTAAAATATTTGCTTTAACATTTGAAATGCATTAATTTCCTTATATATTAAAAAATAAACATGTTTTTTTCTTTAAAATCTCAATTTTGTTCCTTGAATTCAATTTAATGAAAATTACATGAGAGTTATGAGAATGATCTGATAATGATTCTCAAACTAATTTATTTAAAAGTGAAGTATTAGGTATTTGATTTATAATGTTAATACATTCCCTATATATAAATAAAAAAAAGCTTTTTTTTTTTTTCTTTAAAACTTAAGAAAAAAAATGATTTAACAGACATCGAGCCAGATTAATCTCAAAATGATTCTTAATTTAACTTATTTAACTGTTAACTTTTAGGTTATTTTCTTTGATATTTACAGGCCATTGCTTTCCCTTCATGTAAGTATAAATAAACTTTTTTTTTTTCAATGAGATAATCTGATTAAGTTGCTTGACTTTTAAATTTAAAAACATTGGTCTGGAAGTAAGTTCCTTAACCTTTATTCTTAAAAGTGTTGGCCTGGAATTATCTGTAAATAATTCTCAAACCAAAATAATAAAAGTTTACTTTTGGGTCTTTGATATAAAGGGTGATTACTTTCCCTATACAAAAATATAAATAAGCTTTTTTCCTTAAAAAAATTAAGAAAAAAAAAAGTAAATTTTGATTGAACAACTGTTCAGCCAGATTTATCTGAAAATAATTCTCAAATTAACTTATTTAAAAATAAACATTTCAAGTTAATTTCATTGATGTGTACAGGCATTGCTTCAAGTATAAAAGAGCTTTTTTTCGTTAAATAATGGGATTAAGTTGCTTTTAATTTTAAAAATGTCTGGCCGGAATTATCTACAAATTAATCTCAAAACAACTAAAAGTTTAATTTTAAGTATTTCATTTTGTAAAAACCCTCACTTTCCTCATATGTGTGTGTGTGTGTGTGTGTGTGTGTGTTTATTTTCTTTTTCCCTTTGTAATATGATTGATTTGATTTGATCAGGGGAAAAAGAAGAGAAACAGCTGCACTAAAACTATTCTTTTATAGTAGTGATAGTGATATATGAAATATATGTGTGTATATATTGTTTTCTCACTCAATCCAGTCACGTTTGCGTGCATTTTAATGCAAAATAATGTCAAGAAATCCTATAAATCTGGATTTCCAGATCCAGAAACCGCTTTATCTCATCAGCTTCCCGTCTTTTCCGACAGACGTCTGTCTGCGGCCTCGTCTCTCCACGTCTGCTCGCATCTCACATCAAAGTCCACGCCGTCCTCCCCCTCCACACACACACACACACACACACACACACACACACAAACACACACACACACACGTTCCCTTTGAACACACCCCGCTGTCCTTCCTCTGGACGACCTCATTTACACTTTTCCTCAGACGCCATCTTGTCCCTAAAAGCCTCCTAATGAAATATAGTAAACGTTTATTACCGTGAGATAATCAACATCCGGAGTTAATGACGAAAAAGTCAAACCCAAAAAAAAAAAAACACACAGGTGAGGCAAAAAAAATACCTTGTTAAAGATAGTATACCCTGAAAATATGGGTTAAATAATTATAATAAATATCTGAGGACATTTAATATTAATAATGTAAAAATGCTTGTATGTTTTTTTGTCTTTACTTTGAAAAATAAAAATTCAAATTGGGTTTTAAATCACAATTTTAAATCCACGCTTTTCCCTTTTTAATGGTTCATCTCTGAGATTTAATTGTACAACATTTTATTTTACAACCGTGGATTACGGAGGAAACGGAGTACATTACCAATACAGTTACTGAAGTACTCGGATACTATGAACTCTTTATATGATAGTTAAATATGTTATAATAGTATTAAGTGCCTTTAACATACAGTATTAGTATAAATGCATGTCCTCGCCCCCTCATGCAGTATAATGATAGAAAAATATATAGTAAATATAGTATAATAACAGAAAAATAATAATAATAATAATAGAAAAATATTAAAAAAAACTGGATAAACTAGAAGTTTTGTGGTGCAAAAAACAATACTTCATGTTTACATATTATATTCATTTATCTTACAGCTGAATATTTGTGGATAAAAAAGAAATGATATCATTATCATTAAGATTTAACCCTCTATGACAGAATTTAAAAAATATATATAAAATATAATCATCATATATTGTGAGACGTTAGTGAACATAAACAATTGTTTATATTTTAAACCGTATTTGTGTTTAGATGGAAAAGACATTTCCAATTTTTTTCCTTCCAAATTACTTGATATTTAAAAGTTTAATATAAACTTTATTTAAGGGGCATAACCTCACTTATGAATAAATAAAAAAACTTTTTTTTTTTTCTTAAATAACTCAAGTAGCTTGAAAGAGCCAGAAGGATCTCAAAATGATTCTCAAAATAACTTATTTAAATAGTTATTAGGTCAATACCGATATATGTCAATGCATTTGTGTGTGTATAATTTTACTTTTTAGAAATTTTAAATGATTTTTCAAACTAACTTAATATTTAACAGTTTTCTATTGGGTACATTTCTTTGATATTTTTACTTTTCCTCATTTAGATAAATAAATACATGTTTCTTTTCTTATTTAATCTGATTTAACTTATTTGAAGTTCAATTTATTTGCCGGGAGGGAAAAAAGAAAAACTAATTTCCTGGTTGTAACGAACAAACAGGAAATTCGTTTTTCTTGATTATTTCTAATATTATTGGTTTATAGTAGTTTAGAATCGTTTATTTGTATTATATTGTTTTAGTTGCCATTATAAAATAGCCTATTTGAAACCTATTTTAAATATTTTATTGTGATTAAGAGACACCTGGATTCATTGTGTCTAAGAAAAAAAAGAGCTAAAATTGTAAATACATTTAAAAAAATTGCTAAAATAAATCAAATAATCCATTCTGTGATTTAAAAAAAAAAAAAAGTGTTAAATGTAATTAGAATTAAGGATAACTCTTCAAGCCTGTTAACACATTTAACAACCCTTTGGATCTGCAGATCCCGGATAATTCCAGGGGATTATATTCTAATACGCTAAACAAAACAACCCCGACCATCAGAAAACCAGCTCATTGTGGAAGCGCTATCATAGCGCTAATCCACTTTAATCCGGATTAGCCGCGGGGCGGCCCTTCTTCTTTTTCTTTTCAAAAGAACAAACACCGGTTTAAAAGTCCGACCCCCCTTTTTCGGAGTCCCGACGATCACCGAGCGTCTCGACGGCGCCGATAAACGACTGTTTCCTCGTCAGCCGGCCGAGGTCACGTGACGCTTTTCCAGATAAACAAAGAAACTCAGTCACGTGACCCCCTTTCTGTTTCCGTCACTTTAATCGGGATAAACATTTAGCGTTTCGCTCGACCTTTTCGGAAAGCGAGGTTCTGGCCGAGGCGTGCGGGTTATCTGGGCGGAGGAGGTGTCGAAGGGGTTCCAGACTCGCTGGAGCCTCGGAGAAACAGCCTCATTCAGACCGAATGAGACGTCTTAATTACTCCAGTTGTGAAAACTAAAGGAGGGGAGGATGTGAGCTTTGATCTCCTGGAGCCTGAATCAGGAGGAGGGACGGCCCCCGCTTTAAAGACCCGGGCGGCGGCGGTCGGGGGGTCTCAAAACTCCAAAACTCCAAACCACACCGGCACGACGCCGGTGGAGAAACTCAAACTAAACTAGCGACCGGGATTTTAGCAGTCATGAGGGGGCATTTCTCCATCGAGTGGATGGCTCAGAGCAGCCAGAGGCCGGCCGGAACCCATTCCGAGAGCCTCCCGGGTTTTTACCGCCGCCCCAAGTTGGAAAACTCTGAAGAGCAGGAGGCGAGAAGCTCCGAGTCCAGAGGTTGTGGGCTTTCCAACGCTCTTCGGTGTCAGAACCCCGGCGGAGAACAAGGTGAGTCCATCAGGCGCTGGGGAAAAGCTGTTTTTTTTTGTTTTTTTTTTGGTGATATTTATCACGGCGTCGTCGGCGTAGAGAATGAGACGATACCGGTTTCAAACAAAGAGGTTCTTCTGGATTAAAAAAGCTAAATTGTCTCCTTTTGTTGGTAGTTGTGAAAGTCTTTTAACGCTTTTTAAAGCAGGGAAAAAAAATCCAAACGCGGCGTTTTTTTCGCCAAAATGGTCGGTTTTGTCACTTTGGAAAACCTCTCGCTTTAAATCCAACCATGTTACCGGGTAAAAAGCCACTTTTCAAACGGGCAAATTTTGACAAATGGGCACCCATTAAAAAATATTTGGAGAGTTAAAGCTATTATCTCTATTTAACTGAGTTAGATGTTTTTTTTTTTTTTAATTTAGTTTTATTTTTTTTCTCTTTCGCTTGCTATTGAGGAAATAAGTGACCTATAAAGAATACTGTATAATGTGTGTATCTTGTTATGAGGTTTTGTAAGAGCGTGTGTGACGCTGTTCAGGAAAAAAAGCCACTTTTCAATCACCTTTTACCAACTTTTTCATTTTAATTATGTTAAGCAATATTATATACAAACCTTGAAAAATCCCCCCAAACTTTTTTTTATTTATTTATTTTTTTTTTAAATATGAGAAATTTGCCAAACTGCAAATGGCCAAATTATTTCAATCACAAGATGAAAACACCACCTCTTAAGAAAAGCGTGTAAAAAAAAAAAAAAACAAACTTCTATTTACATTTGTTTTCTTTCTCAGTCACCGAAGCCGGTTTCAGCACTGAGGAGGAGACGTCCGGCTACGAGAGCGAAGGCGGACGCTCCCTCTCCTCGCCGCCGTCGCCCCCTTCGGGCAGGAGGCCTCGCACCGCCTTCACCGCCGAGCAGATCGGCAGCCTGGAGAGGACCTTCAAGAGGAACGCCTACCTGGGGACGCAGGACAAGGCCGAGCTCTGCAAGAAGCTCAACCTGTCCGACAAACAGGTGGGAACGATTAGCATCTTTTTATGTTATGTTTGGATTATTTAAGATGGAAAAGATGATCCCCACAAAACATGAAAAAAGATGTTTGTCATGTGAATTGATTTTATTGTCATTATATGGTTGACTTGATGCATTTATTCATATTTTTTGAGAATTATTGACCCAAACATTTGCATATATATGTATAGACAGAGACTTTAATTTAATTTTTAATCATAAATGCTACATGTAAATATGATTAAATATTAAACACTAATAGTAGATGTATTATTAAACCCTACATATAATACATGTATATACAATATATATATATTATAATTAGATGATATGTACGGATATTAATGTCGTTTCATTGTTATTTATATGCTACATGTAAATATGATTTAATATATTATACACTAATATAAGATGTATTATTTAACCTATACATAATCTATGTAATTATACACGTACATACAATATATATTATAATTAGATAATATGTTTTGATATTTAATGTTGTTTCATTGTTATTTATATGCTACATGTAAATATGATTAAATATATTATACAATAATATAAGATGTATGTACATGTATAATTATGTAGATTATGTGTAGGTTAAATAATACAATATATTATAATTAGATGATATTTATGGATATTTAATGTCGTTTCATTGTTATTTGCCACATGTAAATGTGATTAAATATATTATACACTAATATAAGATGTCTTATTAACCTACACATAATCTATGTAATTATACATACAATATATATTATAATTATATATGTTTGGATATTTAATTCTTTTCATTGTTATTTATATGCTACATGTAAATATGATTAATATATTGTACACTAATATAAGATGTATTATTTAACCTACACATAATACATGTACATACAATATATATTATAATTAGACGATACGTACGGATATTTAATGTCATTTCATTGTTATTCTGTGCATTTTCAATCCAAAGTTGCTCATAAAGTGAATTATAATGTTTTTATTGAATTCTTTATCGAGATCCTTTTGAAAAATAGGTACAAAATGTAGACAGACTGAACAGTGATCATTGATTATGTTATATTATTGTATATTTCTTACTATAATGTTAATAAATCTCCACAGACGTATTGAATTACTGTGTAACCGTCCACTTTTCTACCTTCAGATCCGGAACTGGTTCCAGAACCGTCGTATGAAGCTGAAGCGCTCGGTGCAGGACGCCCTGGCCCACGCTTGCCAGGCCAACGCCGCCTCGCACTTCATGCACTACCCTGATGTGCAGGCGTACCGCCCGCCGCCGTACCAGCGCTACCACGCCGCCGCCGCCGCCGCGCAGGAAGTCCCGCCCGCCGCCGCCGCCGCCTACGGCTCCCCGCTGCCCGGCGTTCCCTCCCTGGCCCTGGACTCCTTCTACAGGTACGGCGGCCTCCAGGGGGTGATGCTCCCCCCGCCCTCCCCCTCCTACCCGCCGTACCCCAAATACTACTGAACCCCACTTTCACTCCCGCTCTGTGTGTTTTTATAAGTGTGTGTTAATCGGCGGCGGCTGAGAAGCTTCAGGAACCAAACTGGGTCGCGTGCAATATTTCGGTTTGTGTTCTGACGGCGATGTTTACGGTCATTTGTATATATTTGGTAGAATCTAACAAGTTTTTTTTTTTGGTGTGTGTGTGTGTATGAGGGGGGTTTGTGGCATGAAATTACTTTAAAAAAAAAAAAATAGATAAATAAAAATATAATTGCAGTTTTGATATGTTTCCTTTCTTTTGTGTGCATTTTATTATTTTTTGATTTTCCATTTGAATATTTGTAACACTGCAGCCATTGGGAAGATTGTTTTCTTATTAAATTTACGATCAATTGAAAAATAGCGCACTTTGTTTTAATTGATACTTCAATGTGAGTCATTTCTAAGATAAGATAAGAAAAGAAAAGAACAACTTTATTTATCCCCAAGGAAATTGTTGTGCCAGAGTTTCAAGCAAAATCATGACAATAATAGATAATAGTAGGAAGGAGGGAGAATAAGAAATACAATAAAATATAAATTGTCAAGGTTTCTACGTCCTTGTTATTTTCTCGCTCGCTTAATGGATATGAATCTACTTATATATTCCATCAATTTGCAATTTTACATTGACACTGGACAAAAATATAAAAAATATATATGTAAAAATATAAAATATTGTGTTATTTAACCTGAAATACAAGGCGGTTGAGAACATGGATTTAGTTTGAATATTTCAAGTTGAGACATGAAGGTGTTTGTGTTTCAATGATAGATATGAAAATAAAGTTTTCATTTAGCAGTTTTTAAAATATCAAAAAAATAAAACAAGTGCGCAATCTGATCCGTAAGACACGCAGCTCTTTAAGCCTCCTTCACAACTAGAAAATGAAATGAAAACTGCAATTATTATCTTTCAATCAAACTTCACTATATTCAATATTCACTATATTGCATTTTATTTTCGTCTTTTATCATATTTTCACAAGGGAATGCTAAAATGTTGTGTCATTTTAGGCTTTGATGCAATTCTAAGGAAAATGCAAATTATACGCCATCAATTATTTTCATATTTTTAGTTATATTTTATGACAATTTGATTTATTTCATTAACGCGTCCAAAACGGTGAATCACGTCAACCTATTTTCCAAGTGTTATGTTTTAAGTTGAACCCACAAATATTATTATACTGGAAAATAATATATGTACACAATTTCTACACAATGATGTACACAATATGTACACAATGTTTCACAATTTCACCAAAAATATAATGACGCACCGAACCGTACAACCACAGTTACCCCGACTATCACTCCAGGGAATCTCAATTCTGGACAGAAAGTGCAGCAACTCCTTTATTAGGACATGTTTCACAGGAAACTTATTCCCTGGACGTCAAAACAAAAATAATATTTGAAATAAATTTGATAAGGAATCGATTGCCACGCTGCGAACTATGTATCTGACTCTACCCAAGGAATTATTGAGGGTACGCTTTAATTTTGAAGATAATATTTGTACATTTTGTGAAGACCACATTGAAACCACTGACCATATATTTCTCTCATGCGAAAAAGTACAGGACTTTTGGGCTAAAACTAAAAAATGGGTTAAAGATAATTTTCCATCGTCACCAGTTTCCTTCTCAAGAGGTGATATAACATTTGGTTTACTTTTAAGCAACATAAGAGATGAACTCTGTGTCAATGTTCTTTTAGGCCTGGCCAAGTTCTTCATTCACAAAAACAGAATGCAAAAATGTTCCCCAAATTTTAATTTCTTCATAAACGATTTTGAATTATCAAAAAAATCCTTAAAACTTATGGAAAAATCCCAAAAATATACAGTTTGATGTCTGAGATTCTTGTGAACCACCAAGTTAAATACATGTTATATTCCCCTTGCAAGTTTTATTTTTTTATTTTAATTTATTTACTTTTTATTTTATTTATCCATATATTTATTTAATTATTTTCTTTTACTTTCTTTTTTGTCTTGCATTAAACATTTCTCACAAACCTTAAAAAAAAAGGAAAAAAGTTTCTGCGACACCAAACTTGGAGCATCACTGCGTCAAATAGACGTTGCCCGATGCTAAGATAACAATTAGCATCAACTCGCAAGCAAAAGTTTACATGAGATACAGCTTTTTTTTTTTTTAAATATAAACAGTCAAAAAACATGAACAAACAAAAGTTGCTAAATAGAATCGACTGTCAATAATATTAACAGGCATGAAAAAACATAGGGACATTCATTTTGTATGCCATTAATTAACTGTAGTAGTAAACAAGATAGAGGGCCTGTGTTTAATTCTAGAAATAAGGGGAAAATAATTGATAAAAGAAAATAATACACTTAAAAATAATAACCATAAAAAAATTTTAAAAAAAGAATAATAACAAAAGTGGCAACGGGAATACAATATGTATTGAATTCGGAAGATCTAAAGGAATATCAGTTATAAAACTTTTTGGATTTTTCCATATGTTTTTATTATATTTAAAATCATTTATAAAGAAGGTAAAATTGGTGGAACATTTTTGCATTCTGTCTTTGTGTATGAAGAACTTGGCCAGACCAAACACAGAACTCATCTCTTTTGTTTCCTTTCAGTAAACCAAATGGAATATTGTTGTTTTACTTGAAACTCTGGCACAACAAGTTCCTTCGGGATAAATAAAGTTGTTCTTATTCTTATTCTACTCATCTCTTGAGGAAGAAGTTGGTGATTATGGAAATTTGTCTTTAATCCATTTTAGATTTTTGTACTTTTTCGCATGAGAAAAATCTATGATCTATGGTTTCACTATGTCTTCACAAAATGTACAAATATTATCTTCAATATTAAAGCGTACCCTTAATAATTCCTTCGCTGGGGAGATTCCCCTCAGCCGCAGGGAATCTCCAAATCCTTGTACTAAAGACCTAAAGACACATTATAGCCTTGACTTGTTACTGAGACACTATAGTTTTATTTGTATTTCTTATTCTCCCACTTTTTTATACTGTTATACAATTGCCTAGTATTATTTAATATTGTTATTTCTTACTTGAAACTCTGGCACAGCAATTTCCATCGGGATAAATAAAGTTATTCGTATTCTTAAATACATGTAATATTCCCCTTGCAAGTTTTTTTTTAATTTTATTTATGTATCTATTTCATTATTTTCTTTTACTTTCTTTTTCATCTAGCATTAAACATTTCTTCCCATTCAATTCAACCTCGCCTTGTTTATTTGTACATATTTATATTTGTTTATACTGTTGACCCGAACCGGAACCGGAACCCGAACCACTGGCTCTGGGGCGCCACTCCGATTGGGCGTGACCGTATGAGCCGGCCAATCGGAAAGCCGTATCCATGTGAACCGGCGTGAGTGACGTCCGCTTCGACCAATCGCGGCGGGTCCCTGAAGGGCATCCCTGCCCGAGCAGGGAGAGGGAGGGGGAAGGAGAAGAACATGGCGGATGGAGACAGCGGGAGTGAGCGCGGCGGAGGAGGGGGAGGAGGCGGCGGCTTCCAGCACTTCCACCGGGACCAGGACACCCAGGAGCTGGCGTCCAAGCGCCTCGACATCCAGAACAAGCGCTTCTACCTGGACGTCAAGCAGAACAGCAAGGGGAGGTTCATCAAAATCGCCGAGGTGGGAGCCGGCGGCTCCAAGAGCCGCCTGACCCTGTCGCTGTCGGTGGCGGCGGAGTTCCGCGACTACCTCGGGGATTTCATCGAGCACTACGCCCAGCTGGGGCCCAGCAGCCCGGAGCAGCTCGCCCAGGCCTCCGGGAGCGACGACGGCGGGCCTCGGCGGGCGCTGAAAAGCGAGTTCCTCGTCCGCGAGAACCGTAAGTACTACCTGGACTTGAAGGAGAACCAGCGCGGGAGGTTCCTCCGGATACGGCAGACGGTCAACCGCGGTCCCGGCTTCGGCGGCCCGCCGGGCGGGATGCTAGCCGGGCAGACCATCGCTCTCCCGGCGCAGGGGCTCATAGAGTTCCGGGACGCCCTCGCCAAACTCATAGACGACTACGGGGGAGACGACGACGAGCTAGCCGGGGGCCTCGCCGCCGCCGCCGCGGGGGGCTTCGGCGAGCTCCCGGAGGGCACCTCCATCATGGTGGACTCCAAGCGGTTCTTCTTCGACGTGGGATCCAACAAATACGGCGTTTTTCTCCGCGTCAGCGAGGTGAAGCCCAGCTACCGGAACTCGATCACGGTGCCGCTGAAAGCCTGGGCCAAGTTCGGCGGCGCCTTCTGCCGCTACGCCGAGGAGATGAAGGAGATCCAGGGCCGCCAGCGGGACCAATCCGAAGGCGAGGACGGGGAGGACGACTGACTCCGATCCCGGCCGGGGCGCTCGGTTCTCGGCTAGAGGGGAGGACCGACGCCCCCCCTCTGCGGTTCTTTTTTTGGGGGGCGGGGCTTAAACAAACAAAACAAACATAAACAAACAACAACAAATGCAGGATAAACATCTAGATGTCAACCGTGTTTTAACACTCAAATATAGATTTTCTTGAAATAATCAGACAGCGAATTTAAAGCGTTTTATATATACATATATATATTAGTCCCCCCCCCCCATGTCATCTTTCTCCTTATTTTCCCAATTGAAAGGTTATTATACATAATTTACATAAACCCCCTCAAAATAGTGTCCCGTTTTATTCTCAATTATTGTCCAAATCAACATGATCGTTCTGGAATATAACTCGGCTAAATTGTGCCGTTCCAGAAGTGTGACAATGAGGGGGAAGAAGATTATCCGTGTGGAATATTAGTATTGTTATTATTACTGTTTTTAAAAATCAAAATAGATCCTATTTTCTATAAATATTGATAATAGCTGACCTAATTTACCCTTTAGTGCTCCGTTCAAGCACATTCAGAGCATTTAAAACAGCTCTCATAGAGGTTGGGAGAACATTTTTTTAAATCTATATATCCCGCAGGTAATATCTCTCTTTATTTTCAAAAAGAGGACATTAATGGGTTATCATGTATGTCTATTTTTTTAATTTATCTTTCCACCGATTTGAAGCAAACAAATATCGTCCTTTTTGCAAACCATATCCGGAAAAAATCCCGCCGTCCTATGGTTTATCACTGTCATTTATTATTATTATTATTATTATTATTGTTATCATACAAAGTCAGCAACAATGACAATACGGGAGATTTGTTTTGTCTAGATTCAAATCTGGCTGAATTGTGCCGTTCCCGACCCGAAAGTATGGCGGCGTGTGCGAAGGGGAATATCAATTATCATTATTGTTATTTTTTATCCTTTTTGGCGCTGGGTTGATTTTGAAAAATGGTGGATTGAGAGAAGGAAAAAAAATGGATTCAGGAAAAATGGATTCCTGTTATTGTTTATATGCAAGAAAAGCGTGGCGTTCGGGAAGTAAACAAGTGGGTTTGTGTTGTGGCGGAGGAACGTAAATAAGGCAAAGTTAACCCGTCGGACGTTTTTTTTTTTTTTTTATTATTTTAATCATTGGCGGGGTCGTTTAGAGGATTAATAGTAAATCCGTGATCTTAGCAATATTTTGTCTTGCCCGCCCTCCTGTTTTGCGGATTTGAACGCAGATGGAGAACCGGAACGTCGCTGGTGGAAAACGAAAAGGACCAGAATGGTTTTTGTTTGTTTTGTTTTCTTTATTTTAGCCCCGGCCCCCCCTCGGTCCCCTGATCTCAGCTGATCTCTGGTGCTAACAGGAGCTACCGTGTCCTTCGTGTCCTGTGTTTTTTTTTTTTTTTTTTTTTTTTCTAATTCCTAATTTTTTCTTTTTCCAAGAAAAAAAAAAGAGAACTATATTGAAAATGATATTATAGGAAAGATGACAAAACCAGCAGATATTTTGAAATACTTCTAAAGGCAAATGTATCGAGTAAGAGAAAATCTAAAGACTTTAACAAAGTGTAAAAAAAGAAAAAAAAAAGTGAATTTCTCACAAAAAACGCCAGGTTATTTTCCATTTTGAGTGAAAAGTATAACAGTTCCTTAATTAAAACGACTTGAAATGCAACGTTGTGATTTTGTATATTTTCGTCGGGATGTTGGATTTGTTTTTTGTCAGATCTAAGCTGGAAACGGGTTGTTTTCATATCCGATACCGACCAGAAACATCTCTTTTTGGACGTGAAGAATTCATAAATGCGGAAAGGAATCGTGTTTCTGGATCCATCCAGGACTTATTTGTTAGCCGCTTGCAAAAAGTAGGAACTTTTTGTGGTTCCTTGAACCTTCTCAGGAATTGTGCATTTGGAAAAAGGCCGTGGATCCATCTTAGCTTCCTAAATATCCACATATCCATTTTTAAAAACTACCGCGTTTTAAATCGTCGAAACGGTCAGAACCGGTGAGGAATGGACCGATAAGAGTTCGGAGTTCTTCACATCTGCTTGGGGTTTACAGGTTTTGCATACTTGGAGCCAAACCGAACGAAAATGAAACACAAAAAGTGGGGAAAAAAAAAAAAAAAAAAAATCAATGCTTGAAGAAAATACTAAAAAAATATTGATCAATTTTGGAAAAATAAGCGGTGAAAAGAAAATCAGGAAAGTTGTTAAAATTAATAAAATCTCCCAGAAATAATTGGATGTGTTCTTTAAATGTATATAAAAGAAACAGGAAAAAAGAAGCATGTTAGAAAAAAATTAGAAAATTTCAAATATCTGTGTTGTTAATTTTCAGTTTTTAAGGAAAAGCAAAACAGGCACTGAAATCCTACAGCGCCCCCTTGTGGCCTGGAGTCAGAATTATCCCGCTAATATCAAGTTTGTTAATTGGCAGTTGGTAATTTCCTCTTGTCGTTTAATTTCAATTGTACTCTCTTTTTTTAGGGGGCGACTCCTATTTTCATGATATTATTATTATTATTATCATTATTGTTGTTTAGTTCTGTTCTCATTTTGATAGAATCTCATCACAGCGGCCGCAAAGTGAAGAAGAAGCCCGACTAAAACATCAGATCACGGATCCAAAATGAGTTTCTCCTTTAGTTGTTTTTATTAGTTCATTTTTGTTTCCAATGTTTAGATATTTTTGTTTGTATTTTGAAGGTATTATCTGGATTTTCAGATATTAACCTTCTGGAATTTTTTTTTGTTGCCTTCAATGATTTTATTTCTGATTTTGAGATTTTTTTTTTTTTTTCACTTGTTTTTTAGAGTATTTTCATGCTTGTTTTTAGGTATTTTTTCGTTGCTTTTACTTCTTTTTTTTTTGCTCATTTTAGATATTTTCTTGATTTATTTATTTTTGCTCCTGTTTTTAAGAGTAATTTCGTGCTTGTTTTAGGTATTTTTTCGTTACTTCTTGGTTTTTTTTTGCTCATTTTTACGATATTTCCTTGATTTTTAGGGGTTTCCTTTTGTTCTTGAAGTATTTTCTTGCCAATTTGAAGGTACTTTTGTTTTAAATTTAAGCTATTTACTTGTTTCAGAATAATTTTTTGCTGATTTTACGTTATTTTCTTTTTGATCTAAGGGATATATTTTGATTTCAAAGTATTTCCTTTTGATTTTCAAATATTTTCTTGCTCATTTTCAGATACTTTGTCTTGAACTTTCAGTATTTACGTGCTGATTTTAAGATTCCTTCTTGTCAATCATAAGGTTTTGTCTTGATTTCAAGGGTTTTAAGTCGTATTTTCTTGTCAATTTTAAAGTATTTTCTTTTTGATCTTCAGGTATTTCCTTCTTGATTTTAAAGACTCAAACTAATTTAACTGAATTTTCTGTTATTTCTGAGGTATTTCCTTCTTGATTTTTAAGGGTTTTGCTGATTTTAAGCTATTTTCTTTACATTTCAAAGGGATTTCCTTCTTGATTTGAAGGATAAATTTATTACTATTATTTTTATTTGAAGGTCACACCGCGCTGTCAAGTTTCTATCCTTTTCTTGTGGATGTTTTTATTGTTTTATTCTTTTCCCAGTTCTGTGAAAAGACACTTGCCAGTTTTTTTTCCCCACCGGCATTTAAGACGGTTCTAGCAACAAATTTAAGGAGCTTTTAGGTCGCAGCTTCGCAATTTGGAAACCGGATGAAGAGAAAGATGAAGGGTCGTTGCGGAGGTTTGAGGAGCAGATTCTTCTGAAGGTAAAACTTGATCGTCTTGAGATTTGAACATGCAGAACTGACACCTGGTGGACGACCATGGAAACTCATCTGAAGAAGTTTGTGTGGGCAGAAGAGGGAAGGCAAGAGTCTGGGACTGAGAGGAGGGACTCTGATGTTGGGACTATGACAGGAAAAGGTAGAGTTGGTGGACATGATGCAGAGAAGGAAGGTGGAGATACTGTGTGTCCAGGAGACCAGGTGGAAAGGTAGTAAGGCTAGAAGCTTAGGAGCAGCTTTAAGTTGTACTATTATGGTGCTGACAAGAAGAGAAATGGAGTAGGAGTTATCTTGAAGGAGGAGTTTGTTAGGAACGTCCTAGAGGTGAAAAGAATGTCAGATAGACTTATGAGTCTGAAACTGGAAATCGAAGGTGTGATGCTCAATGTTGTTAGTGGCTATGAACCACAGGTGGGATGTGAATCTGAAGAGAAGGAGAAGTTCTGGAATGAGTTGGATGAAGTGATGCAGAATATTCCCAGAAATGAGAGAGTGGTCATTGGTGCAGACTTCAATGGACATGTTGGTGAAGGCAATAGAGGGGATGAAGAAGTGATGGGCAGATTTGGTATCCAGGATAGGAATGCAGAGGGACAGATGGTGGTAGATTTTGCAAAAAGGATGGAAATGGCTGTAGTGAATACCTTTTTCCAGAAAAGTCAGGAACATGGGGTGACTTATAAGAGCGGAGGTAGGAGCATGCAGGTAGACTACATCTTGTATAGACGAGGTAACCTGAAAGATCAGTGACTGCAAAGTAGTTGTAGGTGAGAGTGTAGCCAGACAGCATAGGATGGTGGTTTGTAGGATGACTCTGGTGACAAGGAAGATGAAGAGGACAAAGGCAGAGCAGAGGACAAAGTGGTGGAAGCTGAAAAGGGAGGAGTGTTGCATGGTTTTCAGGGAGGAGTTGAGAAAGGCTCTGGGTGGTCAGGGAGAGCTTCCAGATGATTGGACAACAACAGCTAGTGTTATCTGGGAGACAGGTAGAAGAGTACTTGGTGTGTCATCTGGAAGGAAAGTAGATAAGGAGACTTGGTGGTGGAATGAGGAAGTGCAGGAGTGTATACAGAGAAAGAGGTTAGCGAAGAAGAAGTGGGATACTGAGAGGACTGAAGAGAACAGACAGGAGTTCAGGGAGATGCGGCGAAAGGTAAAGATAGAGGTAGCAAAGGCAAAACAAAGGGCATATGATGACTTGTATTCTCGGTTGGATAGTAAGGAGGGTGAGAATGATCTATACAGGTTGGCGAAACAGAGAGATAAAGATGGAAAGGATGTACAACAGGTCCGGGTGATTAAGGATAGAGAGGGAAATGTATTGACAGATGCTAGAAGAGTGATGGGAAGATGGAAAGAGTACTTTGAAGAACTGATGAATGTGGAAAATGAAAGAGAGGCAAGGGTAGAAGAGGTGACTATTGTAGACCACAAAGTAGCAGAGGTTAGTAAAAGTGAAGCGAGGACGGCATTGAGGAGGATGAAGAGTGGAAAAGCAGTTGGTCCTGATGATATAACTATGTGATAAAAGACTATCAGCCAGAATGAAAGGAAAGGTGTACAAGACCATGGTGGGATGATCTACAAACAGTTCCAATGACCAAAAGACAGCAGGCAGAACTAGAGGTTGCAGAGATGAAGATGTTGAGGTTCTCTTTGGGAGTGACCAGGATGGAGAGGATCAGGAATGAGTCCATCAGAGGAACAGCACATGGTAGATGTTTTGGAGAGAAGGTCAGAGATGGTTGGGTCATTTAAAATGCAGGGAGAGTGACTATATTGATAGACAGATGCTGGAATTGGAAGTCCAGAGGAAGAACAAAGAGCAGCTTTATGGACGTAGTGAGAGAGGATATGAAGGTAGTTGGTGTGAGAGAGGAGGATCCAGAGAATAGGGTGAGATGGAGAAGGTGGATTCACTGTGGCGACACCTGAAGGGAAAAGCTCAAAGGAGAAGAAGACAGTGGGGTAAAAAAGTATTTAGTCAGCCACCAATTGTGCAAGTTCTCCCACTTAAGAAGATGATTGAGGCCTGACATTTTAATCATAGGTTCACTTCAACTATGAAAGACAGAATGTGATTTTTTTTTTTCTCCAGAAAATCACATTGTCTGATTTTTTAAAGAATTTATTTGCAAATGTTGGTGGAAAATAAGTATTTGGTCAAGAACAAACGTTCAAGTCAATACTTTTTTTTTATACATCCTTTGATGGGAATGACAAAGGTCAAACGTTTTCTGTAAGTCTTCAAGGTTTTCTCACACGGTTGCTGCTATTTTGTCCCGTTTCTCCAAGCAGATCTCCTCTAGAGCACTGATGTTTTGGTGCTGTCGCTGGGCAACGCAGATTTTCAACTCCCTCCAAAGACTTCCTATGGGGTTGAGATGTGGAGACCGGCTCGGTCACTTCAGGACCTTGAAACGCTTCTTACGAAGATCCGGCCACGATTTATCTTCAGTGTCCTTGCTGATGGAAAGATGTTTCACTCCAAATCTCAGGATCCACGGCCCCATCCTGGTCCCTTTGCAGAGAAACAGCCCCATGGCGTGATGTTTCCACCGCCGTGCTTCACAGTAGGTGTGGTGTTCTTGTATGCAACTCGGCATTCCTTCTCCAAACACAAGTTTGAGCAAAAAGTTGTATTTTGGTTTCGTCTGACCATAGCACATTCTCCCAATCCTCTTCTGGATCATCCAGATGCTCTCTAGCAACCTTCAGAGGGTCCAGGACATGTATGTTCTCAAGCAGGGGGACCCACCTGGCACTGCAGGCTTTAAGTGTGTTCCTGATGGTAGCCTCTGTTACTTTGGTCCCAGCTCTCTGCAGGTCATTCACCTGGTCCCCTCATGTTCTTCTGGGATTTTTGCTCACCATTCTTGCAATCATTTTGACCTCACTGGGTGAGATCTTGCGTGGAACCCCAGATGGAGGGAGATAGTCAGTGGTCTTGTATGTCTTCCATTTTCTACCAATTGCTCCCACAGTTGATTTCTTCACACCGAGCTGCTCACCTACTGCAGACTGGGTCGTCCCTGCTGGTGCAGGTCTACACTTTGGTTTCTCTTTGGTCTCGGTCCCAGTTTGGAGTGTGACTGTTTGAGGTTGTGGACAGGTGTCTTTTATAAGGACAACCAGTTCAAACTGGTAACCTATGGAGGTCTTACAAAAGAAGTCAGAGAGACAGAAATCTGGTTTGTAGGCGACCAAATACTTATTTTCCACCATCGTTTGCAAATGAAGAGTTTACCTGGCAACCCGTGACGTTTCGGCCCGATCTGAATTCTCATTGGCTCAGACGAGGGTTCGTTGCAGCTCCTCCCCAGTGGATCCTTCAGCGGAGCTCCAGATCTTCCACCTGGAAGCCCAGCGTGTGTTTGGGAACAACAATGCTTGAACATCTGTAGGCTCTTCAAACCTGGAGATGATGAAGATCTTTCTACTTGTGCTGGTTGTCATGGGAACGTCCAGCGTGACGGCCGGTAAGTCCGTTTCTTTTCGCTTCATTTGATTTCTCAAAGAGTCTGAAGCAGCAGCTCGTGTTTAGTTTGGTCCAAAGATGATCTTCAGCCTGTTTCTCATCAACATTTCACCTTTAGAATCAGATGGAAACTGTAGTTTTTAGTTCAGAGTGAGAGTTCAGAGGAGATGGGAGCAAATACGGACGTTGTTTGGAGTTTAAGATCCAAAACGAAAGTGAAAGTAAATATGAAAACATTCAGGAAATCCAGCATGAAGGAAGGACAGAAGCAAAGATCTTCAAAGTGTAAGTTCTAGAAAAGTTCCGTCATTCACTGTGTTTTTACATCTTTGAGTAACTTAAAGCTGTTTCTGCAGTCATTGTGAATCAATCCACCCCCAATAATTAGTTTATGGCTATAAAAAACATCTAATGCAGTATAAAGAGGTGCATCTTAGATAGATAACCTGTTTAGGGAGCGTCACGTGATGACAAAATTCACCAAAATTCTGATTATTTGTAGACAAAAACCATCCTTTCTTTCTCAAACAGAGTTAAATATAATAATATAATATAATTTATAGTGATAATTTATATATAGATATAATTTTTAGTGTACCTGTGAGCCAGGGGTCGGAGTTCGTGGCTTGAAAATGTCGGACAAACCTTTACCTGGTCGTGACATGTTTGCTAGCTTATGTTTGCTAGCTTAGCAGTTGCCCGACATTTCTTTACTGTGTCCGGCTTTTCTTCAAAAACAAAATCACTTTATCAATATATTAGATATAACTAAATCTGTTTCTTCTCCTCCTGTTGCCGTTGTGGATTGAAAAAAACGATATTGAACAAACATGACTATATTTCTGTTCGCAGCTGGCTAGTTAGCTTCTCCTCGCTAACACACTTCTCCACTGTGTGACTGTCCAATCAGAGGGCGTGGATACGCCGACGTTGCTGAAGCCTGCTAGAAGGCTCGATGTTGCAAACTCAAAATCTGATTGGTTGAAGCAACAGCGTCATCCACACTTGTTTTTTCCGTAAAGGGCTTGCAGAACCGATTGTGAAGGCCCCCCCCCCCGGGCAGACTCCTTTGACTTTGACCCTGCCTGGCAACAGATGATGGCTGAAATGTGATTGGTTAAAAGCTTTCGTATGAAAATACATGTCTGGAAGCGGCACAAGCAGGAGAAATGCTATGAAAGGAAGTGAACAGACCATTTGGAATTACTTAATAAGTATTCATGGACAATTTTTAATTAATGTTTGTGATTCAGATATTTTTTTAGGCCAGCAGAGAAGGCCTTGCAGGCCCTGACGGCCCACCACTGCCAAAACCTCATCATTAGGTGAAATATTTCTTCCAGTGATTCACTCCATGAAGTTTTTCTACACGGGATCCTCTCAAGTCCCAAACTTCCCAGAGTTTGTCGCTGTTGGTCTGGTGAATGAAGTTCCAATAACTCACTACGACAGCAACACCAGAACAGCAGAACCCAAACAGGCCTGGATGGACCAAGTCTCAGCAGATGATCCACAATTCTGGGAGACAGAGACCCAAGACTCACTTGGAGCCCAGCAGGCCTTCAAAGTCAACCTTGAAACTGCAAAGCAGCGTTTCAACCAGACTGGAGGTTTGTTCACACACACACACACACACACACACACACACACGACTGAGTTTATGTCCATCCCATAATAAACACAGCGGACTGTGCTGAGATCTCACTGGACTCTCAGGAGTCCACATTGTCCAGGTGATGTTTGGCTGTGAGTGGAACGATGAGACTGGAGAAGTTACTGGATTTCATCAGTACTCTTATGATGGAGAAGATTTCATCTCATTGGACCTGAAGACACTGACATGGATCGCTCCGAGACCACAGGCTTTCATCACCAAACACAAGTTTGAAAATGACGAGGCCATAAAGGAAACCTTCAAGCACTACTTCACCCAGCTTTGTCCTGAGTGGCTGAAGAAGTATCTGGACTACGGGAGGAGCTCCCTGCTGAGAACAGGTGGGATCACATGACCTGACGTCGCCTCAGAAACACTGTTTCTACTTCTTTCCAACGCTCTGGTTATTTACTTGCTGAATTTGAGGACACAAATTTGGGAGTTCAGGGTAGAAGAGGGGACTATTGTAGACCACAAAGTGACACAAATTAGTAAAAGTGAAGTGAGGAAGGCATTGAAGAGGATGAAGAGTGGAAAAGCAGTTGGTCCTGATGATATACCTGTGGAGGTGTGGAAGTGTCTAGGAGAGGCAGCGGTAGATTTTCTGACTAGATTATTCAACAGGATCTTAGAGAGTGAGAAGATGCCTGAAGAATGGAGACAAAGTGTGATGGTGCCTATTTTTAAGAATAAAGGGGATGTGCAGAATTGCAGCAACTATAGAGGGATAAAGTTGATGAGCCATACAATGAAGTTATGGGAAAGAGTAGTGGAAACTAGACTGAGAGCAGAAGTCAGCATTTGTGAACAGCAGTATGGCTTCATGCCTAGGAAGAGTACTACAGATGCAGTATTTGTGTTGAGAATGCTAATAGAAAAGTACAGAGAAGGTCAGAGGGAGCTGGTTTGTGTTTTTGTAGACCTAGAAAAAGCATATGACAGAGTGCCAAGAGAGGAGCTCTGGTATTGTATGAGGAAGTCTGGAGTGGCAGAGAAGTATGTTAGACTGGTGCAGGACATGTATGCCAGCTGTGAGACACTGGTACGGTGTGCTGTAGGGGTAACAGAGAAGTTGAAGGTGGAGGTGGGACTCCATCAGGGATCAGCTCTGAGCCCCTTCTTGTTCGCAATGGTGATGGACAGGCTGACAGATGAGGTTAGACAGGAACCTCCATGGACCATGATGTTTGTGGATGACATTGTGATCTGTAGTGAGAGTGGAGAACAGGAAGAGGAACATCTAGAGAGGTGGAGGTATGCTCTGGAAAGGAGAGGAATGAAAGTTAGTGGCAGCAAGACAGAATATATGTGTGTGAATGAGAGGAACTCGGGTGGAACGGTGAGGCTACAGGGAGTGGAGATCAAGAAGGTGGAGGATTTCAGGTACTTAGGGTCAACAGTCCAGAGCAACGGAGAGTGTGAAAAAGAGGTGAAGAGACGGGTCCAAGCAGGTTGGAATGGGTGGAGAAAAGTGTCAGGGGTACCAAGAGATAGAAGAACATCAGCCAGAATAAAAGGAAAGGTGTACAAGACAGTGGTGAGACCAGCGATGATGTTTGGACTAGAAACTGTTCCAATGACCAAAAGACAGCAGGCAGAACTAGAGGTTGCAGAGATGAAGATGTTGAGGTTCTCTTTGGGAGTGACCAGGATGGAGAGGATCAGGAATGAGTCTATCAGAGGAACGGCACATGTTAGATGTTTTGGAGAGAAGGTCAGAGAAGCCAGACTGAGATGGTTGGGTCATGGACAGAGGAGGGATAGAGAATATATTGGTAGACGGATGCTGGAATTGGATGTCTAGAGGAAGACCAAGGAGAAGATGGATGGACGTAGTGAGAGAAGATATGAAGGTAGTTGGTGTGAGAGAGGAAGATCCAGAGAATAGGGTTAGATGGAGAAGGTGGATTCACTGTGGCGACACCTGAAGGGAAAAGCCAAAAGAAGAAGAAGAAGGAAAATTGGAAAATTGACAGTGAGAAAAGGAGTGAGTAATATTTGTCCACAGCAGAAGAAGGTGTGATGTTTGTACCTTCACTCTTCTTCCTCCATGTCTCTGCCTTCCTTCTCCTGCCCACTTTCTAATCTGCCTCCTCCGTGTGGATGGAAGTTCTTCTGAGTTCAGGCGTTGACAGAAACTCTGTTTCTCTTGATGCTCCAGAGCTTCCCAGCGTGTCTCTCCTCCAGAAGACGCCCTCCTCTCCGGTCACCTGCCACGCCACCGGTTTCTTCCCCAGGGAAGCCATGCTCTTCTGGACGAAGGACGGAGAGATGGTCCCTCAGGACCTCGGAGAGATCCTCCCCAACTCCGATGGGACCTTCCAGATGAGCACTGACCTGAAGCTCCCGAACACACCTGGAGAAGATCTGAGGACATACAAGTGTGTGTTCCAGCTCTCCGGTGTCAAGGAGGACGTGGTCACCGTCCTGGACAGAGACGCCATCAGGAGCAACGGTAAGACTGGACTCACAGGGGATGAAGGTGGGAAACTCTAGTTCTCCATCAGCGTCCAGATCTTCAGATCCAAAGTGTGTCGGATTCAGGTCAGCGACTTCCAGCTCAAAGTGTCCGATAGAGATCCCGGGGATACATGTCAGGTCGATTTTGTCCACTGCACACTCATGTGGACGAGTGATGACCTTGAAAAGAACAGTGCGCGCACGAAATTCTCCAAAACGTGCTTTGAATGACCGCAGGAGATCGGATGTAAAGTGGAGTCACTTGCGAAGCAGGCATCTCTAAACTGTTGCCGTCTTTCCAAGTGCAGAAGACGATCTGTTTCAATGTCCCCGAGAAAGACTTCCAGCTCGCTTTCCTGGTGCAGGATGCGATGAAAACTTAGGACGGCTCTCTTTTCATGTTCACGGAGAAGCGCTACAAGTCCTGCCCCGACATACAGGGTGCACCATCAGTGCAGACAGAAATAAGTTTATCCAACGGTAGTTTTTTGTCTCTGGCAAACTCTAAGAAAAACATGAATAATTGTATCCTTTTGTTGTCCCTTTCATTGGCAAAACATCCTGCAGCATCTCTGGCAATGAAACTGCACTGAGATATATTGCTAACGTCTGTTGACTCGTCTAACGCGATAGGAAAGTATGTCCTGGCGTTTACACTCACCGGACACTTTATTAGGTACACCATGCCAGCAACGGGTTGGACTCCCTTTTGCCTTTAGAACTGCCTCGATTCTTGGTGGCATGGATTCAACAAGGTGCTGGAAGCATTCCTCAGAGTTTGGTCCATACTGACATGATGGCATCACACAGTTGGCGCAGATTTGTCGGCTGCACATCCATGATGCCAATCTCCCGTTCCACCACATCCCAAAGATGCTCTATTGGATTGGGACTGTGTCTCTCTGTAAATGTAGTAAAGACCGAGGTACTGTGCCGGTGGGCAGCAACTCACCCGCCGACCTTCACCATCTCAGACCAGTCCCTTGCAATTGCAGAACCTTTGAAATACCTCGGCAGCTTCCTCTCCAGCGACTGCAGCAGGGAAAGGGGGGTACATATCCGGATCAAGCAAGCGACTTTTGGACGACTCAGTCATTGGCTCTTTTGGAACAAACACCTCATCACTACATTACATTACATTTCAGTCATTTGGCAGACGCTTTTATCCAAAGCGACTCACAAAAAGGGCAATTCAGTCACCGAAGATCCGAAGTACCATTTGTCGGAAGTCAGAAGTGACCGCTCATCCAAATAGCCATCTCAGAATCATTTACATATATACATTCATTTCATTGTTTTGTTTTTTTTTCCGGGGAGCATTGGGGGCTCAGTGCGATTAGTGGGGTAGTGCTTGGTGAAGAGGTATGTTTTCAGCTTTTTCGGGAGTTCGTTCCACCGCCGAGGAGCCGAGACCGGTTGGATCTACAGCCGGGGGCTCTGAGAGACGGGTGGACGGTCGCCCAGAGGTGGCGGATCGGAGGGGACGGGTAGGGACATAGGGCTGGACCATAACCTGGAGATAAGACGGGGCGTCCCATTCACCGCCCGGTAGACGAGCACCAGGGTCTTGGACTTGATGGCGGCTACCAGGAGCCAGTGAAGGGGCATAAGAAGGGGAGTGTGTGGGAGAAATTGGGATGGTTGAACACCAGGTGGGCTGCTGCTTTCTGAAGAAGCTCCGGAGGCCTGATGGTCACTGGCAAGGAGGGAGTTGCAGCAGTCAAGACGAGGGAAGCCTGGATGAGTATCTGCACCGTATCCTCTGAGGGGAATCTGCAAATCTTCCTGATGTTGTAGAGGAGGAACCTGCAGGAACGGGCGAACAGTTGGCCGTCTAGGACCACACCCAGGTTTCTCACAGTTGTGGTCGGCATTACCGCGGTGTTGTTGATGGTGACGGCCAGGTCTCTGTGTGGACAACCTTTCTCTTGGAGGAAGAGCAGCTCAGTCTTGTCTAGGTTGAGCTTCAGGTGGTTGGTTACCATTCAGTCTTAGATGTAGGACAGGCAAACTGTAATTCAGATGGTGACTATTTGTGTTGTGTTTTGCTGGACAGCAAAGCCTGGCCTCGTCCTCCCCGTCGTCATCGCACTGGTTGTTGCCGCTCTGCTCATCGCGGTTGCCGTTGGATACGTCTTCTACAAGAAGAAGTCTGGTGAGAGACCTCCACAGGGAGATGTTTGACTTGGACTCGATGTCGTTTCGTTGCAAATATCTTTGTCCCAACGTGAAGCCGTGCGAGTGTCCGAGCTTCAGCCTCGCCATGTTGAGACACATCGTCCGCAAACTCTTCTGGCAAAGCTGAATTATTTCTCTTCTCTTTGTATTTCAGCCGAAGCTCCTCCGTCTCGTAAGTAGATGCACTTTTTGTTCAATTCTTTGGAAGTGACTTGCTCTCTGAAGATCCAAAATGTCTTCTGGTGGCGCCTTTAACCATCAGCAGAATCTAAACCTGAACCTCAGTGGAACCAGCAGAGGTGTTTCCTGAAGGGGCAAGACTTGTAGTTCGGAAGAGGACTCGAGCTTATTGTTTGTTTCTGACCTTCCAGCTGTCGGCAGCTCAGAAGTTCTGGAGGAACTCAATCCCCAACCCTCCTCATCTTCAGGGACAAACCAACCACTGCACTCAGTGAGTTCCTGCTGAAAGCTGCCTTCCAGGGTTCTTCTCGTCTCCTCGGGCTTTCAGATGAATTGTGGAAGTGGCCAGAGAGAGGAGACGTCATCTTCAGTCCAGCCATAAACTCAGAACAACGAGTTCAACATCTAGAATGGAGTTTAACATTGGATTTCTGAAGACAAGCAACTATAAAAGTGTATTTAAAAAGGATTCGACTCCATAAAAACATGAGTGGAACTGAAGGACGTTCCGTCCAACATCTACTCAGCATCACTGAAAGACACGTTTCTCCACAACACGTTGACAAATCATCCTGAGATCTGGCTCTGAATGCAGCACCACTTGGTTTATTTATCTACATGTCCACTATGAACAATGAATTTCCAGTTCTACTGTTTTGCTGTCATTTATTCTTCTATTGAATTGTTTTGTTTGACAGAAAATCGGTATTTAGAAACTGGAGTTTCTTTCTGTGGATTTTGTTTTAAAAGAACAAAAATCAAAGATGAGATTCACGTCTTCTGTCCAATCCTGTAGAAGAAGAAGAAGAAGAAGAAGAAGAAGAAGAAGAAGAAGAAGAAGAAGAAGAAGAAGAAGAAGAAGAAGAAGAAGAAGAAGAAGAAGAAGAAGAAGAAGAAGAAGAAGAAGAAGAAGAAGAAGAAGAAGAAGAAGAAGAAGAAGAAGAAGAAGAAGATCAGGAATGAGTCTATCAGAGGAACAGCACATGTTAGATGTTTTGGAGAGAAGGTCAGAGATGGTTGGGTCATGGACAGAGGAGGGATAGAGAATATATTGGTAGACGGATGCTGGAATTGGAGCTGCCAGGCAAGAGGTCTGGAGGAAGACCAAAGAGAAGATATGAAGGTAGTTGGTGTGAGAGAGGAGGATCCAGAGAATAGGGTGAGATGGAGAAGGTGGATTCGCTGTGAAGACCCTGAAAGGAAAAGACCAAAGGAAAAGAAGAATTTGTCACAGGGGTGCAGAACATGTATGACCAAGACAAAATGATGATTGAGATGGTTTGGACATGAACAAAGGAGTGTTCATGGTGAAGATCTGGGTAGAAGGTTGCTGAAGGTGGAGCTGCCAGGCAGGAGGTCTGGAGAAAGACCAAAGAGAAGATATGAAGGTAGTTGGCGTGAGAGAGGAGGATCCAGAGAATAGGGTTAGATGGAGGAAGTTGACTTGCTGTGGAATATATTCGCATTTGAAATATGTAGGTCACGCCCATAACATCTCTACCGGTCGATGGCGGTGGAGATGAACCAGCCGACCGACTTAAAGGTGTTCAGACGCGTTCCCGCCACCGTCTCGGAGAACAGGAAGCATCCTGTGCCAACCTGGACCTGCATTCAGGTGTGTGCTAACCAGTCAACCGGACGTCTAACCAACAGTTCATCCATCTTTGCATCTATCCATCCATCAGTCCACGTTGGCATTCGTTCAGTCCTCTCAGTGTCCCACTTCTTTGCTAACCACTTTCTCTGTATATTTTCCTGCCCTCCTCATTCCACCACCAAGTCTCCTTATCTGCTTCCCTTCCAGGTGACACACCAAGTGCCCAATTTTCTGCACCATAAGGCGCACTGGATTATAAGGCGCACCTTCAATCAATGGCCTTTTTTTTTTTTTTTTTTTTTAAATTTCATATATAAGGTGCACCGCATTATAAGGCGCATATAATAGAAGCTACAGTGGTGGCTGGGGTTGCGTTATGCATCCACTAAATGGAGCTGCGCTAAAAGGGAATGTCAACAAAACAGTCAGATAAATCAGTCAAACTTTATTAATAGAATACAACTCCGTTCACTCCCAAAACAAGTTAGTGCGTTCACAATACGGTACTGTACGTACCGGTTTAAATACCGGTCTTACCGGTGTTTAAACAATGTATTTCCAACTCCATTTGTCACAGTTCAAAGCTTTTCATAAAACGAAAGCACCGAGAAGGATCGCCTCTAAATTCATTGTTGTTTATTTTGCTAGCTAGCGCTGTTGCCTTCATTGGAATAGTGACTGTAGAGACGCTTCTAGTTGCTGCTCTCTGTTCGACAACCCACTGTTCAAGTTTGTCCTCCAACTGAAGCCATCTTGCTTTGTTCCCTCGGAAACTCTGTTTGGTCTTCTTTACTTGGTGCAGGTCATCTTGTCGCTTCCTCCACTTCTGCACCATTGATTCGTTCATGTTGAATTCTCTGGCTGCTGCTCTATTCCGTGTCCTACTGCGAGACTGATCTTCTTGAGTTTAAACTCTGCGTCGTAAGCCTGCCTCCTGAAAGGTGCCGTTGTGGGGTCTTTATACACAAGTGGTGGGACTGGAATTCCCCTTTACGGTTTTTACCGCTGCTACTTCGGCGACGTGCGCTCACACACCCACAAATGGAAACGAACATGCGCACTTCGCGCAGTCATATATCCTAGCATGCACCGCGCGCTACTTCTTCTACGGGGGAAAATGGAGTCGCGGCTGCTTCCCGTAGTTGCGAGACCTTTTGCGGCTCAATATTGTTCCGCATATAAGGCGCACTGGATTATAAGGCGCACTGGATTATAAGGCGCACTGGTGGTTTTTGAGCAGATTAAAGGCTTTTAGGTGCCTTATAGTGCGGATAATACGGTACTCTTCTACCTGTCTCCCTGATAACACTAGCTGTTGTTGTCCAATCATCTGGAAGCTCACCCTGACCACCCAGACCCTTTCTCAACTCCTCCCTGAAAACCATGCAACACTCCTCCCTTTTCAGCTTCCACCACTTTGTCCTCTGCTCTACCTTTGTCCTCTTCATCTTCCTTGTCACCAGAGTCATCCTACAAACCACCATCCTATGCTGTCTGGCTACACTCTCACCTACAACTACTTTGCAGTCACTGGTCTCTTTCAGGTTACCTCGTCTATACAAGATGTAGTCTACCTGCGTGCTCCTACCTCCGCTCTTGTAAGTTACCCTATGTTCCTGTTTTTTCTTGGAAAAGGTGTTCACTACAGCCATTTCCATCCTTTTTGCAAAATCTACCACCATCTGTCCCTCTGTATTCCTATCCTGGATCCCAAATCTGCCCATCACTTCTTCATCCCTTCTATTGCCTTCACCGACATGTCCATTGAAGTCTGCACCAATGACCACTCTCTCATTTCTGGGAATATTCTGCATCACTTCATCCAAGTCATTCCAGAACTTCTCCTTCTCTTCAGATTCACATCCCACCTGTGGTTCATAGCCACTAACAACACTGAGCATCACACCTTCGATTTCCAGTTTCAGACTCATAAGTATCTGACATCTTTTCACCTCCAGAACAACTTTTTTTTGTTTCATACCTTTTATATACTTTACATTTTTTTTCTTTTATATTTTTATGTGTTTATCGCTGATGATTTCATTTTAACAGCAATGTTTCCATGACTATAAAAGAATTCTGACTGACTTTCCCTTCCAGCCTGTGCATTTAGAGTTTACCTGGCAACCCGTGATGTTTCGAGCCGATCTTAATTCTCATTGGCTCAGACGGGGGTTCGTTGCAGCTCCTCCCCAGAGGATCCTTCAGTGGAGCTCCAGATCTTCCACCTGGAAGCCCAGCCTGTGTTTGGGAACAACAACACTTGAACGTCTGAAGGCTCTTCCCACCTGGAGATGATGAAGATCTTTCTACTTGTGCTGGTTGTCATGGGAACGTCCAGCGTGACGGCCGGTAAGTCCGTTTCTTTTCATTTGATTCCTCAAAGAGTCTGAAGCAGCAGCTCGTGTTTAGTTTGGTCCAAAGATGATCTTCAGCCTGTTTCTCATCAACATTTCACCTTTAGAATCAGATGGAAACTGTAGTTTTTAGTTCAGAGTGAGAGTTCAGAGGAGATGGGAGCAAATACGGACGATGTTTGGAGTTTAAGATCCAAAACGAAAGTGAAAGAAAATATGAAGACATTCAGGAAATACAGCATGAAGGAAGGACGGCAGCAAAGATCTTCAAATAAAGTCCCTTTCTATTAATGTTAGAGTTTTATCTGTTCAGATTGAAATCATCCCATTTCCTAAAATACTGGAAATAATCCTTCACTTTGAGATTGACTTGCAGTATTTCTGACTAAATGTTGAACTGCTTTTCTGGAGAATTCAAAGTGTAAGTTCTAGAATAGTTCCATCATTCACTGTGTTTTTACATCTTTGAGTAACTTAAAGCTGTTTATGGAACTTTCAGTCACCAAAACCTCATCATTCGGTGAAATATTTCTTCCAGTGATTCACTCCCTGAAGTATTTCCTCACGGCATCCTCTCAAGTCCCAAACTTCCCAGAGTTTGTAGCTGTTGGTTTGGTGGATGAAGTTCCAATAGCTTACTACGACAGCAACACCAGAACAGCAGAACCCAGAAAGGCCTGGATGGACCAAGTCTCAGCAGATGATCCAAAGTTCTGGGAGAGAGAGACCCAGAGGTTACAGGGTTACCAGCAGGTCTTTAAAGTCAGCATAGAAATCATAAAGCAGTTTTTCAACCAGACTGGAGGTTTGTTCACACACACAAACATACAAGTAACCTTGAGTCTTTGTCCGTCTTCTTCTGGTTAAAAGAGGAAACCACAGTAGATGCTTGGGGCTCTTATTGTGAAACCCTAACAGAGAGCGGAAGTGTGGCATGCTGGGTGGTTGGGAAGATGATGGTGTGGAAGTTCTTCTTCTTCTTCTTCTTCTTTCAGCTTTTCCCTTCAGGTGTCACCACAGCGAGTCAACCTTCTCCATCTAACCCTATTCTCTGGATCTTCCTCTCTCACACCAACTACCTTCATAACTTCTCTCACGACGTCCATAAATCTTCTCTTTGGTCTTCCTCCAGACCTCTTGCCTGGCAGCTCCAATTCCAGCATCCGTCTACCAATATATTCTCCATCCCTCCTCTGTCCATGACCCAACCATCTCAGTCTGGCTTCTCTGACCTTCTCTCCAAAACATCTAACATGTGCTGTTCCTCTGATAGACTCATTCCTGATCCTCTCCATCCTGGTCACTCCCAAAGAGAACCTCAACATCTTCATCTCTGCAACCTCTAGTTCTGCCTGCTGTCTTTTGGTCATTGGAACAGTTTCTAGTCCAAACATCATCGCTGTTCTCACCACTGTCTTGTACACCTTTCCTTTTCTTCTGGCTGATGTTCTTCTATCTCTTGGTACCCCTGACACTTTTCTCCACCCATTCCAACCTGCTTGGACCGTCTCTTCACCTCTTCTCCACACTCTCCTACGCTCTGGACTGTTGACCCTAAGTACCTGAAATCCTCCAGCTTCTTGATCTCCACTCCCTGTAGCCTCACCGTTCCACCCGAGTTCCTCTCATTCACACACATATATTCTGTCTTGCTGCGACTAACTTTCATTCCTCTCCTTTCCAGAGCATACCTCCACCTCTAGATGTTCCTCTATCTGTTGTCTGCTCTCACTACAGATCACAATGTCATCTGCAAACATCATGGTCCATGGAGGTTCTTGTCTAACCTCATCTGTCAGCCTGTCCATCACCATTGTGAACAAGAAGGGTCTCAGAGCTGATCCCTGATGGAGTCCCACCTCCACCTTGAACTTCTCTGTTTTCCCTACAGCACACTGTACCAGTGTCTCACAGCGAGCATACATGTCCTGCACCAGCCTAATATACTTCTCTGCACCCTGACTTTCTGTCTGTCCCATAATAAACACAGCGGACTGTTCTGAGATCTCACTCTCGCTCACTGCAGCTTCTCTCTGTCTCTCTTTCAGGAGTCCACATTCTCCAGGCTAGGTATGGCTGTGAGTTGAACAATGAGACTGGAGAAGTGAATGGTTTTGGTCGAGAAGCTTTTGATGGAGAAGATTACATATCATTTGACCTGAAGACACTGACATGGACCGCTCTGACACCACAGGCTTTCATCACCAAACAGAAGTTTGAAAATAACAAAGCCTTAAATGAGTACTTGAAGCACGATCTCACCCAGTTTTGTCCTGAGTGGCTGAAGAAGTTTCTGGGCTACGGGAGGAGCTCCCTGCTGAGAACAGGTGGAACACATGACCTGACGTCATCTCAGAAACAGTGTTTCTACTTCTTTCCAAACCTTTGCTTATTTACTTGATTTTGAGGAAACAGTTTTGGGACTTCCAGGACGATTGTCCATCTAAGGCCAGTTTGATGTCCAATAAACACGAACCAATCAATCAATCGATCAACCGATCGATCTTCTTTCCTGCTTCTCTGTTCATTGGATGCAGATTCTTGGGTTCTTCCTTTCTGCTTTTTCACTGATTTCACTCTTAAATATTGAAAGTTTAGACGAGGCAGTGAGTAATATTTGTCCACAGCAGAAGAAGGTGTGATGTTTGTACCTTCACTCTTCTTCCTCCATGTCTCTGCCTTCCTTCTCCTGCCCACTTTCTAATCTGCCTCCTCCGTGTGGATGGAAGTTCTTCTGAGTTCAGGCGTTGACAGAAACTCTGTTTCTCTTGACGCTCCAGATCTTCCCAGAGTGCATCTCCTCCAGAAGACGCCCTCCTCTCCGGTCACCTGCCACGCCACCGGTTTCTTCCCCAGGGAAGCCATGCTGTTCTGGACGAAGGACGGAGAGAAGGTCCCTCAGGAGCTCGGAGAGATCCTCCCCAACTCCGACGGAACCTTCCAGATGAGCACTGACCTGAAGCTCCCGGACACACCCGGAGATCTGAGGGCATACAAGTGTGTGTTCCAGCTCTCCGGTGTCAAGGAGGACATGGTCACCGTCCTGGACAGAGACGCCATCAGGAGCAACGGTAAGACTGGACTCACAGGGGATGAAGGTAGGAAACGACCCTCTAGTTTCCCATCAGCGTCCAGATCTTCAGATCCAAAGTGTGTCGGATTCATGTCTGCCATCAGTCGGGCTTTTTCTTCTTGACGAATTGTTCAAGTCAGGATCAGTCAAACTTAACTGGTTAACAAGAACTGAACCGCAGAGAAGCAGAGAGACGATTTCAAGATGAGAAACTGTTTGTGTTGTGTTTTGCTGGACAGCAAAGCCTGGCCTCGTCCTCCCCGTCGTCATCACACTGGTTGTTGCTGCTCTGCTCACCGTCGTTGCTGTTGGATACGTCTTCTACAAGAAGAAGTCTGGTGAGAGACCTCCACAGGGAGATGTTTGACTTGGACTTGATGTCGTTTCGTTGTAAATATCTTTGTCCCAACGTGAAGCCATGCGAGTGTCCGAGCTTCAGCCTCGCCATGTTGAGACACATCGTCTGCAAACTCTTCTGGCAAAGCTGAATTATTTCTCTTCTCTTTGCATTTCAGCCGAAGCTCCTCCGTCTCGTAAGTAGATACACTTTTTGTTCAATTCTTTGGAAGTGACTCGCTCTCTGAAGATCCAAAATGTCTTCTGGTGGCGCCTTTAACCATCAGCAGAATCTAAACCTGAACCTCAGTGGAACCAGCAGAGGTGTTTCCTGAAGGGGCAAGACTTGTAGTTCGGAACAGGACTCGGGCTTATTGTGTGTTTCTGACCTTCCAGCTGTCGGCAGCTCAGAAGTTCTGGAGGAACTCAATCCCAAACCCTCCTCATCTTGAGGGACAAACCCACCCCTGCACTCAGTGAGTTCCTCCTGAAAGCTGCCTTCCAGGGTTCTTCTCGTCTCCTCGGGCTTTCAGATGAATTGTGGAAGTGGCCAAAGAGAGGAGACGTCATCTTCAGTCCAGCCATAAACTCAGAACAACGAGTTCAACATCTAGAATGGAGTTTTACATTGGATTTGATTTCCGGTAATGTTTTTTTTTCTGTGCAATAAATTCCTTAAATGCCCCCCAAAGTCTTAAATAAGTCGTGAACAGCAGTTATCGGGGATGAAGTGTGTGTCATTGTGAGTTTTTGGGCGTGTTCTAATAAAAAGAAACGTTTGTTTACCAACCACTCGTAATTGTTGAACACGTCCCATCAGACGCTACTTTGGTGTCAGAAGTAAAATCCATGGGTTTGATCTGCTGAACTCTGATCTCCAAGCCCAAACCCAGCTCACTCGGCTTCTTCAGTCGGAGGTATGGCGGCATGGAGAGAAAAACACGCTAGTTTTTGAGTCAAAGAGGAGCTGGTAAGAGTTTGACTGTGCTTTGAACGCCCTTTGTTTGTCCTTGCTACCTCTACCTTGACTATGTGCTGTATCTCCCTGGACTCCTGTTTGCTCCCTTCAGTCCCCTCAATGTCCCACTTCTTCTAGGCTACCCTCTTTCCCTGTATATAAACCTGCATTTCTTCATTCCACAATTGATTCTCCTCATGTACTTTCCTTCCAGACGGCACACCAAGTACTCTCCAACCCAACTACACTAGCTGTAGTTGCCCAGTCAGCTAGAAGATGACCACTCAGAGCTTTTCTAAATTCCAACCTTCAAACTACACAACTCTACTCCCTTTTCATCGTCCCCCACTTCGTATTCTAGTGTGCCTTTGTCCTCTTCATCTTCCTTGTCACCAGAGTCATCCTACAAACCAGCATCCTATGCTGTCTGGCTACACTCTCACCTACAACTACTTTGCAGTCACTGATCTCTCTCAGGTTACCTCGTCTATACAAGATGTAGTCTACCTGCGTGCTCCTACCTCTGCTCTTATAAGAGATTCGAGGTCCACCAATTTCCATGAGAAAACGAGATCAAATGCGGAATTATGGAAAGGAGACACTCAAGGAGCGATCTCGATATCCTCTCTCTTTACGTCCATATATCTTCTCTTTGGTCTTTCTCGAGACCTCTTGCCTGGCAGCTCCAATTCCAGCATCCGTCTACCAATATATTCTCTATCTCTCCTCTGTACATGACCCAACCATCTCAGTCTGGCTTCTCTGACCTTCTCTGACCTTCTCTCCAAAGCATCTAACATGTGCTGTTCCTCTGATAGAGGAACAGGAACATTCCTGATCCTCTCCATCCTGGTCACTCCCAAGGAGAACCTCAACATCTTCATCTCTGCAACTCCAAGCTCTGCTTCCTGTCCTTTTTGTCATTGTAACAGTTTCTAGTCCATACAGCATCACTTGTCTCACCACTGTCGTGCACACCTGTCCTTTCATTCTGGCTGAAAGTCTTCATCACTGTCCATGGAGATTCCTGTCTAACCTCATCTGTCAGCCTGTCCATCACCATTGCAAACAAGAAGGGGCTCAGAGCTGATCCCTGATGGAGTCCCACCTCCATCTTGAACTTCTCTGTTACTCCTACAGCACACCGCACCAGTGTCCCACAGCGAGCATACATGTCCTGCACCAGTCTCACATACTGATCTGCCATTCCAGATTTCCTTCCAGAGCTCCTCTCTTGGCACCCTGTCATATGCTTTTTCTAGGTCTACAAAAACACAAGGCAGCTCCCTCTGGCCTTCTCTGTACTTTTCTATTAGCATTCTCAACGCAAATACTGCATCTGTAGTCTCCATTCTTCAGGCATCTTCTCACTCTCATACAACTTCATTGTATGCCTCATCAACTTTATCCCTCTATAGTTGCCACAATTCTGCACATCCCCTTTATTCTTAAAAATAGGCACCATCACACTTTGTCTCCATTCTCCAGGCATCTTCTCACTCTCTAAGATCCTGTTGAATAATCTAGTCAGGAAATCTACCGCTGCCTCTCCTAGACACTTCCACACCTCCACAGGTATATCATCAGGACCAACTGCTTTTCCACTCTTCATCCTCTTCAATGCCTTCCTCACTTCACTTTTACTAATTTGTGCTACTTTGTGGTCTACAATAGTCCCCTCTTCTACCCTTGCCTCTCTTTCATTTTCCACATTCATCAGTTCTCCAAAGTACTCTTTCCATCTTCCCATCACTCTTCTAGCATCTGTCAACACATTTCCCTCTCTGTCCTTTATCACCCGGACCTGCTGTACATCCTTTCCATCTTTATCTCTCTGTTTCGCCAACCTGTATAGATCATTCTCACCCTCCTTACTATCCAACTGAGCATACAAGTCATCATACGCCCTTTGTTTTGCCTTTGCTACCTCTATCTTTACCTTTCGCCACATCTCCCTGAACTCCTGTCTGTTCTCTTCAGTCCTCTCAGTATCCCACTTCTTCTTTGCTAACCGCTTTCTCTGTATACACTCCTGCACTTCCTCATTCTCATCGGCTCAGACGGGGGTTCCTTCCAGCTCCTCCCCAGTGGGTCCTTCAGTGGAGCTCCAGATCTTCCACCTGGAAGCCCAGCGTGTGTTTGAGAACAACAACACTTGAACGTCTGAGGCTCTTCCCACCTGGAGATGATGAAGATCCTTCTACTTGTGCTGGTTGTCATGGGAACGTCCAGCGTGACGGCCGGTAAGTCCGTTTCTTTTCGCTTCATTTGATTTCCTCAAAGAGTCTGAAGCAGCAGCTCGTGTTTAGTTTGGTCCAAAGATGATCTTCAGCCTGTTTCTCATCAACATTTCACCTTTAGAATCAGATGGAAACTGTAGTTTTTAGTTCAGAGTGAGAGTTCAGAGGAGATGGGAGCAAATACGGACGTTGTTTGGAGTTTAAGATCCAAAACGAAAGTGAAAGTAAATATGAAAACATTCAGGAAATACAGCATGAAGGAAGGACAGAAGCAAAGATCTTCAAATAAAGTCCCTTTCTATTAATGTTGGAGTTTTATCTGTTCAGATTGAAATCATCCCATTTCCTAAAATACTGGAAATAATCCTTCACTTTGAGATTGACTTGCAGTATTTCTGACTAAATGTTGAACTGCTTTTCTGCTAAATTAAAGTGTAAGTTCTAGAATTTTTCCATCATTCACTGTGTTTTTACATCTTTGAGTAACTTAAAGCTGTTTATGGAACTTTCAGTCACCAAAACCTCATCATTCGGTGAAATATTTCTTCCAGTGATTCACTCCCTGAAGTATCTCTTCATGAGATCCTCTCAAGTCCCAAACTTCCCAGAGTTTGTAGCTGTTGGTTTGGTGAATGAAGTTCTATTAGTTCACTATGACAGCAACACCAGAACAGCAGAACCCAGACAGGCCTGGATGGACCAAGTCTCAGCAGATGATCCAAAGTTCTGGGAGAGAGAGACCCAGAGGTTACAGGATCTCCAGCGGGTCTTTAAAGTCAACATAGAAATCTTAAAGCAGCTTTTCAAGCAGACTGGAGGTTTGTTCACACACACAAACATACAAGTAACCTTGAGTCTTTGTCCGTCTTCTTCTGGTTAAAAGAGGAAACCAAAGTAGATGCTTGGGGCTCTTATTGTGAAACCCTAACAGAGAGCGGAAGTGTGGCATGCTGGGTGGTTGGGAAGATGATGGTGTGGAAGTTCTTCTTCTTCTTCTTCTTCTTCTTCTTCTTCTTCTTCTTCTTCTTCTTCTTCTTCTTCTTTCGGCTTTTCCCGTTAGGGGTCGCCACAGTGAATCCACCTTCTCCATCTAACCCTATTCTCTGGATCCTCCTCTCTCACACCAACTACCTTCATATCTTCTCTCACTACGTCCATCCATCTTCTCTTTGGTCTTCCTCTAGACATCCAATTCCAGCATCCGTCTACCAATATATTCTCTCTCCCTCCTCTGTCCATGACCCAACCATCTCAGTCTGGCTTCTCTGACCTTCTCTCCAAAACATCTACCATGTGCTGTTCCTCTGATAGACTCATTCCTGATCCTCTCCATCCTGGTCACTCCCAAAGAGAACCTCAACATCTTCATCTCTGCAACCTCTAGTTCTGCCTGCTGTCTTTTGGTCATTGGAACAGTTTCTAGTCCAAACATCATCGCTGGTCTCACCACTGTCTTGTACACCTTCCTTTCCTTCTGGCTGATGTTCTTCTATCTCTTGGTACCCCTGACACTTTTCTCCACCCATTCCAACCTGCTTGGACCGTCTCTTCACCTCTTCTCCACACTCTCCTACGCTCTGGACTGTTGACCCTAAGTACCTGAAATCCTCCAGCTTCTTGATCTCCACTCCCTGTAGCCTCACCGTTCCACCCGAGTTCCTCTCGTTCACACACATATATTCTGTCTTGCTGCGACTAACTTTCATTCCTCTCCTTTCCAGAGCATACCTCCACCTCTAGATGTTCCTCTACCTGTTGTCTGCTCTCATCACAGATCACAATGTCATCCACAAACATCATGGTCCATGGGGATTCCTGTCTAACCTCATCTGTCAGCCTGTCCATCACCATTGTGAACAAGAAGGGGCTCAGAGCTGATCCCTGATGGAGTCCCACCTCCACCTTGAACTTCTCTGTTTTCCCTACAGCACACTGTACCAGTGTCTCACAGCGAGCATACATGTCCTGCACCAGCCTAATATACTTCTCTGCACCCTGACTTTCTGTCCGTCCCATAATAAACACAGCGGACTGTTCTGAGATCTCACTCTCGCTCACTGCAGCTTCTCTCTGTCTCTCTTTCAGGAGTCCACATTCTCCAGGCTACGTTTGGCTGTGAGTTGAACAATGAGACTGGAGAAGTGAATGGTTTTGGTCGAGAAGCTTTTGATGGAGAAGATTACATATCATTTGACCCGAAGACACTGACATGGACCGCTCTGAGACCACAGGCTTTCATCACCAAACAGAAGTATGAAAATAACAAAGCCTTAAATGAGCACTTGAAGCAAGATCTCACCCAGAGTTGTCCTGAGTGGCTGAAGAAGTTTCTGGACTACGGGAGGAGCTCCCTGCTGAGAACAGGTGGAATCACATGACCTGACGTCATCTCAGAAACAGTGTTTCTACTTCTTTCCAAACCTTTGCTTATTTACTTGATTTTGAGGAAACAGTTTTGGGACTTCCAGGACGATTGTCCATCTAAGGCCAGTTTGATGTCCAATAAACACGAACCAATCAATCAATCGATCAACCGATCGATCTTCTTTCCTGCTTCTCTGTTCATTGGATGCAGATTCTTGGTGGGTTCTTCCTTTCTGCTTTTTCGCTGATTTCACTCTTAAATATTGAAAGTTTAGACGAGACAGTGAGTAATATTTGTCCACAGCAGAAGAAGGTGTGATGTTTGTACCTTCACTCTTCTTCCTCCATGTCTCTGCCTTCCTTCTCCTGCCCACTTTCTAATCTGCCTCCTCCGTGTGGATGGAAGTTCTTCTGAGTTCAGGCGTTGACAGAAACTCTGTTTCTCTTGACGCTCCAGATCTTCCCAGAGTGCATCTCCTCCAGAAGACGCCCTCCTCTCCGGTCACCTGCCACGCCACCGGTTTCTTCCCCAGGGAAGCCAAGCTGTTCTGGACGAAGGACGGAGAGATGGTCCCTCAGAAGCTCGGAGAGATCCTCCCCAACTCCGACGGAACCTTCCAGATGAGCGCCGACCTGAAGCTCCCGGACACACCCGGAGATCTGAGGGCATACAAGTGTGTGTTCCAGCTCTCCGGTGTCAAGGAGGACATGGTCACCGTCCTGGACAGAGACGCCATCAGGAGCAACGGTAAGACTGGACTCACAGGGGATGAAGGTGGGAAACTCTAGTTCTCCATCAGCGTCCAGATCTTCAGATCCAAAGTGTGTCGGATTCATGTCTGCCATCAGTCGGGCTTTTTCTTCTTGCCGAATTGTTCAAGTCAGGATCAGTCAAACTTAACTGGTTAACAAGAACTGAACCGCAGAGAAGCAGAGAGACGATTTCAAGACCAGGAACTTTTTGTGTTGTGTTTTGCTGGACAGCAAAGCCTGGCCTCGTCCTCCCCGTCGTCATCGCACTGGTTGTTGCTGCTCTGCTCATCGCGGTTGCTGTTGGATACGTCTTCTACAAGAAGAAGTCTGGTGAGAGACCTCCACAGGGAGATGTTTGACTTGGACTCGATGTTGTTTCGTTGTAAATATCTTTGTCCCAACGTGAAGCCGTGCGAGTGTCCGAGCTTCAGCCTCGCCATGTTGAAACACATCGTCTGCAAACTCTTCTGGCAAAGCTGAATTATTTCTCTTCTCTTTGTATTTCAGCCAAAGCTCCTCAGTCTCGTAAGTAGATACTTTTTGTTCAATTCTTTGGAAGTGACTCGCTCTCTGAAGATCCAAAATGTCTTCTGGTGGCGCCTTTAACCATCAGCAGAATCTAAACCTGAACCTCAGTGGAACCAGCAGAGGTGTTTCCTGAAGGGACAAGACTTGTAGTTCGGAACAGGATTCGAGCTAATTGTTTGTTTCTGACCTTCCAGCTGTCGGCAGCTCAGAAGTTTTGGAGGAACTCAATCCCCAACCCTCCTCATCTTCAGGGACAAACCCACCACTGCACTCAGTGAGTTCCTGCTGAAAGCTGCCTTCCAGGGTTCTTCTCATCTCCTCGGGCTATCAGATGAATTGTGGAAGTGGCCAAAGAGAGGAGACGTCATCTTCAGTCCAGCCATAAACTCAGAACAACGAGTTCAACATCTAGAATGGAGTTTAACATTGGATTTCTGAAGACAAGCAACTATAAAAGTGTATTTAAAAAGGATTCGACTCCATAAAAACATGAGTGGAACTGAAGGACGTTCCATCCAACATCTACTCAGCATCACTGAAAGACACGTTTCTCCACAACACGTTGACAAATCATCCTGAGATCTGGCTCTGAATGCAACACCACTTGGTTTATTTATCTACATGTCCACTATGAAAAATGAATTTCCAGTTCTACTGTTTTGCTGTCATTTATTCTTCTATTGAATTGTTTTGTTTGACAGAAAATCTGTATTTAGAAACTGGAGTTTCTTTCTGTGGATTTTGTTTTAAAAGAACAAAAATCAAAGATGAGATTCACGTCTTCTGTCCAATCCTGTCGAAGAAGAAGAAGAAGAAGAAGAAGAAGAAGAAGAAGAAGAAGAAGAAGAAGAAGAAGAAGAAGAAGAAGAAGAAGAAGAAGAAGAAGAAGAAGAAGAAGAAGAAGAAGAAGAAGAAGAAGAAGAAGAAGAAGAAGAAGAAGAAGAAGAAGAAGAAGAAGAAGAAGAAGAAGAAGAAGAAGAAGAAGAAGAAGAAGAAGAAGAAGAAGAAGAAGAAGAAGAAGAAGAAGAAGAAGAAGAAGAAGAAGAAGAAGAAGAAGAAGAAGAAGGAGGAGGAGGAGGAGGAGGAGGAGGAGAAGAAGGAGAAGAAGGAGAAGAAGAAGGAGAAGGAGAAGGAGAAGGAGAAGGAGAAGAAGAAGAAGAAGATCATCAGGAATGAGTCTATCAGAGGAACAGCACATGTTAGATGTTTTGGAGAGAAGGTCAGAGATGGTTGGGTCATGGACAGAGGAGGGATTAGTGAATATATTGGTAGACGGATGCTAGAATTGGAGCTGCCAGGCAAGAGGTCTGGAGGAAGACCAAAGAGAAGATATGAAGGTAGTTGGTGTGAGAGAGGAGGATCCAGAGAATAGGGTTAGATGGAGAAGGTGGATTCGCTGTGAAGACCCTGAAAGGAAAAGACCAAAGGAAAAGAAGAATTTGTCACAGGGGTGCAGAACATGTATGACCAAGACAAAATGATGATTGAGATGGTTTGGACATGAACAACTCTCAGTGTCCCACTTCTTTGCTAACCACTTTCTCTGTATATTTTCCTCCCCTCCTCATTCCACCACCAAGTCTCCTTATCTACTTCCCTTCCAGGTGACACACCAAGTACCCAATTTTCTGCACCATAAGGCGCACTGGATTATAAGGCGCACCTTCAATCAATGGCCTTTTTTTTTTTTTTTTTTTAAATTTCATATATAAGGCGCACCGCATTATAAGGCGCATATAATAGAAGCTACAGTGGTGGCTGGGGTTGCGTTATGCATCCACTAAATGGAGCTGCGCTAAAAGGGAATGTCAACAAAACAGTCAGATAAGTCAGTCAAAATTTATTAATAGAATACAACTCCGTTCACTCCCAAAACAAGTTAGTGCGTTCACAATACGGTACTGTACGCACCGGTTTAAATACCGGTCTTACCGGTGTTTAAACAATGTATTTCCAACTCCATTTGTCACAGTTCAAAGCTTTTCATAAAACGAAAGCACCGAGAAGGATCGCCTCTAAATTCATTGTTGTTTATTTTGCTAGCTAGTGCTGTTGCCTTCATTGGAATAGTGACTGTAGAGACGCTTCTAGTTGCTGCTCTCTGTTCGACAACCCACTGTTCAAGTTTGTCCTCCAACTGAAGCCATCTTGCTTTGTTCCCTCGGAAACTCTGTTTGGTCTTCTTTACTTGGTGCAAGTCATCTTGTCGCTTCCTCCACTTCTGCACCATTGATTCGTTCATGTTGAATTCTCTGGCTGCTGCTCTATTCCGTGTCCTACTGCGAGACTGATCTTCTTGAGTTTAAACTCTGCGTCGTAAGCCTGCCTCCTGAAAGGTGCCGTTGTGGGGTCTTTATACACAAGTGGTGGGACTGGAATTCCCCTTTACGGTTTTTACCGCTGCTACTTCGGCGACGTGCGCTCACACACACACAAATGGAAACGAACATGCGCACTTCGCGCAGTCATATATCCTAGCATGCACCGCGCGCTTCGTCTTCTACGGGGGAAAATGGAGTCGCGGCTGCTTCCCGTAGTTGCGAGACCTTTTGCGGCTCAATATTGTTCCACATATAAGGCGCACTGGATTATAAGGCGCACTGGTGGTTTTTGAGCAGATTAAAGGCTTTTAGGTGCCTTATAGTGCGGATAATATGGTACTCTTCTACCTGTCTCCCTGATAACACTAGCTGTTGTTGTCCAATCATCTGGAAGCTCACCCTGACCACCCAGACCCTTTCTCAACTCCTCCCTGAAAACCATGCAACACTCCTCCCTTTTTAGTTTCCACCACTTTGTCCTCTGCTCTACCTTTGTCCTCTTCATCTTCCTTGTCACCAGAGTCATCCTACAAACCACCATCCTATGCTGTCTGGCTACACTCTCACCTACAACTACTTTGCAGTCACTGGTCTCTTTCACGTTACCTCGTCTATACAAGATGTAGTCTACCTGCGTGCTCCTACCTCCGCTCTTGTAAGTTACCCTATGTTCCTGTTTTTTCTGGAAAAAGGTGTTCACTACAGCCATTTCCATCCTTTTTGCAAAATCTACCACCATCTGTCCCTCTGCATTCCTATCCTGGATCCCAAATCTGCCCATCACTTCTTCATCCCCTCTATTGCCTTCACCAACATGTCCATTGAAGTCTGCACCAATGACCACTCTCTCATTTCTGGGAATATTCTGCATCACTTCATCCAAGTCATTCCAGAACTTCTCCTTCTCTTCAGATTCACATCCCACCTGTGGTTCATAGCCACTAACAACACTGAGCATCACACCTTCAATTTCCAGTTTCAGACTCATAAGTATCTGACATCTTTTCACCTCCAGAACAACTTTTTTTTTGTTTCATACCTTTTGTATACTTTACATTTTTTTTCTTTTATATTTTTATGTATTTATCGCTGATGATTTCATTTTAACAGCAATGTTTCCATGACTATAAAAGAATTCTGACTGACTTTCCCTTCCAGCCTGTGCATTTAGAGTTTACCTGGCAACCCGTGATGTTTCGAGCCGATCTGAATTCTCATTGGCTCAGACGGGGGTTCGTTGCAGCTCCTCCCCAGAGGATCCTTCAGTGGAGCTCCAGATCTTCCACCTGGAAGCCCAGCGTGTGTTTGGGAACAACAACACTTGAACGTCTGAAGGCTCTTCAAACCTGGAGATGATGAAGATCTTTCTACTTGTGCTGGTTGTCATGGGAACGTCCAGCGTGACGGCCGGTAAGTCCGTTTCTTTTCATTTGATTTCTCAAAGAGTCTGAAGCAGCAGCTCGTGTTTAGTTTGGTCCAAAGATGATCTTCAGCCTGTTTCTCATCAACATTTCACCTTTAGAATCTGATGGAAACTGTAGTTTTTAGTTCAGAGTGAGAGTTCAGAGGAGATGGGAGCAAATACGGACGTTGTTTGGAGTTTAAGATCCAAAACGAAAGTCAAAGAAAATATGAAGACATTCAGGAAATACAGCATGAAGGAAGGACAGAAGCAAAGATCTTCAAATAAAGTCCCTTTCTATTAATGTTAGAGTTTTATCTGTTCAGATTGAAATCATCCCATTTCCTAAAATACTGGAAATAATCCCTCACTTTGAGATTGACTTGCAGTATTTCTGACTAAATGTTGAACTGCTTTTCTGCGAAATTAAAGTGTAAGTTCTAGAATAGTTCCATTATTCACTGTGTTTTTACATCTTTGAGTAACTTAAAGCTGTTTATGGAACTTTCAGTCACCAAAACCTCATCATTCGGTGAAATATTTCTTCCAGTGATTCACTCCATGAAGTATCTCTTCATGAGATCCCCTCCAGTCCAGAGTTTGTAGCTGTTGGTTTGGTGAATGAAGTTCCAATAGCTTACTACGACAGCAACACCAGAACAGTAGAACCCAGACAGGACTGGATGGACCAAGTCTCAGCAGATCATCCATGGTTCTGGGAGACAGAGACCCAGAGGTTACTGGGTCTCCAGTGGGCCTCTCAAGTCAACATAGAAATCTTAAAGCAGTTTTTCAACCAGACTGGAGGTTTGTTCACACACACAAACATACAAGTAACCTTGAGTCTTTGTCCGTCTTCTTCTGGTTAAAAGAGGAAACCACAGTAGATGCTTGGGGCTCTTATTGTGAAACCCTAACAGAGAGCGGAAGTGTGGCATGCTGGGTGGTTGGGAAGATGATGGTGTGGAAGTTCTTCTTCTTCTTCTTCTTCTTCTTCTTCTTCTTCTTCTTCTTCTTCTTTCGGCTTTTCCCGTTAGGGGTCGCCACAGTGAATCCACCTTCTCCATCTAACCCTATTCTCTGGATCCTCCTCTCTCACACCAACTACCTTCATATCTTCTCTCACTACGTCCATCCATCTTCTCTTTGGTCTTCCTCTAGACATCCAATTCCAGCATCCGTCTACCAATATATTCACTATCCCTCCTCTGTCCATGACCCAACCATCTCAGTCTGGCTTCTCTGACCTTCTCTCCAAAACATCTAACATGTGCTGTTCCTCTGATAGACTCATTCCTGATCCTCTCCATCCTGGTCACTCCCAAAGAGAACCTCAACATCTTCATCTCTGCAACCTCTAGTTCTGCCTGCTGTCTTTTGGTCATTGGAACAGTTTCCAGTCCAAACATCATCGCTGGTCTCACCACTGTCTTGTACACCTTCCTTTCCTTCTGGCTGATGTTCTTCTATCTCTTGGTACCCCTGACACTTTTCTCCACCCATTCCAAACTGCTTGGACCGTCTCTTCACCTCTTCTCCACACTCTCCTACGCTCTGGACTGTTGACCCTAAGTACCTGAAATCCTCCACCTTCTTGATCTCCACTCCCTGTAGCCTCACCGTTCCACCCGAGTTCCTCTCATTCACACACATATATTCTGTCTTGCTGCGACTAACTTTCATTCCTCTCCTTTCCAGAGCATACCTCCACCTCTAGATGTTCCTCTACCTGTTGTCTGCTCTCATCACAGATCACAATGTCATCCACAAACATCATGGTCCATGGAGGTTCCTGTCTAACCTCATCTGTCAGCCTGTACATCACCATTGCGAACAAGAAGGGTCTCAGAGCTGATCCTTGATGGAGTCCCACCTCCACCTTGAACTTCTCTGTTACCCCTACAGCACACTGTACCAGTGTCTCACAGCGAGCATACATGTCCTGCACCAGCCTAATATACTTCTCTGCACCCTGACTTTCTGTCCGTCCCATAATAAACACAGCGGACTGTTCTGAGATCTCACTCTCGCTCACTGCAGCTTCTCTCTGTCTCTCTTTCAGGAGTCCACATTCTCCAGGCTACGTTTGGCTGTGAGTTGAATGACGAGACTGGAGAAGTGAATGGTTTTGGTCGAGATGTTTATGATGAAGATTTCATATCATTTGACCTGAAGACACTGACATGGACCGCTCCGAGACCACAGGCTTTCATCTCCAAACGGAACTTTGAAAATAACAAAATCTTCAGTCAGTACTTGAAGCACGATCTCACCCAGTATTGTCCTGAGTGGCTGAAGAAGTATCTGGACCACGGGAGGAGCTCCCTGCTGAGAACAGGTGGAATCACATGACCTGACGTCATCTCAGAAACAGTGTTTCTACTTCTTTCCAAACCTTTGCTTATTTACTTGATTTTGAGGAAACAGTTTTGGGACTTCCAGGATGATTGTCCATCTAAGGCCAGTTTGATGTCCAATAAACACGAACCAATCAATCAATCGATCAACCGATCGATCTTCTTTCCTGCTTCTCTGTTCATTGGATGCAGATTCTTGGGTTCTTCCTTTCTGCTTTTTCGCTGATTTCACTCTTAAATATTGAAAGTTTAGACGAGACAGTGAGTAATATTTGTCCACAGCAGAAGAAGGTGTGATGTTTGTACCTTCACTCTTCTTCCTCCATGTCTCTGCCTTCCTTCTCCTGCCCACTTTCTAATCTGCCTCCTCCGTGTGGATGGAAGTTCTTCTGAGTTCAGGCGTTGACAGAAACTCTGTTTCTCTTGACCCTCCAGATCTTCCCAGAGTGCATCTCCTCCAGAAGACGCCCTCCTCTCCGGTCACCTGCCACGCCACCGGTTTCTTCCCCAGGGAAGCCATGCTCTTCTGGACGAAGGACGGAGAGAAGGTCCCTCAGGACCTCGGAGAGATCCTCCCCAACTCCGACGGAACCTTCCAGATGAGCACTGACCTGAAGCTCCCGGAGAAGATCTGAGGGCATACAAGTGTGTGTTCCAGCTCTCCGGTGTCAAGGAGGACATGGTCACCGTCCTGGACAGAGACGCCATCAGGAGCAACGGTAAGACTGGACTCACAGGGGATGAAGGTGGGAAACTCTAGTTCTCCATCAGCGTCCAGATCTTCAGATCCAAAGTGTGTCGGATTCATGTCTGCCATCAGTCGGGCTTTTTCTTCTTGCCGAATTGTTCAAGTCAGGATCAGTCAAACTTAACTGGTTAACAAGAACTGAACCTCAGAGAAGCAGAGAGACGATTTCAAGACCAGAAACTGTTTGTGTTGTGTTTTGCTGGACAGCAAAGCCTGGCCTCGTCCTCCCCGTCGTCATCGCAGTGGTTGTTATTGCTCTGCTCGCCGTCGTTGCCGTTGGATACGCCTTCTATAAGAAGAAGTCTGGTGAGAGACCTCCACAGGGAGATGTTTGACTTGGACTCAATGTCGTTTCGTTGTCAATATCTTTGTCCCAACGTGAAGCCATGCGAGTGTCCGAGCTTCAGCCTCGCCATGTTGAGACACATCGTCTGCAAACTCTTCTGGCAAAGCTGAATTATTTCTCTTCTCTTTGCATTTCAGCCGAAGCTCCTCCGTCTCGTAAGTAGATACACTTTTTGTTCAATTCTTTGGAAGTGACTCGCTCTCTGAAGATCCAAAATGTCTTCTGGTGGCGCCTTTAACCATCAGCAGAATCTAAACCTGAACCTCAGTGGAACCAGCAGAGGTGTTTCCTGAAGGGGCAAGACTTGTAGTTCGGAACAGGACTCGGGCTTATTGTTTGTTTCTGACCTTCCAGCTGTCGGCAGCTCAGAAGTTCTGGAGGAACTCAATCCCAAACCCTCCTCATCTTGAGGGACAAACCCACCCCTGCACTCAGTGAGTTCCTGCTGAAAGCTGCCTTCCAGGGTTCTTCTCGTCTCCTCGGGCTTTCAGATGAATTGTGGAAGTGGCCAAAGAGAGGAGACGTCATCTTCAGTCCAGCCATAAACTCAGCACAACGAGTTCAACATCTAGAATGGAGTTTAACATTGGATTTGATTTCCGGTAATGTTTTTTTTTTCTGTGCAATAAATTCCTTAAATGCCCCCCAAAGTCTTAAATAAGTCGTGAACAGCAGTTATCGGGGATGAAGTGTGTGTCATTGTGAGTTTTTGGGCGTGTTCTAATAAAAAGAAACGTTTGTTTACCAACCACTCGAAATTGTTGAACACGTCCCATCAGACGCTACTTTGGTGTCAGAAGTAAAATCCATGGGTTTGATCTGCTGATCTCTGATCTCCAAGCCCAAACCCACTTCACTCGGCTTCTTCAGTCGGAGGTATGGCGGCATGGAGAGAAAAACACGCTAGTTTTTGAGTCAAAGAGGAGCTGGTAAGAGTTTGACTGTGCTTTGAACGCCCTTTGTTTGTCCTTGCTACCTCTACCTTGACTATGTGCTGTATCTCCCTGGACTCCTGTTTGCTCCCTTCAGTCCCCTCAATGTCCCACTTCTTCTAGGCTACCCTCTTTCCCTGTATATAAACCTGCATTTCTTCATTCCACAATTGATTCTCCTCATGTACTTTCCTTCCAGACGGCACACCAAGTACTCTCCAACCCAACTACACGAGCTGTAGTTGCCCAGTCAGCTAGAAGATGACCACTCAGAGCTTTTCTAAATTCCAACCTTCAAACTACACAACTCTACTCCTATTTCATCGTCCCCCACTTCGAATTCTAGTGTGCCTTTGTCCTCTTCATCTTCCTTGTCACCAGAGTCATCCTACAAACCACCATCCTATGCTGTCTGGCTACACTCTCACCTACAACTACTTTGCAGTCACTGATCTCTCTCAGGTTACCTCGTCTATACAAGATGTAGTCTACCTGCGTGCTCCTACCTGCTCTTATAAGAGATTCGAGGTCCACCAATTTCCATGAGGAAACGAGATCAAATGCGGAATTGTGGAAAGGAGACACTCAAGGAGCGATCTCGATATCCTCTCTCTTTACGTCCATATATCTTCTCTTTGGTCTTTCTCGAGACCTCTTGCCTGGCAGCTCCAATTCCAGCATCCGTCTACCAATATATTCTCTATCTCTCCTCTGTACATGACCCAACCATCTCAGTCTGGCTTCTCTGACCTTCTCTGACCTTCTCTCCAAAGCATCTAACATGTGCTGTTCCTCTGATAGAGGAACAGGAACATTCCTGATCCTCTCCATCCTGGTCACTCCCAAGGAGAACCTCAACATCTTCATCTCTGCAACTCCAAGCTCTGCTTCCTGTCCTTTTTGTCATTGTAACAGTTTCTAGTCCATACATCATCGCTGGTCTCACCACTGTCGTGCACACCTGTCCTTTCATTCTGGCTGAAAGTCTTCATCACTGTCCATGGAGATTCCTGTCTAACCTCATCTGTCAGCCTGTCCATCACCACTGCAAACAAGAAGGGGCTCAGAGCTGATCCCTGATGGAGTCCCACCTCCATCTTGAACTTCTCTGTTACCCCTACAGCACACCGTACCAGTGTCTCACAGCGAGCATACATGTCCTGCACCAGTCTAACATACTTCTCTGCCACTCCAGATTTCCTTCCAAAGCTCCTCTCTTGGCACCCTGTCATATGCTTTTTCTAGGTCTACAAAAACACAATGCAGCTCCCTCTGGCCTTCTCTGTACTTTTCTATTAGCATTCTCAACGCAAATACTGCATCTGTAGTCTCCATTCTTCAGGCATCTTCTCACTCTCATACAACTTCATTGTATGCCTCATCAACTTTATCCCTCTGTAGTTGCCACAATTCTGCACATCCCCTTTATTCTTAAAAATAGGCACCATCACACTTTGTCTCCATTCTCCAGGCATCTTCTCACTCTCTTAAGATCCTGTTGAATAATCTAGTCAGAAAATCTACGGCTGCCTCTCCTAGACACTTCCACACCTCCACAGGTATATCATCAGGACCAACTGCTTTTCCACTCTTCATCCTCTTCAATGCCTTCCTCACTTCACTTTTACTCATTTGTGCTACTTTGTGGTCTACAATAGTCACCTCTTCTACCCTTGCCTCTCTTTCATTTTCCACATTCATCAGTTCTCCAAAGTACTCTTTCCATCTTCCCATCACTCTTCTAGCATCTGTCAATACATTTCCCTCTCTGTCCTTTATCACCCGGACCTGTTGTACATCCTTTCCATCTTTATCTCTCTGTTTCGCCAACCTGTATAGATCATTCTCACCCTCCTTACTATCCAACCGAGCATACAAGTCATCATAAGCCCTTTGTTTTGCCTTTGCTACCTCTATCTTTACCTTTCGCCGCATCTCCCTGAACTCCTGTCTGTTCTCTTCAGTCCTCTCAGTATCCCACTTCTTCTTTGCTAACCGCTTTCTCTGTATACACTCCTGCACTTCCTCATTCCACCACCAAGTCTTCTTATCTACTTCCTTCCAGATGACACACCAAGTACTCTTCTACTTGTCTCCCTGATAACACTAGCTGTTGTTGTCCAATCATGTGGCAGCTCTCCCTGACCACCCAGACCCTTTCTCAACTCCTCCCTGAAAACCATGCAACACTCCTCCCTTTTCAGCTTCCACCATTTTGTCCTCTGCTCTACCTTTGTCCTCTTCATCTTCCTTGTCACCAGAGTCATCCTACAAACCACCATCCTATGCTGTCTGGCTACACTCTCACCTACAACTACTTTGCAGTCACTGATCTCTTTCAGGTTTCCTCGTCTATACAAGATGTAGTCTACCTGCATGCTCCTACCTCCGCTCTTATGAGTTACCCTATGTTCCTGTTTTTTCTGGAAAAAGGTGTTCACTACAGCCATTTCCATCCTTTTTACAAAATCTACCACCATCTGTCCCTCTGCATTCCTATCCTGGATCCCAAATCTGCCCATCACTTCTTCATCCCCTCTATTGCCTTCACCGACATGTCCATTGAAGTCTGCACCAATGACCACTCTCTCATTTCTGGGAATATTCTGCATCACTTCATCCAAGTCATTCCAGAACTTCTCCTTCTCTTCAGATTCACATCCCACCTGTGGTTCATAGCCACTAACAACACTGAGCATCACACCTTCGATTTCCAGTTTCAGACTCATAAGTATCTGACATCTTTTCACCTCCAGAACAACTTTTTTTTGTTTCATACCTTTTATATACTTTACATTTTTTTCCTTTTATATTTTTATGTGTTTATCGCTGATGATTTCATTTTAACAGCAATGTTTCCATGACTATAAAAGAATTCTGACTGACTTTCCCTTCCAGCCTGTGCATTTAGAGTTTACCTGGCAACCCGTGATGTTTCGAGCCGATCTGAATTCTCATTGGCTCAGACGGGGGTTCGTTGCAGCTCCTTCCCAGAGGATCCTTCAGTGGAGCTCCAGATCTTCCACCTGGAAGCCCAGCGTGTGTTTGGGAACAACAACACTTGAACGTCTGAAGCTCTTCAAACCTGGAGATGATGAAGATCTTTCTACTTGTGCTGGTTGTCATGGGAACGTCCAGCGTGACGGCCGGTAAGTCCGTTTCTTTTCGCTTCATTTGATTTCCTCAAAGAGTCTGAAGCAGCAGCTCGTGTTTAGTTTGGTCCAAAGATGATCTTCAGCCTGTTTCTCATCAACATTTCACCTTTAGAATCTGATGGAAACTGTAGTTTTTAGTTCAGAGTGAGAGTTCAGAGGAGATGGGAGCAAATACGGACGATGTTTGGAGTTTAAGATCAGACAAAACGAAAGTGAAAGGAAATATGAGACCTTTCAGGAAATCCAGCATGAAGGAAGGACAGAAGCAAAGATCTTCAAATAAAGTCCCTTTCTATTAATGTTAGAGTTTTATCTGTTCAGATTGAAATCATCCCATTTCCTAAAATACTGGAAATAATCCTTCACTTTGAGATTGACTTGCAGTATTTCTGACTAAATGTTGAACTGCTTTTCTGCGAAATTAAAGTGTAAGTTCTAGAATAGTTCCATCATTCACTGTGTTTTTACATCTTTGAGTAACTTAAAGCTGTTTATGGAACTTTCAGTCACCAAAACCTCATCATTCGGTGAAATATTTCTTCCAGTGATTCACTCCCTGAAGTATTTCAAGACGGCATCCTCTCAAGTCCCAAACTTCCCAGAGTTTGTGGAAGTTGGTCTGGTGGATGAAGTTCCAATAGCTCACTATGACAGCAACACCAGAACAGCAGAACCCAGACAGGCCTGGATGGACCAAGTCTCAGCAGATCATCCAAAGTACTGGGAGAGAGAGACCCAGTACTCACTGGGTCACCAGTATGTCTTCAAAGTCAACATTGAAACTCTAAAGCAGCGTTTCAACCAGACTGGAGGTTTGTTCACACACACACACACACACACACACACACACACACACACACACACACACACACACACACACACACACACACACACAGCTCTGCACCCTGAGTTTATGTCCATCCCATAATAAACACAGCGGACTGTGCTGAGATCTCACTGGTTCACTGCAGCTTCTGTCTCTCTCAGGAGTCCACATTGTCCAGGCTATGTTGGGCTGTGAGTGGAACGATGAGACTGGAGAAGTTACTGGATTTCATCAGTACTCTTATGATGGAGAAGATTTCATCTCATTGGACCTGAAGACACTGACATGGATCGCTCCGAGACCACAGGCTTTCAGAACCAAACAGAAGTGGGACAATGACAAGGTCAATAATAATTACTGGAACCACAGCCTCACCCAGTATTGTCCTGAGTGGCTGAAGAAGTATCTGGACTACGGGAGGAGCTCCCTGCTGAGAACAGGTGGGATCACATGACCTGACGTCGCCTCAACAATGTTTCTACTTCTTTTCAAATCTTTGGTTATTTTCTTGATTTTGAGGAAACAATTTTGGGACTTCCAGTAAAATTGTCCATCCAAGGCCAGTTTGATAAGAATAAGAATAAGAAAAACTTTATTAATCCCGAAGGAAATTGCAGTGCCAGAGTTACAGAAAATATAACAGTAATAAATAATAAAAGAAAGGCAGAATTAGAAATAAAAATAAACTATAAACTATAAAGTGTCTTAGTAACAAGTGAGGTAAGGAGTGCACAATAGTATGATGGAAGGGAACATTGTAGTGCAGCTGTTATGACATGAGATGAAATATTGTACAGTTTCTGAATATTGCACAGAAATGAGATATTGCACATTTTTGTTTGTTTTTAAGTTAAAGATAGGTTGTTATGGTTGCCGGCGGCTGAATGGAGAGGAATTAAAAAGTCTGATGGCCTCAGGGAGGAAAGACCTCCTGTGGCGTTCAGCGGAGCTCCTCGGTGGTATCAGTCTACGGCTGAAAGAGCTCTCGACTGATTTCACTCTTAAATATTGAAAGTTTAGACGAGACAGTGAGTAATATTTGTCCACAGCAGAAGAAGGTGTGATGTTTGTACCTTCACTCTTCTTCCTCCATGTCTCTGCCTTCCTTCTCCTGCCCACTTTCTAATCTGCCTCCTCCGTGTGGATGGAAGTTCTTCTGAGTTCAGGCATTGACAGAAACTCTGTTTCTCTTGACGCTCCAGATCTTCCCAGAGTGCATCTCCTCCAGAAGACGCCCTCCTCTCCGGTCACCTGCCACGCCACCGGTTTCTTCCCCAGGGAAGCCATGCTGTTCTGGACGAAGGACAGAGAGAAGGTCCCTCAGGAGCCCGGAGAGATCCTCCCCAACTCCGACGGAACCTTCCAGATGAGCACTGACCTGAAGCTCCCGGACACACCTGGAGAAGATCTGAAGGCATACAAGTGTGTGTTCAAGCTATCCGGTGTCAAGGAGGACATGGTCACCGTCCTGGACAGAGACGCCATCAGGAGCAACGGTAAGACTGGACTCACAGGGGATGAAGGTAGGAAACGACCCTCTAGTTTCCCATCAGCGTCCAGATCTTCAGATCCAAAGTGTGTCGGATTCATGTCTGCCATCAGTCGGGCTTTTTCTTCTTGCCGAATTGTTCAAGTCAGGATCAGTCAAACTTAACTGGTTAACAAGAACTGAACCGCAGAGAAGCAGAGAGACGATTTCAAGACCAGAAACTGTTTGTGTTGTGTTTTGCTGGACAGCAAAGCCTGGCCTCGTCCTCCCCGTCGTCATCACACTGGTTGCTGCTCTGCTCATCGCGGTTTCCATTGGATACGTCTTCTACAAGAAGAAGTCTGGTGAGAGACCTCCACAGGGAGATGTTTGACTTGGACTCGATGTCGTTTCGTTGCAAATATCTTTGTCCCAACGTGAAGCCGTGCGAGTGTCCGAGCTTCAGCCTCGCCATGTTGAGACACATCGTCTGCAAACTCTTCTGGCAAAGCTGAATTATTTCTCTTCTCTTTGCATTTCAGCCGAAGCTCCTCCGTCTCGTAAGTAGATACTTTTTGTTCAATTCTTTGGAAGTGACTCGCTCTCTGAAGATCCAAAATGTCTTCTGGTGGCGCCTTTAACCATCAGCAGAATCTAAACCTGAACCTCAGTGGAACCAGCAGAGGTGTTTCCTGAAGGGACAAGACTTGTAGTTCGGAACAGGACTCGGGCTTATTGTGTGTTTCTGACCTTCCAGCTGTCAGCAGCTCAGAAGTTCTGGAGGAACTCAATCCCAAACCCTCCTCATCTTGAGGGACAAACCCACCACTGCACTCAGTGAGTTCCTCCTGAAAGCTGCCTTCCAGGGTTCTTCTCGTCTCCTCGGGCTTTCAGATGAATTGTGGAAGTGGCCAAAGAGAGGAGACGTCATCTTCAGTCCAGCCATAAACTCAGAACAACGAGTTCAACATCTAGAATGGAGTTTATACATATGTAACGCAAATACTGCATCTGTAGTCTCCATTCTTCAGGCATCTTCTCACTCTCTAAGATCCTGTTGAATAATCTAGTCAGGAAATCTACCGCTGCCTCTCCTAGACACTTCCACTTCCCTCTCTATCCTTAATCACCCGGACCTGTCGTTCGTCCTTTCCATCTTTATCTCTCTGTTTCGCCAACCTGTATAGATCATTCTCACCCTCCTTACTATCCAACCGAGCATACAAGTCATCATACGCCCTTTGTTTTGCCTTTGCTACCTCTATCTTTACCTTTCGCCGCACCTCCCTGAACTCCTGTCTGTTCTCTTCAGTCCTCTCAGTATCCCACTTCTTCTTTGCTAACCTCTTTCTCTGTATACACTCCTGCACTTCCTCATTCCACCACCAACATGCTGTCTGGCTACACTCTCACCTACAACTACTTTGCAGTCACTGATCTCTTTCAGGTTACCTCGTCTATACAAGATGTAGTCTACCTGCGTGCTCCTACCTCCGAAAGTTACCTGATGTTCCTTTCTTTTCTGGAAAAAGGTGTTCACTACAGCCATTTCCATCCTTTTTGCAAAATCTACCACCATCTGTCCCTCTGCATTCCTATCCTGGATACCAAATCTGCCCATCACTTCTTCATCCCCTCTATTGCCTTCACCAACATGTCCATTGAAGTCTGCACCAATGACCACTCTCTCATTTCTGGGAATATTCTGCATCACTTCATCCAACTCATTCCAGAACTTCTCCTTCTCTTCAGATTCACATCCCACCTGTGGTTCATAGCCACTAACAACATTGAGCATCACACCTTCAATTTCCAGTTTCAGACTCATAAGTCTATCTGACATTCTTTTCACCTCTAGGACGTTCCTAACAAACTCCTCCTTCAAGATAACTCCTACTCCATTTCTCTTCTTGTCAGCACCATAATAGTACAACTTAAAGCTGCTCCTAAGCTTCTAGCCTTACTACCTTTCCACCTGGTCTCCTGGACACACAGTATCTCCACCTTCCTTCTCTGCATCATGTCCACCAACTCGACCTTTTCCTGTCATAGTCCCAATATTCAGAGTCCCTCCTCTCAGTCCCAGACTCTTTATATACTGTATAAATATGTATATATATGTATAAGTATATGAATTCATATGTTTATATTCATATACATATATATATGTACATGTATATATATATATATATATTTATATATGTATATATTATATATATGTATATGTATGTATTTGTAAAATATATATGTGTATACATGTGTATATGTATATATGCATATATATGTATACATATATCTATATACACACATAACTGTATATATGCGTATAAAAATTTATATGTGTGCGTATATGTATATATGTTGATATATGTATAGATGAATAAATGTATCCAACTCTTAAATGTATATATTTTTGTGTGTGTATATATAGACATTTCTGTATGTGTTCATGTATACATGTATGCGTACATATTTATGTATGTATGTATATATATATATGTATTACCACTTGTATGGGTATATATGTATATATATATGTATATAAATAGGTATGTATATATGTGTATATACATGTATGTGTTCAAATATGTATGTTGTTATCTATCTATCCATGTATGAAGGTATATATGTATGTATTTGTATACATACATATATGTATATATGTATGTATGTGTAACGATGATTGTATTAGTATGCATTCATGTGTGTTACTATGTGATTTTATATATTTAAATATACATATATTACATATATATACACGTGTATATACATTTAAATAGATATACACGTCCATATATATGTATACATGCACGCAAGTATAAAAATATATTCTCACATATAGATATACAAAGACATTTACACATATAATTTCACATAGGCATGTAAATATACACGCATAATGTACATTTATATAAACATATACAAATACACATATATACCACATATATATATTTATGTATATATACATTAACATTTAAACATGTATATGTATATATGTGTGTCTGCATGTAAATACAGGTATATATTTATGTGCATATATTTTCATATATATACATAAATACATACATACATACATACATACTTAAATTAACACAAATAAACACACATACATACCTTCATAAAGACAAATACGTAGTATGTAGATACCTACATTCATACTTGAATTCAGACAAACTCACATACATATACATACAAATGTATTTACACATATATATACATACATTACACATATAAACAGACATACAAACATATGTACAATTATAAATTATACACACGCCTACCTCCATACATATCGAGATACATATATGCATACATACGTACATCCATACATTAAACACGTACATATATACATATAAAGACATATACATAAATATACACATATGTAGATATAGATACATACATACATTATTTATACATATATACATACATTCATTTACACATATATACACACATCGACTTTCATCCATATACATGTATACACACATATACATAAATATGTATCTATAAATATGTATGTATATAAATGTACAAATATATATATGAATAAATAAATAGACATATGTATGTATAGTACTTTATTCATCAATGTATATATACACACCTATATATATACATATATATAGGCACTACCATTTATACATATACATACACAGAAATATACACACACAAAGACATACAAACATCTACATATAACCATATATTCATAAGCATAAAAAACATATATGTATGTAAAACATATGTATGTTGGTATCTATGTATGAAGGTACATATGTATGTATCTGTAAACATATATGTATGTATATATGTGTAACGATGATTGTATGTATACGCATACATGTGTTTCTATGTCATCATATATATATATGTATATGTACACATGTATATACATTTAAATAGATATACACGTACATATATATGCATGCACACAAGCATATAAATATATACAGACATATGGATACACAAAGACATTTACACATATAATTACACATACACACGTAAATATACACACATAATGTACATTTATATAACCATTTATATACAAATACACATATATACCCACATATATATACATATAGATTTATTAATTTAACACACAAACATACATATGCACATATGTGCAAATATTTATATATATACATAAACATGTATACGCACATATACATATATTTATGTATATATATTTGCGTGAACATTTATGTATCTGTATCAATGTGTTTATGTACATATGTATACATATGTAAATATGTATATATTTGTATATAAACATATGTATATATGTGTGTCTGCATGTAAATATATATATATACATACATATATCAACACATACATACACACATACATACCTTCATAAAGACAAATATGTAGTATGTAGATACCTACATACATACTTGAACATACAATTAAGACAAACAAACATACATATACATACATATATACATACAAATGTATTTACATATATATCTCCATATGTCACACATACAAACAAACAGATATACAAACAAATATACAATTATAAATTATACACACGCATACCTCCATACATAGCAAGATAGATATATGGATACATACATACATTTAACACAAACATATATACATATACAGACTTATACATAAATATACACATATGTAGGTATATTTTTGCACATATACATACATTTATATATACATATTTATACATATAGAAATACATTGACTTAAATATATATACATGTATACACACATATACATAAATATGTATATATAAATATATATGTATATAAATGTAAAAATATATATATATAAATAAATATATACAAATAGGCATGTATAGTACTATATTCATAAATGTATATATACATATATATGCACAAACATATATACATATACATCCACAGAAATGTACACACACATAAATACACAAACATCTAAAAAACATATATATGTATATTTACACACAATCTTGCACATCATTACATTCACATATTCATATATAAATTTGTGTATACGAATATATATACATATGTATATATATCAAGATATATACATATATAAACATACATACATAAATACATAAACATCTTTATGTATATATGTGTATATACGTGTGGCTAGTATATATGTATACATATGTGTATGCATGTGTTTATATGTGTGTGTATACATGATATTCTAGGTATGTGTAGTTATATATTTATATGTATTAGTACATGTATATATCTATATATCTACAAAATTTTTTGAATACATGTAGATGTATGTATATATAAGTTTATATGTATTTGTATATATATGTATTTATGTATGCATATGTGTATTTACATATACATATGTTTATATATATATATATATATATATATATGCAAATGTGTGCATATATATGTGAATATATATAAGTATATGTTTTTATGTAGATGTATCTAAATAGGTAAGTTTGTGTAAATATGTTTGTATATGTATATATGTATATGTGTTTATATATGTATATCTGTGAATATATATATGTATTTGTATATATGTAGGTATATGTTTATATGTATAAGTATGTGTATATATCCATATATCTACAAATGTATGTTTTTTGAATATATGTAGATGTATGTATATGTAAGTATATATATATAAGGTATATAGGTGTATATGTTAATCTTTGTATATACACATATATACACATAGGTATGTATTTTATATCTAGGTATTTAAATTTATATGTATTTGTGTGTATGTATATATTTATATAGGCACGTGTATATATATATGTATATATATGTATATTTGCATATGTATGTATCTATGTATAAACATGTATATATATATCTATATAAATGTACTTATATGTGTGTACTGTATATATGTGTGTGTGTATTTTTGTCTGTGTATATATATATATATATATATTTCTTTATATGTATGTATTTGTATATGTATGTATGTGCGAGTGTATGTATACGTATATTGGTATGTATATATGTGTCTGTATATATATATATATGTGTGTGTGTGTGTGTATGTAGATATGTTTATATTTGTGTATATATGTATATGTGTGTGTATTTATTGTGTTTATATATGTATATAACTATTTATACATGCATACTTTTTTACATACGTATATGTAGATGTCAGTACATGAATACATATACACGTATATGTATACATAGGCATATATACATTTATATATTCATACACCTATATCTATATGTATGTGTTAAATACGTTTGTACGTATTGATGTTTGTATGAGGGTATGTATGTATTTCTGTATGTTTGTACATATACATGTATGTATGTATGTATATACTGTATGTGTGCGTATGAATGTATGTATATTTATATGTATATTTATGTGATCATACATGGATATTTGTTATTTGTGTGTATGTATGTATGTATGTATGTATATATGCATGTTTGTATGTATGTATATACATGCATGGATATATGTGCACATGTATGCATGTATGTATGTATGCATATATGTATATGGGTAAGTGTGTGTTTGTGTAAGTGTGTATTTAAATATATGTATGTATGTATGTATGTATATAAGGATATACTTTGTAAGTTTGTGTGTATCTATGTTGGAATTATGTATGGGTATGTTTGTATGTGTATTTGTACATATAATATGTGTATGTATGTATGTGATTGTGTTCATGTATGCATACGTGTAGGTGTTTGTGTCTGTACGTATGCATGTGTGTGTATGTATGTTTTTGTGTATGTATGTATATATGTAATGGAAAAGATGTATGTATATATGTATGTGTGTATGTATGCATGTGTGTATGTATATGTCTAGATATGTATGCATGTGTATGTATGTATTCAATATGTATGTATGTATGAGTTGGTTTGTAAGTTTGCATGTATATATGTATGCATGTATATGTATGTATATAGGTTTTGTATGTATATATGTTTGTATGAATGTATGTATTTGTGTATGTTTATATGTATGTATGTATATATGTGTGTGTGTATGTGTTTATGAATTAAGGTGTGTATGTATATATGTAATGGAAAAGATGTATGTATATATGTATGTGTGTATGTATGCATGTGTGTATGTATATATCTAGATATGTATGCGTGTGTGTATGTATGTATTCAATATGTATGTATGTATGAGCTGGTGAGTATGTGCACATATATGTATGTGTATGGGTATATATGTATGCATGTATATGTATGTATGTAGGTTTTGTATGTATATATGTTTGTATGAATGTATGTATTTGTGTGTTTATATGTATGTATGTATAGATGTGTGTGTGTATGTGTTTATGAATTAAGGTGTGTATTCATTTCTGTCTGTATATTTGAATGTGGCTAGATATTAATATATATGTTATTTTGTATGTTCACTGCCTATGTATGTGTGTGTGTCATGATATGTATGTATGTACGTATGTATATATGCTTGTATGTATTTATGTTGTTTTTGCATGTATGTATGTATGTGTGTGTTTGTTTGAATTACGTTGGTATGTATCTATGCGTGTGCTTGTGCGTGTTGAATGTAAATGTATGTGTGTGTGTTTTATGTATGTATGTTTATGTATGTACGGCTGTATATATGCGTGTAGAGAAAAATAGATATCGCAGATTGAACAACAGTCAATGACAACTTGAATTGTCTTTAAAAATGTTAGCGTTAGCCTCGTTTCTAGATTTCATTCAGAAAACTAAAAAAGATAAAAGGAATCATTTCAAGTGCCAATGTGATCATTGCAATTATTTTTTAAATTCAGGCGCTGAGCAGGAAATAGAACACATATTTCCTTTTCCATCCTACCTTAAACCTGAGTTTAGGGTAAAAACATCCCACAACCCCTGTGGACAGAACAGAACTAGCTAACTTAAACACAGCAGGATTTAGATGAACTGTCTGTTTTACAGTTTTACCATATAAAACTTTGTGGGAACCCTCTTTTCCCCTTATCTTCTCCCTTCAGCAAACCATCTGCAACCATCTCTTCCATGCATTCCTTTGTCTCCTACCAACTAACATCATGTCCTCCTTCAATCCATCCATAAATATACATACTTAGAATCCTTCTCACTGTCATTCACACACATGTATCCTGTCTTTTTGCAGCAAACCTTCACATCTCTGCTTGTTCCCTGGTCCCTCAAGTTGGACGTGACCAGAACACCTCACCGGGATCCGGGATCTGGTTCTTCAGGTCTCCAACCACAGCTGGTGACCTTGTATTGACCTTCTACACCTCCATCCCTCACTCGTGGACAAGCCCCCGAGGTACTTGAACTCCTCCACTTGGGGCAGGACTTGTATGATGAGGACATTTACCAAACAAAGGCATCAAGAGACGATGAAGGGCGATGAAATGACCATGAGAGAAGATGACATGTAAGCTTAGGATCCGCAAGAAACAAAGGCCTTGCAGAGGATCAGAAGATACACTTCGAACCACAGAAGAAGAAAGATCCATGGACCCATAGTGGCCGTGGCAGGTTAGACAGCAATGGAGATTTTTCTTACTTCACTGCAGTGACGTGCAGTCAGTAGAGGCATCATGGAAAGAAAAAAAAAGTAAAATGAAAAAAATTATTTGAAAGGTTCTATTTATTCAGTGATTTGTACTATAAAAAGTTATTTTCCTCCTAACTTCAAAATTTTTAGTCGTTATTTTTCAAAATCGCTGAAAAAAAAAATCATATTTAGTGTTTAAATATGAAGAAGAGACATGCGGTGACGCGGCAGTTAGCGGAAGCTATGGATTGAGCAGTGATTCTGCTAACTGTGCTAGCATGCTATGCACTGAGACTGTATTGCTGTCTCTGTGGATGTCACTATTAAAATTTTCAAACACTTCAAGCACTAATATATGAACTAAATTTCCATACTTTAGCCGATGTGTATAATTTTTTTCGTCCAGAAGTGTAAAGCGGCAGCGAAGACACACTAAGTGAGGCACGCAGTGACGCTGCCTCACGCTAGGGGGCGCCGCTAATCCAAGGGGGTCTTTTCACTACTCGGCTAAAGAATAATAGAATTTGCAACAGCAAGCTACAGTAAACAGTTAGCAAGTCAAGTGCAGCCATCCGGGTATTTTTTCCTCTTTCTTGACTTTATGTCCAAAATGGAGGATTAAAGAGCTAAACTGTAAGAATTTTATAAACTGGACTTTCAGTGGAAGCAGGAGATAATAAGTAAGGGAAGACCGACGCCGGCGCTAACGGATTAGCTTCAGACTAGGAGACGGAAGTCTTTTCAAACGGTGGTTCACTCCAAAAGGCTGCTGTGTGGATGTCAAGTAAGAAAACGCCTTTTCTGCTTTTCCTGCATTCTTTTCTCGACTTCTGACCATCAAACATGAGCGGTCGGCCGCTCGCATTCAAAGTCAAATCGCGTTAAAAACATTCAGGATGTCCAGGATAGATTTGGCTTTGAATGAACAGCAAAGACTCAACATCAGCATCCACAATGCTAAGCTAAAGGAAAACCGCTCAGCGCCGCATGGACTTCATTTATAAGTAAAGGTAAGAGATAATAACATTTTTTTTAATGTGCTTTTTTCTATGCTAGTTTGTATATGTAAAGAATGCTGATATGATATTTTAAAACAAAACACGTTAACTGCTGCCAATAATATGGTGAATAAGCTGCTCTGTAGGTTCATATGTTTGTAAATCTGACTGATGACGTCACTGCTTCACTGGATCTGCTGTCCAAAGAAGAACATCACCGGACCAGTGGATCATCCAAGAACTTCACTTTTGCCTTAAGTTGGAAAGTCCGATCACAAAAACCATGTTTTCGGCTGAAATCCTTATAAACCGCAATGGATTCGTTCTCCAGCCCCAAAAACAAGCTGCACTCTTTGGTAGATTCATGTATATTTCTGGCAAAAATACAGAAGTTGCAGGCATTTGCAACGGTTTACACTTCTAGTTGTTGAAATGAAATGAACAATATAATAATCCCACTCGAGTACAAATAACAGTAAACTTTAGAGCCACGTTAGTAAACATTAAACTGTGGGTAGCGTGATGTGAACTTGAAAATCAAAAATAACCTCGGTTATTGCTGAGGTTCTGTTGTTATTTTCTCTTTTTCCTAACTTTTCCTTCATTAAATCAACAAAAGTCTTCTAGCATACGAGACCCTGGCTAATGCTAACGCTAACGCTAACTCCAGCTGGCTGACTTTCATGTGTCCAAACCAGTGGTCGGCAACCTTTAACACCCAAAGAGACATTTGGTCCCGGTTTCCTCGGAAAAGAAAACACTGGGAGCAGCAATTACCGTATTTTCCGGACGATAAGCCGCAACTTTTTTCACGTGAACAACAAAGCGGCTAATATACGGACTTTGGGTGGGGGGACGCTAACGGGCTTCACGCCGCGAAAACGTTTATCCTCGTCACATCGGACCGATGAAATGATCGGGAAATTCTGAGTCTGTTCAACTCCGACACCGAAGAAGACGACTTTGACGGTTTTAGTGCGCAGGAGGAAGCTAAAGATAGCGATCGGCTAGCAGGCGCGGCTTATATTGAGGTGCGCTCAATAGTCCGGAAATTACGGTACTTTTTGACGTCTAAAATAAAGGCACCGCTGTATATATTGCTTTTTATTACCTTTACACTTTGTATAAACAAGTGTGTTGCTTCTGAAATTCACAAAGTATTACAGAGAAAATTTAATTTTATTTATCTAATGAAGTCATTTTGAGCTTTGGGCTTTCAGAGCGTGTAGCGGAGCCTTGACCTTAATTTTAAAAATAAATATCGGGAAAAAAATCACTGTGTCAGTAAACAATAAAAATAAATATTTACAAAATATCTTCATAAATATTTATTTTACCTGGTTTATGGGACTTCTGCTCCTGAACTTCTGCGCACAGCATCTGCAAATCAGGACTTTACCGGCTTCCGCGAGTGTGATGTTATTTTGAGCGGAGAAAAATAACAAATATGATTTTATTTAATATTTCAAGATCACAATAATCTTCCAACTTAGAACTAAAAGTTAAAAAAAGGAATTAACACAAATGAAATACACTTCAATTAAATATTTATCATTTATTTTCCCGAGCCGCTCGGAGCCGCAGTGTAAAGATGGAAGAGCCGCATGGGTTGCCGACCCCTGGGCTAAGCTAACAGGCTAAGCTAACTCTTCTATGACTGGAGACCTTTGCTTGGTTAACGCAGTCGTCCCTTCCGTCATGATCATACAGACGGTTGACGTAGCCGTGTCGTAGCGCTTAGCGAGATCTGGAGCAGCAACATCTGGATCTAAAGGCAGTTCTGGCCTTTAGATCCAGATGTAAACAACATGGATTAGCATGCAAAACTGCCGCTAGGCTAACACGCCACAATGGCAAAAAGCAATTCGATAATGTCATAATTGAACTGAATCAAAAACTAAAAATACATTCATGCTCGGTTTTTTGGGCTTCGGAGTCGGCAGGAAGTATGTCGAGTTTATCGCTAAACCGCGCACTCGGGAACACGGCGGGAGCTGGGATTTCATGTAATGTCTATTTTGAATGAATTAAATTTATAATTCCTAATTTTATTTGCCCCAGATGAACAGGCAGGATAAGCTCTAGGAATAAAAAATACATTTTCATGAAACGTTCATGTTTTTTTCTCTGACGAAAAAGAAAAAACACCAGTCTAGAACAGGATCATGTTTATTTCCTAAGAAAACTGAATTATTTGTAAGTGTTAAACACAATAACCCCCCCGACATTGTTACCCCCGGTAACAAAAAAACAAAAGGAAATGTAACTCAGGACAGGAAGTGATCGAGTCTGATCGTTAGAATCTCACGGGAACAGAGTTTGTACCTGAAAGATGACGTTTCCTATGAACTACCAATCAATAAACTAATAATCTCAGTACTAGTCGATCGATCGAAACGCGACTCCTAATCGGTTAAAGACGATCTTTTCTTTTTCTTTCTTTTTTTTTTAAAATAAAACATTCAGTCCTTTCTTTCAGGGAAAAAAAAAAAGTACAACAAACCCAGCTAGCCGGCGCTAACGCCGAGAGGGAGGAAGGATGGTTGCCGTGGAAACGCAGCAAGCTCTTACACAAACAACCCGCCTCGCTAGTTCATGGCAAACTTTAAGTCCGTACGGGCACAGAAATCCCGCAACCTGCCGTCATAACAACGTAATAAATGTGTAACGACCTTTTCATAACAAAAAAAAAAAACAAAGTTTCTAGAAGAACCTCCGTTAAAAGGCCGTTTCCAAATGTTGACATAGCGGGAAAGCGCTAACGTGCTAACAAGTTCATGTAAAATCAGCGCTAATGGAAGTTTTGTTTGGGTTAGCATACTGCTAGCATTATAACACACACATTCACACAGGAATGGTCATCAACGTTCCAGTTGAAATGGGGGAAACAGCGCCCCCTGCTGGACAACAGCATCAACTACATCAACAGTGCAGTAAAAGTACTTGGTTTGTCCTCCTTTCCTGGTAAAAGCAGTATTTTAGTATTTTATTTAGAACCAAAACTGTGTCTGTAAATATCAGATTTTTTTTTTTTTTTTTAATCCGGAACTAAATAAGTGCAGGAAGTGATTTTTTTTTAAATATTATGTTTGGATATCTATTATTAATTTAGATATCTACTATTAATTAAATTTACAGTCATGAGAACCAATGTTTTTTTTTTTTTATTTTCTTCTTAGGGGGGTGCGATTTTTTCAAAATAGTTAAAATTTGGAGGGAATAAATAAACAGAATTTTTGGCTACGTTGAAAATTAAAAATTTTTGGTTCGGAAATTCTAGGCGAATTAAAAACACTGCATTCAGGGTCCGACGTTAATATTCATTACTTTTTGGGTTTTGCTTTGTTTGGGGGGGGGGGGTGGACAGCTGTTGCCGTGGTAACAGACAGTTCAATACCTGATTGAACTGCGATCGACGTGTTTTCGGCCACAGGAATGATTTTTTTTTTGTCTTTAATAAAATAAAAGAGAAAAACCTCCCCATATATTCGGGTGCTGTGCAATAATATTGATACCGTAATACTGTAATTACATGTAATTACACAGTAATAAGATTAAGTCTTGTTTTGGCAAAGATAAAATAAAATAAAATAAAACCGTAGCATTGTTCATTTTAAATAGTAAAGGGAAAAAAAAAAAAAAAAAAAAAAGCGTGAATTGTTAAAAACTTCACTCGGCTTCGACCCGTCGCCCGGGAAACGGCGTCTTCGGACCGGCGGCGCCCGTTTTGGACGCAACTCCTGTGCAAAACTGCTTCTTCCAGAAGAAACCAGTGGGTGGGTGGGGTTTGCGAATCTCTAATGGACGGATGCGTCAGCGCGCACACACACACACACACACACACACACACATATATATATATAGCTTTGGCACCCAGACAGCCAAACTGACAACAAAAACAAGGAGAAAAGGCACAGCCAAATTAAAATTAAATGCATTTTTTTATAGATCTATAAACCTATGTACACACACACACACACACACACACACTCACGCACGCGCTCAGTCGCACACACCCCTCGAGTGTATAAAAACAACAGAATAGTAATAACTGCCATGACGATGAAGAGGAAGGGGCTCCAGTCGTGTCCGTTAAAACTACGTTCCAGCCATAGAGGATTTCTTCGGGATACCAGAGTCTGCTTTCGTAAGAAAAAAACAAAACAAAACAAAAAACACAAACAGGAAGTGTGTCAGCCGCGAGCTTCCTCTTCCGTGCTGCTTTCCTGGGCGCCGCCGACACCTTGCGAGCCCGGCCAATCAGAGCAGGGGAGGGAGGAAGCAGGAAAAACAAAGGAAAAATTAGGATTTATAGGAAATAAATCCTGGGAAAATATTTAATTTTATAGGGTGTGTTTCTACCGTCGATATTCAGAGGTGGGGGGGAATAAAAAAAAAAAATCGTTTTAAAATAGAAGAAAATTGTAAAAAAAATTGGATTAAAAAAAATTAAAAAAAAATCTGAATGTGGACGGTAAAATGAGTGTGTGTGTGTGTGTGTGTCTCGGCCGCTCGGTGTGTTTACCTCATGCAAAAATACTAACAGTAGTTCTCAATGGTATCAAAGAAGGAAAAGTTTACGGGAAATTCTGGACGAGCGGAGAAACGTGGCGGCGGGAAGGAAGAAGAAGAAGGAAAGAAGAAGAAGAAGAAGAAAAGACACGGATTTAGTTCAGCTGGAAGATAAAGAGGAGAAAACAAGTCAGAGGTCACATGACCACAAGGTGACGGACAGGAAATGAATAAAATTTAAAAAAAAAAAGGTTATTATTGATCAATTTTGATGAAATGCATCATTTGCTTTTGCCGTATTAATAAAAAAGTTAAAAAAATTTTTTCATTAAAGAGAAGATAATTTTGTATAAAATTGTAGTTTTACCTATTTTTATCACATTTTAAAAACTAAAAGATTTCGCTTGACAAAAAAATAGTTCAATTTTACAATTAATGCACTACTTTTGATGTATTCATTCATTAAGTTTTTAAAGCTTTTTTAGCTAAATGCTAATCATAATTGCTTATGTCATTTAAACATATCTTTCGTATATAACTTAACCATAAGTTTTAAAAAATGTTTACTAAAATTGTTGCTAATTGCTAATCACATTAACGCTAGTTTTATGAAAACAGCTGTTTTATTTATCTATAATATCTAAAGTCAATTAAAAGTAGAGAACGAGTCAATCTGATTTTTATTTATTAATCTTAACTATATAAAGATTCACCAACATGTTTTGCTAATTATTGATAACAAGAAATTGCTTATTAATCAAAGCTTATTTTTTATCCCAGAGATGATAAAAGTTATTCATTGCAAAAACTGCTATTTTCCTTTGATAATTGCCATTTCAAACAAAATGCAAATTTTATACACTTTTAAAAATTATCAATATAAAATGTGGATCATTTTTTGTTTATTGCTAATCACGACATTACCGATTATTGTTCATTAATGAATCACAACAAATGGGTTGAATTAAATAAACTGCTGATTACTTTTTACATGATTCATTTATTGATATTAATAAAATAACATTTTCATTCATTTAGGAATCATAAGTTTTGAAAAACTATATTTTACTAATTGCTGATAATGATATACGCGAAATATATTCAATGATGTTATTTTGTTTAGTGATGATCAGTATAAAAAACTGAAATAAAACAATTATTTTTTGATCATTGCTATTGATTTACAATTTTTATTCTTTTATATTTGTATAATTGTATTTAAATATAAATGAATACATTTTTTGTTCAGTGAATAATAATAATAATGCCACCTAGTGATGATTAGTTTAAACGAAAAAAGTAAAAAAAAAATAAAATTAAAAAAATTAAAAAAGAATTGTAGCCATTTTTTTCTAATTGCTAAAAATGCTTCACAAATGTATTATTTATTTTTATTTGTACAATTACAATTTTATATGAAAACAATTTTTATCACTTCGCGCACCACTAACTGGTCCTTCCTGATTTTATAGAAAACTATTTTTAATCAATTTATGAATCATAACTTAAAAAGAAAATGATCATTTTTTGATAATTGAATACTATTTGTGTTTAGCATTATTAGCAGTTTTTTTTTATTTGGTGATGAAAAAAAATCCAAAGAATTAAAAAGAACTCGCTATTTCGTAAAAAAAAAAAAAAAAAAAACATAATAATTTGTATAATTAGAATTTCATAGGAAGGCAATTTTTGCTCATACGAATTTATTTTTGCAAAATATTTTTGCTTAAAATGGTAAACGCAATTCATATTTGAACATGATTTTTAATAATTCGTTGATCACTGGTTTTTAAAAAAAAAAGGAGCTTTTTATTTAAAAAAATGAACCCCAATCATTTCCACTTTCCAACATGCAACTTCCCTGCTTCTTCTGCACGCGCTAACAAACCGCGGCTAACAGCGGCGAGTACGAGGGAGGAGGAGGCGCTACCTTGCGTGGTGTTCCTGTTGTTCAGCAGTTTGGTCTGACTGTTGGGCAGGATCTTGATCTCAGGAGGATCTGGACTCTGGGCCGAGCGTGAAGCCATCAGGGCGTTCAGGTACTGCAGGCGCGTCACCTGCAGCGGGCAGAAATATTCAATACAGGTTCAACTGGAAATTAAAAAAAAAAAAAAAAAAAAAATTCATTAAATATATAATTTTTTGAATCACAAATGTGAAAACCTAAGGACTTAAAAAAAAACAAAAAGCAGACAAAAAAAAATTCAAAAATGTTCTATTTAAAAAATAGAATTTTTGAATCACAAATGTGAAAATCTGAGGACTTCAAAAAACAAAAAACAAACAAAACAAAATTCATTAAAAAATGATGATTTAAAAAAATAAAAATCAAAAATGTTCTACTTAAAAAATAAAATTTTTGAATCACAAATGTGAAAACCTGGAACTTAAAAAAACAAAAAACAAACGAAAAAAAATCATTAAAAATGATGATTTAAAAAAAATCAAAAATGTTCTATTTAAAAAATGGAATTTTTGAATCACAAATGTAAAAACCTGAGGGGTTGAAAAAACAAAAACAAACTAAAAAAAAACGTAAAAAAATTATTTAAAAAAAAAACAAAAATTTTCTATTTAAACAATAGAATTTTTGAATCACAAATGTGAAAACCTGAGGACTTAAAAAAAAACAAAAAACAAACAAAAAAAATTCATTAAAAAAACGATGATTTAAAAAAAAAAAGTTCTTTCTAAAAAAGTGAATTTTTGAATCACAAATGTGAAAATCTGAGGGGTTAAAAAAAAAAAATGAAGCAGAGAAAATTGGTAGTGCATGTGATAGCATATTAACATATTACATGTTGTAGCATCAAGATACAATTCATGACTCAACTGCGACCCATAAATAGAAATATAAAATCACTTCTTGGTGGTTTCAAAGTCGTTTTATTCAAATTAGGCGTCCAGAAGCAAATGCCAATCATCTATAAATATATAAATCGATTGTGCAATCATAAAACATAATGATTTTCCATTATTTTGAATTCACAAATTAGCTAGCCCCAGCTTTTATCCTATATTTTTTTTTCCATGTAGGACTTACAAATAAAAATGTGGTTTCGGCAAAATTAGGAAATAACATTTTTCGGAAAAAAGTCATGAATTTTACAGCTAAATTAACGAATATTATTTACACCTGGTTCATTATTTACACAGGAACAGAACCAGTTCTTTCATTCATAAAACCATTTTTAAAATCAGTTAATAATGAAAAATTCTAATTTTATCCAAACTACACTGATATTTATTTACGGATCCTGCATTAGACAAAAAAAAAAGAATAAAACCTGCTGCTAATGTTTAATAATAATGAGAGATGAGAACAACTTTATTTATCCTGAAGGAAAGAGTTTCAAACAAAAACATAACAATAATAGATAATAGTAGGTAAAATAAATAAAAGAAAAAAGTAATGAAAATCAATACAATTTATTCACATTTTTTTTTGTCATTTATCTGGTCAGTTTAAAACCTCAAATAATTAACAAAAAAGAAATTATAACGATAATAGATAATAGTAGGTAAAATAAATAAAATAGTAATTAAAATCAATACAATTTATTGACACTTTTTTTTTTGGTAATTTTTCTGGTAAGTTTAAAACCTCAAATAATTAACAAAAAAACATTTATAACAATAATAGATAATAGTAGGTAAAATAAAATAGTAATGAAAATCAATACAATTTATTCACACTTTTTTTTTTTTGTAATTTATCTGGTCAGTTTAAAACCTCAAATAATTAACAAAAAAAAAAAAAATAATAATTTTGCATACGAATGTCGGCTATTCTTTGTTTTGCTGGTGGAGTTGCTTTCCAGACTCACCCGGATGAGCTGCAGGTCGGTCAGCGCTCGGACGGTGTAGTCGGGACAGTAGCTGGACGGGCTGGCGGCGTCTCCGGCCTCGAACGGGTCCCTGGGGGACTGAAGCTGGGTGGAGACCGGAGACTGGTGCACTGGAACACACACACACACACACACACACTTACACACACATTATGCTGTTTGTTAAAGCCCCGGCCTGCAGTTCCACCTCCCACCTGAAGAGGGCAGCGTCAGCGCAGAGACGCCGTAGTAGGTGAAGGCGCCGTTCTCAAACTTCAGACCCTCTTTGCCGATTTCCACCTCCACGCGGCCCTGCGGACAACACACACACACACACACACACACACACACACACACACACACACACACACACACACACACACACACACACACACACACACACACACACACACACACACACACACACACACACACACACACACACACACACACACACCGTAAGAATCATTTTCTGCTTGCCTTAAGAGTGTTTCCGTGGCAACAGAGTGAAAAGAGAGACCGAAATTGGCGGCTATCTTTTTTAAAAAGGAAGAAAAAAAGAAAAACATGGATAGACAGATACGCTGTTGATGAATTAATCGATTGATAGATTGATAGATGGATAGATAGATAGATAAGCTATCGATAGATAGATAGATAGATAGATAGATAGATAGATAGACTATCGATTGATTAATCAATTGATAGATAGATAGATAGATAGATAGATAGATAGATAGATAGATAGATACGCTATTGATCGATTAATCAATTGATAGATGGATAGATACGCTATCAATAGATAGATAGATATGCTATCGATCGATTAATCGATCAATAGATAGATGGATAGATAGATAGATAGATAGATACACTATCGATCGATTAATCAATTGATAGATGGATAGATAGATAGATAGATAGATAGATAGATAGATAGACTATCGATCGATAGATAGATGGACGGATGGATAAATTCAACTCTTATGATTTGCAAAAAAATAATACATCAATAAAAAGAAATACTTGAGAAATTGCGAGACAATGAAAAGTTTACAAATAAAAAGGAAATAAATCGGCAAAACAGGGTTGAGAATTGATAAAATAACAAAAAAAATCAGCAATAATAAAATTGCTAGAACATAAAGGAAAAGCAAACACCTAAATTGTCTCGAGAAACATCAAAACCAGTGGGGACGTTTTCTAAAAACGGCAAAAACAAGCACATTTGTCAGAACATAAATAGATTTTAAAAATTCAGCGATAAAACTGCAAATAATCGGCAAGAAAAACAAATGAAATCAAGAGATTTGTTGTTTGTTGGCTCCAGTTTCCCCTCAAGCTTGAGGAAGCATCGGCGGTAAACGATGGATGGAGCGACGAGAAATTACAAAAACATTCCCAGCGAATTCCACCCAAGATGTAAATAAGGAAGATATTATTAACAAGCACGTCTTCTTTTAGATTTTGACAATATTAGCGAGCTTGTTTCAGATGCTAAGCTGCATCTCTATGCTGACGACACAGTTATTTACTCCTGTTCTCTTTGGCTGGTAGATGTCAAGCGGACCATTACAATAATAGCATATTCAACAATAAATAACCAAAATATCATGTCTTTCCTCTGTTTTGGTGTAAAGAAGTACAAGAACATCAGGAAAATCTTGGAATTTAATGACCAATCCTTTTACAAAACATTTCATAAAACACCTCATATTTCCTTAAACAAAAGTGCAATTTACTTTTATCATTCGCATGTTTGCATTGCAATCATGTGATCATGAGATCCCACTGATCATACAAAGGCACAAAACTTAATTGGTATTGAAAAATATAGTAATGCACTTTAAGATTAAATGAGATTTATAAAGAAAAGGATTTTTAAACCATTTACACATGTGTATATAAAATCTAAATTGAATCCCTGCCTACACCTTACAAACTAAAAAGAGTGCTATTAAATGTGTAAGGAAGAAATATTCACCTGTAAATGTGTAAACTTCATCCATGAAACATGCAAACACATACAATACATACTGAAAATGCGTGGAGTTGCATGAACAGTAGAATTCCATCATACTAGTTAGTAGTGAAGCTGGTGACTAACATTAAATTGCACATTTTCACTAGCAATTAACTAGCTGGCTTTTACCGCTGCTTCACTGATTTCTCATCTGTGGGTGAAAGTGGACGCTGTTTCCTCAGACCTGCCTGTGATTGGTTGATCTTATCTCTTCTCAGTTTCCTTGCAAACCATCATATTTATGATGAGTCTCGTCGTGGCACCGAATATTATATTCCTTAAATACCGAAACTTGTTGCAAACACGCCGAACACGAAGTTTTCCCGTGCGTCTCCGTAAATAAATAGGACGTAGTCCATTTTTCTTTGAAAATTCTACACTCTAACTACTTTTCTCTATTTTGAATCTGAAGTTCTCCAGGCTGACACCTTAACCTGTTTCTCTGACGTGAAATTGAACTATTTCCATCTTATTTTTCATATTTTGCTTGACTTTCAGCTGGTCATTTTTGATCAGTGTGTATTTGTCGCAGCCCATCTCGGCCAGGACTCCTTAAGGAGGAGGTCCTAAATCTCCGGACGACTACAAACGGTGAAGTAAAAGGTTACGTCAGCGCCCCCTGTAGGCCAGAAGAGGAACTGCACCCACCTGCAGCAGCAGGATGAAGTAGTCCACCGGGTGGTTGCGGGTGTAGAGGTAGTGCCCGGGGCTCAGACGGTTGCCGGGGTCAAAGTGCACTTCCTGGTTGACGCTCGGGTGACGGAGAAGGTGGAACAGGACCTTCTCGGAGACCCGGCCGGGGCTGAAGTGCTCCACTTCTGCCGAGGGAGGGCGGGAAGGTCAAAGGTCAGAGAGAGAACGGATACAATAGCTGCTTCCAGATAGAAGTATCGCCCGAACACACACACACACACACACACACACACCTCTGGACAGGAAGCGGTGTGTCGCCAGCAGCAGCTGCGGGGACGTTCGGATCTTGGCGTCGCCCTCGGGAGGCTTGAAGAGCGAGAAGTCCTCGCTGGAGCTGCGAGGCTCCAGAGGGATCTCCAGCGGCGGCAGAGGACGCTTCACCTTCCTGTCCACTAGGGGGCGCCAGAGGGGAAAAAGAGACGGAAGCAAATGATGGATAAATAATAATGTCGGATAATAAATAAATGAATAAAAACACACGACTATGTGGAAAAATGTCTTGATACGAATCATTTTTGAGAATAACATTTGATTATGTCACTAAAACGACGTTCTGTTCATTAGGATGTTGGAATTTTAGCCTTAAAAGGACATTCTGAAACATCAATATATCTATATTATATATATATATATAGCTATTAAAATGCCCCTTGAACTTTGCACGTTCATTTTCCTGTTAAATATCTTATAATGTTGATCAAATCGTTCATAATCATATATAAATGAACAGGATTTCCTTGAAAGCGTGGTAAAATAAGGAATAGGGACTTTTTGCCTCGAGCTGTTCTCGGCCCGAAGGAAGTTAAAAAAAAACAAATGAAATCGTAATTTTTAGAAAAAGACACGCAAACAAGATACACAACAAAAAAAATGGTCTGAAAGGAAAAACAAATACATGGGAATAATGTAAAGAATGCATTTGAAAATTAACTAGAAATTTTGTGCAAATAACAAAATGTAAAATTAGTCATTATTGATTTGACTTCTGAAATAATTAAAACAAAAAAAATGACATCAAATTTCCCTGGTCATATTTGCTGCCTGAAAGAAAGTAAAATAAAAAATGGACCATATTTTAGTGCAAATGAGATAAATAGAAACACCGGCTCCGTGCAGAATTTTAATTCTTTTTCCTGGCGCCTGAGGGTTCGAGCACCGAGCTCCTCTTATAAGAAGAACGTATCGACTTTAAATCTTCGTTTCGGAGAACGCTTAGCGTTGGCGCTATCCTGTACCAAATTTGCGGCACTTGGTTTTTTTTCGCTTCAACACGCAACGTATCGTTCAGCACATCTCCAATTTATATTAAATACTTTTTATTGGCAATGTATGCTTCTTTTATTTTTATATTTTTTTTTTTAATTATTTTTAGGTTTTGTATTCCCATGGAAACACGTTGAAAGTGGCTAGACATTACATGGAATTATTTTCAATTTTTCTTAAAACTCTCGGCCGAATTCACTTTTTCTTGAAGGGTGAAATGAACTAAAGGGGCTCATCAGTTAGCAGTAGCTTAGCCCCTAGCTAAGCTACTGCTGCGGACTATCCCACGTCTTCCTATGCTGTCCGCACCTCATCAATCCACGATCGTAATAATCTTCAGATGTCCTTCGTTGTTATTTTTCTTTTGAATATCAAAGCTATTATTGTCTCGTGTCAGCTATCAGGATGTAACTGCTAGCGCTACTGCTCTAATTAGCGAAAGATCATTTGTGCCAGTCACTCCCAACACGCTTGCGTTGTTATCCGTCTGATTTTAGCCCGAGTAAGCCGCGATACGGCCGACGTTCCTGGTTTTGAGACTCGGTGCCGCATAAACGGATAAAATCTGACCCAATACAAAAGAAAACTCTGCTTTTCTTCGCGTTAATACACAGCAATGAGCCGCCGCTCCTCTTTGTGTTCCCCTTTTAGCATCGCTAGCACCGGCGTTGCCGCGGCGACCTACAATATCCGTCGGACTCGTCCAGGATCTCGGACTTGATGATCTCCTCGATGACGTCCTCCAGCGTGACGAGCCCGAGCACCTCGTAGAACGGGTCGCCCTCGCCCTCGTTGTTCACCTTCTGCACGATGGCCATGTGAGAGTTGCCTGACGGGGAGGTCAAAGGTCACCGGGGCGCAGAGGCGGGGCAACGCGTCTTTAAAAACACTGATACATCACCGGTGAACTCCGAAACGGCGGAGCAGAACGGGGAATCGTTAACCGCCGGCTCTGGGACGGAACGGGGTTTGTGAAAAGGTGGGTTTGGCGCCCCCTAGAGGCCGGCGGGGGAAGCGCACCCTTCTTGAACTCCTCCAACATGGCGTCCAGCTTGGTGTCGTTGAAGACGAAGTGCAGCGGGTGGTTGTAGAACTTGGTGATGGTGGACATCGGGGTGCAGTCGTCTGGATCCACCAGGGCCAGGTCCTTCACGTACAGGATCTCCACGATGTTGGACCTGCACACACACACACACACACACACACACACACACACACACACACACACACACAGGCAGGGAGATGAAACACACAAGAAGACAAACACCATCATAACAAGGCAAAAACAGAAAAACACTGAGACTCAAGTGCGTTTGTACATTAACACACACACACACACTTAGCAACCACACGCACACACACCAAAACAGGTAGACACACACAAACGCATGTACACACACACACACACATCACAAAAAAAAATGCACACACACACCAAAAAAGGCAGATACACACACACATGTGCATTGACCCACCCACACACACATACATCAAAAAAGGTAGACACACACACACACACACACTTAGCAACCACACTCTCACACACCAAAAAAGGTAGACACACACAAACGCATGTGCGCGCACACACACACACACACACACACACACACACACACACACACACACACACACACACGCGCGCGCGCACACACACGCACACACTTAGCAACCACACGCACACACATCAAAAAAGGTAGACACACACACACACACTTAGCAACCACACGCACACACATCAAAAAAGGTAAACACACACAAACGCATGCACGCACAAACACGCACAAACACCCACGGAGACAAAACAATACAGAGGCTAATATACACACACACAAAGATGGACAAAGACACACACACGACAGAAACTGACACACACAAACATTCACACACACAAAGAGGAACAAAGACACACACACACAAGACAGAGACTCTCTCTCCCACACACACACACACACACACACACACACACACACACACACACACACACACACACACACACACACACACACACTCCTATAAGCTCTGGTTGTTTTCAGTGATTAAAACAATTACAACCAGCAGAAATCCGATGCTCTGCGGTAACCATGGCAACGCCAAGAAATCATCCAGGAAATGACATGAAAAACATAAAATCAATAAAAACAAAACAATATTTAGGCCTAAATGTAATTTTTAGGAGAAAAAAATAATTAAAATTAAAGTAGCAAGAAATTTAACATTGAATAAAAAAAATTGCTTATATATATTTATTGTAAATAATATATATAAAATAAGGAAAATCACCCCCAAAACAACACAAGAATGTAAAATCTAATATAATAACTTGGGAGCTGGCCTTAAAGAGCAAAAACAAATTTATAAATTTGTATCCATGAAATGAGGTAGTGTGCAAAAAAAAATAAAAAATAAAAATAAAAATAAAAAAATAAAAATTAAATGAAAGAAATTGAAAAATAAACAAATAAAACTAAAATAAAAAATTAAATGAAAGAAATTGAAAAATAAATAAATAAAATTAAAATAAAAAATTAAATAAAATAAATTGAAAAACAAATAAATAAATAAATAAATGAATAAAAAATTAAATTAAAAATTAAATGAAAAAAAAAAAAAAAAAAAAAACACAGGAATGGATGGAATTGAATTTCCTCCCCACCGCTCGTCCTCGTAGATGGGCACGCGGGTGTAGCCGCTCTGCATGATGTCCGACATGGTGGAGAAGTCCAGCAGGACGCTGCTCGGCAACATGAAGCAGTCCTTCAGCGGCGTCAGGATGTCCTCCACCGTCTTGCTGCGCAGCGTCCCGCGGCGGAACTCCTCCTTCACAAACTCACTGCGTGCACACACACATATTAAAGTTAACTTTTAATCCAAATAAATGACAAAAAATAACTCCTTAAATCAACAAAATGGCAAGAAACCAAGCAGAAGAGCTTGAAAAATAGGAGCATAAGAAATTAGATCTGCCTTGACCGACTAAGCCACGCCCCCAGCGTAGTATAGTTTATAGTTTATTTCTATTTCTAATTCTGCCTTTTTCTTTTTATTATTTATTACTGTTATATTTTCTGTAACTCTGGCACAACAATTTCCTTCGGGATTAATAAAGTTGTTCTTATCTTATCTTATCTTATCTTATCTTATCTTATCTTAGCAGCGAGAACGTCAAGGCAATTGAGGCGATTTGAATATAAAATAAAAACAATGAATGAAATCCAAATTTTGAGTTGAAAAATTCAGAATCACAAAAAAAAAAAAAAAATGTAAAAATTAGAACACGAGGTCACCGTTACTTTAGCCGGTTAGCTTATCCATTAAATCCAACAGGGGGGAATGATTTTCTAGGCATGGCGTCCAAAAACAAAACCAACATCAACCGTACGGGTCGTTGGCGCAAGGCAATTGAGGTGATTTGAAAATAAAATAAATCCAAATTTTGAGTTGAAAAATTCAGAATCACAATTCTAAAGTTTGAATTAAAAAAAAATAAAATGTAAAAATTAGAACACGAGGTCAACGTTACTTTAGCCGGTTAGCTTATCCATTAAATCCAACTGGGGGACAATGATTTTGTCGTTGACGCAAGGCAATTGAGGCGATTTGAAAATAAAATAAAAACAAAGAATGAAATCCCAATTTTGAGTTGAAAAATTCAAAATCACAATTCTAAAGTTTGAATTAAAAAAAAAATATATATAAAAATTAGAACACGAGGTCACCGTTACTTTAGCCGGTTAGCTTATCCATTAAATCCAACTGGGGGACAATGATTTTGTCGCAAGGCAATTGAGGCAATTTGAAAATAAAATAAAAACAAAGAATGAAATCCAAATTTTGAGTTGAAAAATTCAAAATCACAATTCTAAAATTCGAATAAAAAAAAAAAAAAATGTAAAAATTAGAACACGAGGTCACCGTTACTTTAGCCGGTTAGCTTATCCATTAAATCCAACTGGGGGACAATGATTTTGTCGCAAGGCAATTGAGGCAATTTGAAAATAAAATAAAAACAAAGAATGAAATCCAAATTTTGAGTTGAAAAATTCAAAATCACAATTCTAAAATTCGAATAAAAAAAAAAAAAAAATGTAAAAATTAGAACACGAGGTCACCGTTACTTTAGCCGGTTAGCTTATCCATTAAATCCAACTGGGGGACAATGATTTTGTCGTTGACGCAAGGCAATTGAGGCGATTTGAAAATAAAATAAAAACAAAGAATGAAATCCCAATTTTGAGTTGAAAAATTCAAAATCACAATTCTAAAGTTTGAATTAAAAAAAAAATATATATAAAAATTAGAACACGAGGTCACCGTTACTTTAGCCGGTTAGCTTATCCATTAAATCCAACTGGGGGACAATGATTTTGTCGCAAGGCAATTGAGGCAATTTGAAAATAAAATAAAAACAAAGAATGAAATCCAAATTTTGAGTTGAAAAATTCAAAATCACAATTCTAAAATTCGAATAAAAAAAAAAAAAAATGTAAAAATTAGAACACGAGGTCACCGTTACTTTAGCCGGTTAGCTTATCCATTAAATCCAACTGGGGGACAATGATTTTGTCGCAAGGCAATTGAGGCAATTTGAAAATAAAATAAAAACAAAGAATGAAATCCAAATTTTGAGTTGAAAAATTCAAAATCACAATTCTAAAATTCGAATAAAAAAAAAAAAAAATGTAAAAATTAGAACACGAGGTCACCGTTACTTTAGCCGGTTAGCTTATCCATTAAATCCAACTGGGGGACAATGATTTTGTCGTTGACGCAAGGCAATTGAGGCGATTTGAAAATAAAATAAAAACAAAGAATGAAATCCCAATTTTGAGTTGAAAAATTCAAAATCACAATTCTAAAGTTTGAATTAAAAAAAAAATATATATAAAAATTAGAACACGAGGTCACCGTTACTTTAGCCGGTTAGCTTATCCATTAAATCCAACTGGGGGACAATGATTTTGTCGCAAGGCAATTGAGGCAATTTGAAAATAAAATAAAAACAAAGAATGAAATCCAAATTTTGAGTTGAAAAATTCAAAATCACAATTCTAAAATTCGAATAAAAAAAAAAAAAAATGTAAAAATTAGAACACGAGGTCACCGTTACTTTAGCCGGTTAGCTTATCCATTAAATCCAACTGGGGGACAATGATTTTGTCGCAAGGCAATTGAGGCAATTTGAAAATAAAATAAAAACAAAGAATGAAATCCAAATTTTGAGTTGAAAAATTCAAAATCACAATTCTAAAATTCGAATAAAAAAAAAAAAAAAATGTAAAAATTAGAACACGAGGTCACCGTTACTTTAGCCGGTTAGCTTATCCATTAAATCCAACTGGGGGACAATGATTTTGTCGCAAGGCAATTGAGGCAATTTGAAAATAAAATAAAAACAAAGAATGAAATCCAAATTTTGAGTTGAAAAATTCAAAATCACAATTCTAAAATTCGAATAAAAAAAAAAAAAATGTAAAAATTAGAACACGAGGTCACCGTTACTTTAGCCGGTTAGCTTATCCATTAAATCCAACTGGGGGACAATGATTTTGTCGCAAGGCAATTGAGGCAATTTGAAAATAAAATAAAAACAAAGAATGAAATCCAAATTTTGAGTTGAAAAATTCAAAATCACAATTCTAAAATTCGAATAAAAAAAAAAAAAAATGTAAAAATTAGAACACGAGGTCACCGTTACTTTAGCCGGTTAGCTTATCCATTAAATCCAACTGGGGGACAATGATTTTGTCGCAAGGCAATTGAGGCAATTTGAAAATAAAATAAAAACAAAGAATGAAATCCAAATTTTGAGTTGAAAAATTCAAAATCACAATTCTAAAATTCGAATAAAAAAAAAAAAAAATGTAAAAATTAGAACACGAGGTCACCGTTACTTTAGCCGGTTAGCTTATCCATTAAATCCAACTGGGGGGAATGATTTTCTAGGCATGGCGTCCAAAAACAAAACAAACATCACCCGTACGGGTCGTTGACGCAAGGCAATTGAGGTGATTTGAAAATAAAATAAATCCAAATTTTGAGTTGAAAAATTCAGAATCACAATTCTAAAGTTTGAATTAAAAAAAAATTGAAATGTAAAAATTAGAACACGAGGTCAACGTTACTTTAGCCGGTTAGCTTATCCATTAAATCCAACTGGGGGACAATGATTTTGTCATTGATGCAAGGCAATTGAGGTGATTTGAAAATAAAATAAATCCAAATTTTGAGTTGAAAAATTCAGAATCACAATTCTAAAGTTTGAATTAAAAAAAAAAAAAATGTAAAAATTAGAACACGAGGTCACCGTTACTTTAGCCGGTTAGCTTATCCATTAAATCCAACTGGGGGACAATGATTTTGTCGTTGACGCAAGGCAATTGAGGCGATTTGAAAATAAAATAAATCCAAATTTTGAGTTGAAAAATTCAAAATCACAATTCTAAAATTCGAATTAAAAAAAAAGAATGTAAAAATTAGAACACGAGGTCACCATTACTTTAGCCGGTTAGCTTATCCATTAAATCCAACTGGGGGACAATGATTTTGTCATTGACGCAAGGCAATTGAGGCGATTTGAAAATAAAATAAAAACAAAGAATGAAATCCCAATTTTGAGTTGAAAAATTCAAAATCACGATTCTAATATTTGAATTAAAAAAAAAAATGTAGAAATTAGAACACAAGGTCACCGTTACTTTAGCCGGTTAGCTTATCCATTAAATCCAACTGGGGGACAATGATTTTGTCGTTGACGCAAGGCAATTGAGGCGATTTGAAAATAAAATAAATCCAAATTTTGAGTTGAAAAATTCAAAATCACAATTCTAAAATTCGAATTAAAAGAAAAAAAAATGTAAAAATTAGAACACGAGGTCACCGTTACTTTCACCGGTTAGCTTATCCATTAATTCCAACTGGGGGACAATGATTTTGTCATTGACGCAAGGCAATTGAGGCGATTTGAAAATAAAATAAAAACAAAGAATGAAATCCAAATTTTGAGTTGAAAAATTCAAAATCACAATTCTAAAATTCGAATTAAAAAAAAAAAAAGTAAAAATTAGAACACGAGGAAACATCCAGAACACGAGGTCACCGTTACTTTAGCCGGTTAGCTTATCCATTAAATCCAACTGGGGGACAATGATTTTGTCGTTGACGCAAGGCAATTGAGGCGATTTGAAAATAAAATAAAAACAAAGAATGAAATCCCAATTTTGAGTTGAAAAATTCAAAATCACAATTCTAAAATTCGAATTAAAAAAAAAAAAAAAGTAAAAATTAGAACACGAGGAAACATCCAGAACACGAGGTCACCGTTACTTTAGCCGGTTAGCTTATCCATTAAACCCAACTGGGGGGAAATGATTTTCCAGGCACGGCGTCCAAAAACAAAACCAACATCAACCGTACGGGTCGTTGGCGCAAGGCAATTGAGGTGATTTGAAAATAAAATAAATCCAAATTTTGAGTTGAAAAATTCAGAATCATAATTCTAAAGTTTGAATTAAAAAAAAATAAAATGTAAAAATTAGAACACGAGGTCAACGTTACTTTAGCCGGTTAGCTTATCCATTAAATCCAACTGGGGGACAATGATTTTGTCGTTGACGCAAGGCAATTGAGGCGATTTGAAAATAAAATAAATCCAAATTTTGAGTTGAAAAATTCAAAATCACAATTCTAAAATTCGAATTAAAAAAAAAAAATGTAAAAATTAGAACACGAGGTCACCGTTACTTTCACCGGTTAGCTTATCCATTAATTCCAACTAGGGGACAATGATTTTGTCATTGACGCAAGGCAATTGAGGCGATTTGAAAATAAAATAAAAACAAAGAATGAAATCCAAATTTTGAGTTGAAAAATTCAAAATCACGATTCTAAAATTCGAATTAAAAACAAAAAAAGTAAAAATGAGAACACGAGGAAACATCCAGAACACGAGGTCACCGTTACGTTAGCCGGTTAGCTTATCCATTAAACCCAACTGGGGGGAAATGATTTTCCAGGCACGGCGTCCAAAAACCAAACAAACATCACCTGTACGGGTCGTTGACGCTGGTCCGGATCATCTCCATGGCCCGCTCGCGGATGCAGCAGGTGCTGATGTCCCGGCGGAGCGCCAGGTCCAGGACCAGGCCCAGGGGGCAGGACAGCGGGCAGGTCAGCACCATGCACGCCTGGGCCGGCCAGGTGAGGCCCGGCGCCAGCTGGAAGCCGTAACCCGAGCAGAGGATGTGCGGCGCCAGCTCGGCCAGCAGGAAGACCAGGAAGCCGCTGGCGAAGACGGCCGAGGCCACCGAGCCCAAGGCCCGGTAGAGCAGGACGCCCAGCGCCGCCTGGACCACCGCGCCCAGGAACAGCAGCGAGCACGTCTGGAAGGACGGCGTTTATTCAAAATGTGGAAATATCGACGCAAAACTACAGTTCCCGTCGACCCGGATGAGCGGGAAGGAGCGAAAATGTTGTGAAATAACAACAAGATAAGCTGAGAAACAAACCCACAGTATAGCAGATAAGTTCAAAATTCAGTCTGAAGAGGAATAAATCGATAAATTAATACAAGTATTGAATGTATTTATGTTTAAGATGAGAACAAATGTATTTATCCCGAAGGAAATTGTTGTTTAATAAGTTGTTGTTTAATGATAAGCAATAACTTGAATTTACTTCAGGAACCAGAAACAGTCCACAATAGGAGATAAAAGTGGAACAAACCACTGGAAAATCACTATCTTTGATTTATTTTAGCCCAAAGGCAGTTTTTTATGCCAGTTTTACGGGAAAAATGAGCCCCATCGCTTTGAAATGTTTCGCTGAAAACAAACAAGAGAATCATTTTATTTTGCTTTTCGTTGAAATTGATTTTGTGTGTGTGTGAGATAAGAGAGAATATGATAATCTCGTTTTTCAAAAATAAATATATTTATCTAAATACTTCAATAACAGTGGAATAAATTACTGGAAAATCCCTTTAATATTTTTTGTAATTTCAGAGGGAAAAATTAGCACTAAAGCGATTCCTTAGTTTATTTCACTTTGTATCTAAATATTCAGAATCCCAAAATAAGATTTGGGGATTGTTTAAATATAGTTACAAAAAAAAAAAATTCAGCTTAAAAAGAGAAAACAAAATATATATATTTGTTTTTTTAAAGCTCCAGATAAGAAACTGATTCTCTATCAGTTCATTCCAACTTTTCTCTAAATATTTCAGACAAATACATAAATATTTTAGAATCTCTGAGCTCAATTTCTTGCCAAAATCACACACACTGATTTTGGACACTTTAAAGAAAGTAAAAAAAAAAAATACAATTTTCTCCAGTGCTTTGTTCCACTTTTTATCTTAAAATGTCGGCATCCTAAATATTTGGATTAAGAGTGGAATAAACTAGAGTAGAATCATCTTTTGAGATCATTTTTCAACTGAAAAGTGATTCTTTCCCCCCTAAAATAAATAGAATGACAAAATCTAAATACTGAGATAAAAGTGGAATTTTAAAGGCATAAACTGCCTTCTTTTTCCCAAACATGTTAGCTGATAAGTGATGTTTTGTCTAGGTTTAGAGAGAAAAATAAGAATCCACTATTTATCTGATTTTGGAATAGACAACTGGAATCATTTTTAAGAGCAATTTTAGCTAAAAAGTGATTTTGTTTTGTGGGTTTAGAGAGAAAAATGAGAATCCACTATTTATCTGATTTTGGAATTCTAAATTTTCAGATAAAACGTGGAATAGACAACTGGAATCGTTAACAAGAAACATTTTTAGCTTTTTTTTTTTGGTGGGTTTAGGGAAAAAATGAGAATCCACTATTTATCTAATTTTGGAATTCTTAATATTCATATAAAGAATAGAATAAATTGACTTTTTTTCCCAAAAGTGTCAGCTGAAATAGCATCTTTTTTGGTGGGTTAAGGGAAAAAATGAGAATCCACTATTTATCTAATTTTGGAATTCTTAATATTCATATAAAGAATAGAATAAATTGACTTTTTTTCCCAAAAGTGTCAGCTGTAATAGCATCTTTTTTGGTGGGTTAAGGGAAAAAATGAGAATCCACTATTTATCTAATTTTGGAATTCTTAATATTCAGACAAAAAGTGGAATAGACAACTGGAATCATTTTTAAGAAATATCTTGAGCTATAAAGTGATGTGTTTGTAGGTTTATAGAGAAAAATGAGAATCCAATATTTATTGAATTTTGGAATACTTCATTTTCAGATAAAAAGTGGAACAGACAACGGGAATCATTTTTAAGAAATATCTTTAGCTGAAAATATTTTTTTTTGTGGGTTTAGAGAGAAAAATGAGAATCAGAATGAGATCCAGAAAAATGAGAATCCACTATTTCTCTAATTTTGGAACTCTTAATATTCATATAAAGAATTGAATAAATTGACTTTTTTCTCCCAAATGTGTTAGCTGAAATATCATCTTTTTGTCTGGGTTTAGAGAGAAAAATAAGAATCCAATATTTATTGAATTTTGGAATACTACATTTTCAGATAAAAAGTGGAATAGAAAGCGGGAATCATTTTTAAGAAACATTTTTAGCTACAAAGTGATCTTTTTTTTGTGGGTTTAGAGAAAACAAATGAGAATCCACTAGTTATCTAATTTTGGAATACTACATTGTCTGATAAAAAATAGAATAGACAACTGGAATCATCTCTTAAGAACAGTTTCAGCTAGAAAGTGATTTTTTGTGGGTTTAGAGAGAAAAATGAGAACCACAATGAGATCCAGAAAAATGAGAATCCACTATTTATCTAATTTTCGAATTCTAAGTTTTCCAACAAAAACTGGAATCATTTTTAAGAAATATCTTGAGCTGAAAAGTGATTTTTTTTTGTGGGTTTAGAGAGAAAAATGAGAATCCACTACTTATCTAATTTTGGAATTTTATCAACATATATTCCATTTTAAATATTCAGATAAAAGTGGATGAAATTACTGGAGAACAAGTCATTTTGGGAGAGTATGGGGGCCCCAGGAGCTCCGGGCAGGTCCCCGGGGCGAGCGGAGCTTCTCCCCCCGGCCAGAGGTCACTCGTCCCGGCGTGTCTTACCAGGAAGTTCCCCCTCCTCCGGACGGGCTCCAGCCGCTTGGCGGCCCGCTTCTCCTCCTCGGAGCCGCAGCTGTGCAGCACGTAGAGCTCCACCGGGTCGAGCCCCAGCAGGCTCAGGCCGACCGTCCTCAGGCCGCCGCAGGCCGCCAGCAGCGCCGCCACCAGCACCGCCGACCCCCACGGAGGGACGCGGTCCGCCGGCGGCCGCGTCTCGGCGTCCACCCGGAGCCTATCGAGCCCCGCCGAAGCCCACCTCCCCCCGCTGTGGACGCACAGATGGTGGAGGCCGGCGCCGCCCCCGGAGCGGACCTCCACCTCCAGCCGCCCGGAGGTCTCCTCGTCCCGCTGGAAGCCTCCGGTCACCCGGAAGGCGGACTCCCTCCGGCCGGACTCCCGCTCGCAGGGGTCCGCCGCCTCGCCGCCGGCCGCCGCGGCGAACGCCGCCCACGGCCAGCTCGCGTTCAGGTTGGTCCCGAAGACGCGGAGCGTGAACGTCGCCCCCCGCGGCGCCGTGACGGTCCGGTTCTTCATACACACCGGACCGGCCGGTTCTTCCAGGCGAAGCCCCAAAACCAGCGGGGCTTCCCGGCTAGAGGCGCCGAACCCGATCCCGGAGAACAACAATATCATCGACAGGGAGCGGAGACCCGTCGAGCTGGCCACCATATTGGAATTGGTCGGCCGGGCTCCCGGAGGGGATCACGTGATCGGGGAAACGGCGGAGGCCACGCCCATATGGGCCGTGAGGCGTTCAGGAACGTCGGAAATGTGGAACACCGACAAAAAGAAAGAGACTCCCCGGAAAAATGGAAATACACTAAATGGACAAACGTACACAAAAAGAACATTAAGAAATTAAATAAAAATAGAAAAAAGGATACACGGTGTTGACTTTTTAGTCATGAAAATAGATTAACGTTAATTCCTCTTCCCTCAGCCGCAGGGAATCTTCAATCTTTGTAGTTACAGTTAACAGTTAAGACAATTTATATTTTATTGTATTTCTTATTTTTCCTCCTTCCTACTATTATCTATTACTGTTATGTTTTTTACTTGAAACTCTGGCACAACAATTTCCTTCGGGATAAATAAAGTTGTTCTTAACTGTTAAAATAATATATAATAATATGATAATTATGTAATAATTCGAACAACAATAATGATGATAACTGTCTTCTATTATAATTGATATATGGGGGGCATCGTTATTTAATCGTTTATCTTGCATTATTTATGATTTATATTTTAGCACTTCAGAGGAGGTTCCTTTTATTTGATCTTATTTCGATTTTTTTTTCATATATAACAGTCCAATTGTCCCTGAATTGTAAAGTTAAAAATTAAAAAATAAATATTTGTTTTTGCTGATATGCGTCTTTCATTTCACTCTCCAGCTCCTATCTTCTCACACACACACACACACACACACACACACACACACACACACACACACACACACACACACACACACACACACACACGCAGCTCTAGCTTCCATGACGTCACGGTAGACTAACGTAAAGCCAGAAAATCCGGATAGCACCTGAACGCCTCACGAACCGTCAAAACAAAGCAGGCTGCTGCTGAAACTGTGCGTCACGGCCGCCATCTTGGCTCCATGTGAGCGGACACGGAAGTGAAATGCGTGGATCGTTTTTGTTTACATTCGCTGGAAGTCCGAGAGATGCCCTTCAGAACAGGCGCTGCAGTCGCTGTTGTTCTTGCGTCGAACTGGCTTTCAGATTTTTTTGTTTTCATTTCAACAAGCGGAGCATCCTTCATGACGTTAACAGGCATAATAACCCTTTTTTTTTAATTCTCTTTATTAGCTGCGTTGCTTTTTTTGTTGATTATTTAATTTTATTTAATTTCATTTGGGTCTTTTTTTAAGTTATTTATTTAAAGTTACTTCAATTTACCCTATAATTTGAAATTGTATTGTTTTTATTTTATTTTGTATCTAATTTAATTAAGTTCTGTTGTATTTTATTTTTTTTTGTTGTTATTTTTCCTCATTTTATTTTGTGAGGTTTTTTGTTTGATTTGATGTAATCGAAGCAAATGTGATATGGTATCTTTTTTTGTTCTTTTTACATGTAATTATATATTTTTTGTGGATTTTTTGAACATACTTTATTCCATTTTGTTTTGTTTGAAGTTATTGTATTTTTTTCTGTTATTTAAATTTTTTGTTAATTGTTGTTTGATTTTTTTTTTCATTTCATTTCGTTTTATTTTACTGTTTTTTATTTGACCTTATTCTATATTCTGTATGTCCAAAAGCATGTTGTAAGTGACAAAAGATTACATGGAAAATCCCTTCAAAATGTTTGTTTAAAAATTCCCCCACAAATTCTCCTTTTCTTTATTGTGCAGGCAAAATGGTTACTTGCTAGTTGCTAGCATGTATTTATTGATTCGTGTCCTTCAGACTCAAAACAGGCGGTTTCAAATCAAATGCATGATTGTTATCATTATCATTGTTATTAAAATGCATATCGTAAAATAAAGGGGGTGTTAGGACAATCTTTGTTTATGAATAGGCTTAAAACGGAGCGTTAGCGCTAGGCTAGCTCCTAGCTCTGTTGCCATAGGCTCACTCTGCTGAAGGACATCCCATGACGCACTTGTAGCCCCACGGCTAGCTCGTTGGAGAAGTTTCATCTTGAAGAGTATCGATAAAATGTGAATTTTCATTTGCCGTACAGTGGGGAGGCGGAGGGAAGAACCAGACAGGCGCAGACGTTCTGTAGAGAAATAGAACTCGGGTTTATTATCAACCTCGTAGTTTTCTTCAAAAGCCTCACAGTGGTTTTATAAAACACCTCGGTTCATCGCCGGCTGAATATCCACAGCCTCGAACGTTATTCATACTTCCGTTTGTTTGTCTGTCTGTTTTCCCACCTTTCCTTCCATTGGTTTTTTTCTTTTTTTCTTCAAAGCGATCCAGATATAGGGGTTCGACGATCACGGATGAGTCGGCCGGGGTCAAAAGGTCAGCGCCCTTCACGCTCCCGACCTGCCAAACATCCACTCCCGAAGGATCCAGTGGAGCAAAAACAAAAACAAAACGGGTTTAATCATCAGGCGGCGGGTACTACCGATAAGCCCCGCCTCCACATGAAGCTAACGCGGCTAATATTCTGGAGGGAAACGAGGTGGATAGTTTGAATGTGTGTGATAGCGAGAGAGATCCTAGGTAAGCCAGGGATTGGAAGGAGATGGAATTCAGTCATTGCATCAAGCAATATATTTAAATAAAAACAACACCAAAGTAATTTCGCAGGTGTGACATTAAATAGGTAGAAGACGGCGACGGGAAGCGACGAGGTCACGTCTTTGCCGCGTTTATTGCTACGTGACGTTTTCCTAGTAAAACGGTGGAAGGGGAAACGTCCCAATCGCCTCCAATCCCTGCTCTGAGGTCACATGACCTCAAAAAAAAAAAAAGGAGGCGGAGCCAATGGAAGGCCGTTACGGAAAAAACGATTTCGCTGCACAAATTCAGAAAAAAAAACAAAAAAAAACTGATATAACTATTTTTAAATTGTATTGAAATAGTAAAGTAAATTCATGGAATAGGGATAAGAATATTTGCCAAAAAAATGGGAAAAATGATAAACCAGACTTAGGGTTTTCCATTCTGATTGATTAGGATGGATCAATCGCTTGGTCCCAAAATCAGTTTTTCTGATTTCGACGCACACAGTTCGCTCCAAAATCCACCAATGGAAAGCATGGTCTCACAGCAGGAGGCCCCAAAAAACAACCATGAATACAGCGAGTACAATAAATACAATAAATACAGCTTTATCGAATGACTAATCTCCCCGTCACGTTTCTCAGAAGCCAAAATTCTCATCAAAAAGCCAATCGGCGGTTGGTTACTTGATTTGGCTAATCAAGTAGCCGCTGATTAGCCATTTCATGGAGCTTTCCTGGCAGATATTCAAATTGCCACAGATTGGGGAGGTTAAAATTACATGGGACGTTACCAAAATTGAGGTTTTGGATTTAACGAGCCTGTTTTGGACAGTATATTAGCCAAAAATGCTTGTTGCAAATGAAGTCAGAGGTTCAGGTAAGTCAGATGCTAACTCAACATAAAGTCCGAATTTAAATTGAGCTCAAATGCTAATTTTCAAATAAAGTCAGAATTAAGATTAGCATAGATGCCGACTGCAAATAAAGTCAAGTGTTTTAATTAGCTCAGATGCTAATGGGAAATAAAGTGATTAGATCAGATACTGATTGGAAATAGAGTAATTAAATCAAATGCTAATTGGAAATATAGTCATTAGATGAAATGCTAACTGTAAATAAAGTCATAGTTTAATTAGCTTAGATGCTAACTGCAAATAAAGTGATTACATCAGTTACTGATTGGAAATAAAATCATTAAATTAAGTGGTAATTGGAAGTACAGTCATTAGACAAAATGCTATTTGTTATTAAAGTCAGAATTTTTATTAGTTTAGATGCTAACTGCAAATAAAGTGATTAGATCAGTTACTGATTAAAAATATAGTCATCAAATGAAAAGCTAATTGGAAATCCAATCATTAGACTGCATTAGATCAATCTAACTGAAAATAAAGTCAGAATTTAAATAACCTTATATGCTTAATGCAAATAAAGCAAGAGGTTTAGCTCAGATACTAGCATTGGTCAAGAGGTTTAAATTAGCTAATACGCTAACTGCAAACAAAGTCAGGATGTTAATGTTAGCTCCGATGCTAATTTGCAGGGTGAGTACTTTTACTTTTAACAATTTTCATAGAATACGTCAGCAAATACTTCGCTTTTACTCGATGCGACAGGAATATCTGGCCGAACGCCGACGCCTGTTCTTAATATTAAATCCTACATTTCGTCTTTTTGGTCAGCGACTCATTCACTCGTTCATTCACGAGTCAGTTCCATCATTATGATGCGCAACAAACGCAGTTGGTAACATCTGGATTAGCGATCATTCTGATATTCCCGCTGGTCATCAACATCATCACACACATACAAACAAACAAACAAACAAAACAAAACAAAAAAAGGAGGAAATGCTTTAAAATATTTTCAGACTATGTAACTCACAGGTTTAAAGTGTTTCGAGTCAGTGCTAGCTTATATGACAATTCTTTAAATATATTTTCAAATAAATATCTCTCTCTTGCACGCGTTATATCATGAACAAAATAATTCATCTCTAGGGTAAATAGTTTCAGTGTCACAGCATACATAGGAAAAGTAGGTAGGTTACATGCTAGCAGCTTTCAACGCCGCGGTAAAATTTAATCCGTACTGCACCAAGAGCCGCGGATATGAATGGATCCCTGGTTTGGAAGGTCACGGCGGACATACCGATGTTTTTTTTTTGTCGTTTTGTTATTTTGTCCTACAACATTTAAGCTAAAACGTGGTTAACGATCCCATCGGAAACATGCGGTGGAATGTTCGTCGTCCGTTAAACGTCAACCGCTAACGCGAGCTCCGGCGCGTGAATCCTTAACCTCCTGCCACCGGGTGAGCTCGAGTTAATAAGTTACACATTTTTAGGAAAAACAAAAGAAAATCCGAAGCTCCTGGCGTCGAGCACCGTTTCCTGATCCCCCACGATGCTTTGAGGTGCCCAAATGTTTTCCCAGATTAGCCCCACCGATGTCGTGTTACCTGCTAGCCAAGAGGTGGTTAGCTTTACATGTGTGAACCTACTAGCTAAAGGCACCGCCGAAGGTCACTTCATATCTTTTTAGCTAAAAAAAATAAATAAATAAGACCAAGGGTGCAACATTTACAACTCACGTCAATGATCTGTTATTGGATTTCTACAGAAGCTAGCTGTTTCTCTGTGCTAAATAACGCTAGCTGTCGTTTGGCTGTAGCTCAGGGGCTAAATGATATTAGCCAGAAACAACTCAGTGCTGCCTGGCTAATCGCTGGAAGACTAGCTTAATTTTTCAACTAAAAAGTCCCATCAGAGACGAGTTTTTTGCTACACTGCTGCAAAGTAGCATAGCACAGCGCTAACCACCTTGTAGCTCCCGCTCCATTTTCAGTGAAATCTCATTCCTTGCAGCAAAACTCAGCGACCTTAATTTACAACCTTCACTGCTTTCCTCTGGTTGTACGAAATGCTGCTTCACGCGGCAGCTAATTTGAATGCTAGTTAGCTGTCTTAGCATCCAGTCAACGCACTTGCTCCTGTGCCGTTTGGCTCCATAGTAATATAATCTGACTTGACACGACCGCAGGAATCGAACCCGAACCCCTTTTTAATCGTTCCGTACGCTTTGCAGCGATGAAGAAAGTTATGCTATGCTAGCAGCGGTACCTCTGTTTTCTATATGTACCAACAAATCGTGTTTACGTTTCACTCGCTTCACTGCGAATGTGCGTTAAGACTACATTCCTGAACTGCCAGCTAGCTTATCCTCGCAGGAAGCTAACCACCTCTTAGCTACTATTAGCTGCTATTGCTAGCTATAGCAGCTAAGGCTATCTTTTGTTTTTAGCCGCAAAGAAAACAAACAAAACCCTTTTTTCGGCGGTGGGGGTTTGACTGACTTTGACTTGTGACCAAAGTATTTTTTGGAATCCAGGCGTGGATATAGCGCCATAAAGCTAGGAAAATGCTACGACCGTCGCTCCAGTCCTTTTTCTTTTTTTTTTTAAATTTCAAATCCTTCATGTCCCCAAAAAAAAAGCACAGTGTTGAAGCAGTTCCAGATCCAGCCTCCTTTCGGATCCCAGTGTCAGTCGACCCTACTCACAGTGAGCGATTATTTTAAAAACAAAAAGAAACTGCTGGAAATAAATAAATAGTCATATATAAACAGACATCACTCCAAAATAAATATTGCAATCATATAACTAGCGGAAGTGAAATGATTGAAAAGATATTGCCTTGGGTTCAGAGGTAGGCCGTCTAGTCGCGTCTCCTTAAAAGGACCGGGCTGCCATTTTTTAAATTTTATTTATGTTTTTTTTTTTTTGGCATGCCGAGTCCTTCCCTCGCGTTGGTGCACATTGTTACGGGAGAATAAATAAATAAACAAACAAACAAACAGATAAATAAATAAATAAAAACCCTCCGCTCCGCGACTCGGACTTGGAATGGGAACGAAGCGCCGATCGAGCGCCGGGAAAAACGAATGAAAATGTTGTTAAATCGCGGATTCAAGTATGACTGGCGGAATTTAGATTGGGATTAATTCCATGCACGGTGTTTTTAGACGGACGTCAATTTTGACAGTAAAGCTGTTATTAGCCGTTACTATCAAATCAGTCATCGGACAAATCAATGCTTTTGGAGTCCAGACAAGGAACTTGAGGCCGTTTGTACGGAAGGCGCCAAATCGGACGACAACGGCGGAGTACCGAAAGAGTACCTCTTGTAGGTAAAGGACTTTAGGCGCCTCCTCCGCCCCGGTTCGAACCATAACGATGAGGAAGGAGGGTCGGTTTGCATCGGATGACCATCACACCTGAAAGTCCGGACTGACCTTTGTCCAGGTTCCGTCTGCTTGGTTGTGCTTGGAACCAAACATGGTACCCTTGATTTTCCGCAACCCAGACCACCTCTTTGGAACTCTGGGTCCCATCGGTCCACAACGTGACGGGTGCGATTTGGCTCCGGATCAAACAGAAGACAGAATTTGGACGATTCCGACTTTCTGGCCAGTCACGGGAAGACAAGGTGGACTGTCATCCAAAAGCATACCGAGGTCCTCGAGTGCAACAGAGACAAGCCACTCAAACCACCGGTCAGATGGTTTCAAGTTACCACTTAGCACCAGTGAACTGCCCGAATTTTAACATTCGAAGAGCTTCCGACAACAAAATACTTAGACTCGCGGCTCGGGACTCCGATGCAGGAAACGGGAAGGAGCTTCGAGAAGGACCCGACAAAACGGACTCAATCCGGACGAGGGGAAAACACCCACGTTTGGGGGTTAAAAACCAGGGCGACGCCAAAACACGATACACACCTCCGCCTGAACTTCCAAAACTTTGCCTGGACCTTCAGTTGCGGAAGCTCGCCCTTCAGAGCTTCTGCGGGTTCACCCGAGTCATACAAGGGAAGCGCCACCGATCCCTCGGCGGACAAACTTCCGACGAACCAGACGCCGTCGGACCTCGAGTTCCTAGAAAGGAGGAGTTGCATGGCTGTAGCTTTGGGTCCCGGAGGACGATCCTCTCGGTACCGAAACTATTCGGGCATGGGTCGGGGGGCGAGGGGTCATGCGGAGGGGAAGAGGGTTCCGAAGTTCTAGCATCTCCACGAGTCCCGCAGCTACGACTTCAGATGATGCTCTCCGTGTGCGCGTGACTGATGGTGTGCACGTGGGGTTGGGGTTGGCTTGGCCGGCGAGGGCCGGTACAGTTCTGCTGCTCGCTGAGCAGGGCGGCGGTCTCTCCCGGGCCCTTCGCGAGGTCGGCGGAGGGCGGCGACGGCGGCGGCGGCGGTTTGGAGGCGAAGGCGGGGTTGATGGTCGGGTGGGGGCCGGAAGTGGGAGGAGCTTGGGAGGCGAGCGAATGGTTGCTCTGAAGCAGCGTGGCTTGCGGTTGGCTCGGCCGGCGGCCGGAGGCGGTAGCTTGAGGGAGGGCGGTGCGCACGGCGGGCGGCGTGGAATGGGCGCCGGACGGCGGGCGCTTGGTTGGGGGCGTGGCCAGAGGCAGGGGACTCCTCGGCCCGGGAGGCGTCGCCGGGGGAAACGGCTCTTCCAGGTGAAGTTGGCTACCGTCAGGAGACGGAGGCGAGCTGTCCAGCCTGGATGCCAGGAGGCCGTTCTGGTACTGAGAACGAGTGATCTGAGGAGCATCAGGGACAAGAACATGTCATTCTGGTTGGAAATGAGTCCCCGTTTTTTTCCCCCAACATAGAAAGTTTCTTTCCAATGGAAGTGACCTTTCAAGGCAGTCGTCCCCAACCTTTTCATCACCTTTTTATCAATAATAAACGTGAGTCCACTGTGTACTTGTATGCAACTTTATCAGCAGCTTCTTCGTAACGTTGCGCCAACAACCGAGCATGAGTGTCACCAAGGCTTCATTAGCTAAATATTATTAAGAGCGTCTCGGTCTGTGGGAATCACCTGTTACCATGAATCCAAATTGCAGGTACAGCTTAGAAGTTGCATGCGCTTCTTTCTTGCTAGGCTACATTTTTGGCGCGCAAGAGATTGCGGGCATTTTTCATGATAAAAGGTTTTTCAAAGTAAACATCGTTCAGACTCGGATAATAAATCCAACGGAAATCATTGATTATTTCTCGGGCGGCCCGGTACCGATCGATCCACGGACCGGTACCGGCCCGCGACCCGGGGGTTGGTGACCCCTGAAGGGGAAACACGTACGGCATGACCTTTGGATGAGCCAAAACTGTGGAATAAATTTTAAATAAATCAAATTTTCCAATAAAAGTCATTTTAAAATATGTATCGCAATGCAGGAAAGTCCCTCATAAATAAGTGACAACTCCTCTCAAAAAAATAATAAAATAAAATAAAATAAAATAAAATGCGATACAATAAAATAAAGTAAAATACAATAAAATAAAAAAAAATGAAATAAAATTAAATGAAATAAAAAACATCCCTGATTGCAAACAAATCGGCCGACGAACACGATTAAAAATTATATTTATATTATATTTATATATTATATTAACTGTATTTATATTTTGAATTAAATTTTCCCAAAAAAATCATTAAAAAATATGTATCACAATACAGGAAAGTCCCTCATAAATAAGTGACAACTCCTCTCAAAAAATAATAAAATAAAATAAAATACAATACAATAAAATACAATAAAATAAAATAAAATAAAATAAAATAAAATGAAATAAAATAAAATAAAATAAAAAACATCCCTGACTGTAAACAAATCGTCCGACGAACGCGATTTCCCGTCCAGTTTTTAAATCAAGCCTCTGTCCAGGAATAAACAAACAAACAAATACTTTTTCCACGTTGTAGCGTAGCGACGGTCCTGTGTGCTAATCCGTGTTGTGTTCTGTTAAAACGCTTTTTTGCACTTTTTCTTCAGCGAGCTAGTCCTGATTATGGCTAGTGATAGCGGTGATAAGAAGAGGTTAATAATTAATCGTAGCTAAACGTGAGAGCGGTGTTGGTGTCACATCTCGCTAAACACGACAACGCGGCTAAGTAACTATCTGTACCATCCTGAAAACAAGCTAAAGATGCTAATGTGGCTAAAGGGGGGGGCTATGCTAACAAAGCTGAGTTATCACTAGCTTACAAGAATGAAAGTCAGCTTGTTAGTGATAGCGTTAGCAGATAGCGTTAGCGAGGGCTTTACTTTTGCTGTTAAGAAGAGATAGAACACCAGAAACAGTGCTAATTAAGGTTATCTTTCATTCCTTTCTGTATTTTTGCCACAAATAAAAAGTTTTAAAAGATGTTTTTGGTGCTGGAGAACGAATGGATTCGTCACAGTGATTTCAACGAGTCAAAGAACGACTGAAACCGAGGCTCTGCGGTGTAAAGCTGATGTATAAATGTATGTTTTACAAGAGTACGTAAGATAATTAGCATTGAGACGTCCGCCGGTCGCTACCTTGACGAACTGCAGGTCGGTAAGGGCCCGGACGCAGAAGTCCGGAACGTACTGGAAGGGGGTCCCGGGGATCTGGCTGTTGCTCCCGGCAACGGAGCCGCCTTCTGGAGCGCGCTCAGTGCAGCTCAGCGACGCCGAACGGTTCAGGTTCCCGCCGTGGGATGGAGAACGGAACTCTGGGTGATGAGCGAAAATAAAAATTAGATAAGAGAAATCTTTTTTTTGTCAAAATTCTGGCGTAAAACCTGGAAATATCTTGGATATTAAACGATGCAAAATTATTTTTCATTCGGCTCTTTTTATTTTATTATGAAACTCACCTTTTTTTGGGGGGGAGACAAGAAATACAAATAGCTCGCTAAAACCGGAAGTTTCAGTTCAATATTTGTAACCTGTTATGATTAGGATGATAAATTTTAACTGGAGGTTTACAAACAAACAAAGCAGCTGAGGTTATTTAAATATATAATCAAGCATTTTTTTTATTTCTCTCATATCTACATTTTTTTTCTGCTGTTTATATTTTTTTTTCTACTTATTTTATGATTTTTTTTCTATATAGAATCAAGCATCGTCTGCATATAAATCAATATTCCAAGCATTTGAATTAAATAATAAAGCATTTGAAGGGTCTGAGATTATTTGGGGAGGTAGAAATATACAATTAAGCATTTCTTTTGTTTCTCTCATGTTTTAGATTTAGTTCTTTTTCTGCTGGTAATATTTTTTCTACTCATTATTTTATTTTTTTCTATTTTATATATAATCAATCATCCTAATCCCTCCTAAATAATTAAGTTTACATGCATACAAAGGGTTTGAGATCATTTGTCTATACAGAAATATAAAACCAAGCATTTCTTTTGTTTCTCTCTCATCTTTTATATTTTCTTTTTCTGCTGTTTATATTGTTTTTCTATTACATCTATTGTATTTGCACTATTTTTAATGCAATAATGTAACAATAATGTCTATCTTATCTTATCTTATTTGCATATAAATAAATATTCACATCCTTTTATGATTCTAATAATTAAAATTGAACTGGAAGTTTAAAAACAAATTAAGGGGCTGAGATTATTTGGGGATATTTAAATATATAATCAAGCATTTCTTAGGTTTCGCTCATATTTTATATATTATATTGTTGATTTTATTTTTTTCTGTTTTTTTATTTATATATAATCAAACATCATCTGCATATAAATTGATATTCCTAACATTTGAATTAAATAATAAAGCATATGAAGGCTCTGAGATTATTTGGGGAAATAGAAATATACAAGTAAGCATTTCTTTCATTTCTCTCATATTTACATTTTTTTTCTGCTGTTTATATTTTTTTTCTACTTATTTTATGATTTTTTTTTATATAGAATCAAACATCGTCTGCATATACATCAATATTCCTAACATTTGAATTAAATAATAAAGCATTTGAAGGGTCTGAGATTATTTGGGGAGATAGAAATATACAATTAAGTATTTCTTTTGTTTCTCTCATATTTAAATTTTTTTTCTGCTGTTTATATTGTTTTTCTATTACATCTATTGTATTTGCACTATTTTTAATGCAATAATGTAACAATAATGTCTATCTTATCTTATCTTATTTGCATATAAATAAATATTCACATCCTTTTATGATTCTAATAATTAAAATTGAACTGGAAGTTTACAAACAAATTAAGGGGCTGAGATTATTTGGGGATACTTAAATATATAATCAAGCATTTCTTAGGTTTCGCTCATATTTCATGTATTATATTGTTGATTATATATTTTTTCTGTTTTTTTTATTTATATATAATCAAGCATCATCTGCATATAAATCAATATTTCAGACTTTTTAGAATATTATAATACATTTTAACTGGAAGTTCACTTGCGTACTTAACGGGTCAAAGGAATATATAATCAAGCATCGTCGGCATATAAATCAATAATCGTAATCAATATGATTATAACAGTGGAAGGGAGTTAGCAAACAAAAACACAGAAAAAACAAGGCACGACAGCGAGATGAGTGTGTTGGATTACGATGGGTGTGATCACACTGCAACACACACAAATGACACACACACACACACACACACACACACACACACACACACACACACACAAAGTGTGTGTTACTCGAGGAGCATGCCACGGACCCGTGCGCATCGAATGAGCGTCCGGCAGCCCGACGCTCTGAGCTCAGAGGATGCCGTGCTCTGATTGGCCGGGATTTGGTGATGTCGTGGGCGGGGGGGCGGAGCCTCGGGGTCAGAGGTCAGAGAGGTGCGATGGAGGAGGGTGCGGAACGGTTCCACATGTCAGGAGATACGTTCGCTTTCCAATAGCCTGCTAGCGCCTAGCCGATTAGCCAATTAGCTTAGCATAGGGGGGCATCTAGTTGACAAATTTTCTCACCAAGCTAACAGTTAGCCTGCTAAGAATCGAAACGTCGTGCGCGTTGGCGCCTTCCCAGATTCAAACAATTCGGAATTAGCGACAGCTAACTTCGCCCGTCGAAGAGCGAATCACGAGCGAGCAATTTGAAGGATTCTTTTTAACGCCACCGTACTTCCTGAGATGTCGAAGCGTCAGATCGGGCCTCTTCCGACCCGATCGGCGGTCGGAAACGTGAGGAAGGTTAGAAACTACAAGGACGTCGTGTTCAAATCCCCCCGGCCAGCAAGTCTGTAAGCATAATTTGTATTTCCACTCAAGGACAGAAAAAACAGGCCTTGTGATTATCTAGAATTGGTAAAGCGGCAAAAAATTCAAGCTAAAATCAGACAAATAAGTAGCTAAGATTCGACAAAAAAAGGCGTTCAAATCTACTTTTTTCATTGCGAATACGAACAAACTGAATGCGTTTTTATTACGAAATTATTAAAAAAAAAAAAAAAAAAAAAAAAATGAAAACTAGCATTATGATCTAATTCATTTAAGAAAAAAAAATTCTAATTAACTTAACTTTTTTTTTTATTCCTCTTCTCAGCCGCAGGGAATCTTCAATCTTTGTAGTCACAGTTAACAGTTAAGACGATTCATATTTCATTATATTTTTTATTCTCCCTCTTTTCTACTATTATCTATTACTGTTATGTTTTTTACTTGAAACTCTGGCAAAACAATTTCCTTCGGAATAAATAAAGTTGTTCTCGTCTCATCTCATTATTTCCAAAAAAAAAAAAGAAAAAAAGAAAAAAACTACAAACATGGCGACAGGAAGTGTCCGTCCAGACAGGAAGTAAACATTTATCCACTGGTTTTCCCCTGAAATCAAGGGTTCTGTTGGCGTCTTTGGTCTTTTATTTAGAATTGGTAAAGCGGGAAAAAATTCAATCTAAAAAGAAACAAATAAGTAGCTAAGATTCGACAAAAAAAGGCGTTCAATTCTACTTTTTTCATTGCGAATACCAACAAACTGAATGCGTTTTTATAACGAAATTTATAAAAAAAAAAAAAAGAAAACTAGCATTATGATCTAATTCATTAAATCTAATTAACTTAACTTTTTTTTTAATTCCTCTTCTCAGCCGCAGGGAATCTTCAATCTTTGTAGTTACAGTTAACAGTTAAGACAATTCATATTTCATTGTATTTCTTATTCTCCCTCTTTTCTACTATTATCTATTACTGTTATGTTTTTTACTTGAAACTCTGGCACAACAATTTCCTTCGGGATAAATAAAGTTGTTCTCGTCTCATCTCATTATTTCCACAAAAAAAAAAAAAAAAAAAAAAAAAAAAAAGGAAAAAAACTACAAACATGGCGACAGGAAGTGTCCAGTTAACAATTAAGACAATTCATATTTCATTATATTTCTTATTCTTCCTCTTTTCTACTATTATCTATTACTGTTATGTTTTGTACTTGAAACTCTGGCAAAACAATTTCCTTCGGAATAAATAAAGAATAAATATTCCTTCGAAATAAATAAAGTTGTTCTCGTCTCATCTCATTTCCGCAAAAAAAAAAAAAAAACGGAAAAAACTACAAACATGTCCGTCCAGACAGGAAGTGTCCGTCCAGACAGGAAGTAAACATTTATCAGCTGGTTTTCCCCTGAAATCAGGGGTTCTGTTGGCGTCTTTTCCACGAAACCTGCTGGACCAGGGGGTTCTGAAGATGATGGACCCCAAAAGTGAAACCCACCCCGACCCCGGGGCCCCTACGAGCGGTTACCTGGGAAACGAGAGAACAGCGAGAACCTCTTAAGCGAGAGGCGTCTCGGCGGGGGGGAAGCCACCGACGGGGAGAGGGGGGGGGTGACGGCTGGAGGAGGAGGAAGGAGGGGAGAGAAGAGACGCTTTATTTTATTTTACACTTTTTTTGATGAGGAACAGGAAGTCGGCTTCTAGTCTTTGGAGGAAAAAAAAAAAAAAAAAGGCTAATCGGGTCAATGATCGATAGATAATCGATAGGCCGGCTTGTCGTCGCACCGCGGCAGTTGATGTGGTTTTTTCCGTGACGGAAAAAAAATAAACAGCTTTAATTTGTTCAAAAATATCTCTAAAAAATGAATTTATTGAAACAATTATTTTCCTTTTTGGCTTTTTTTTTAATTATTATAAACTATGATTTAGGAACTATTGAGCGCAAGATTTTGTTGAAAAAATTATTTTCCTTTTTAACTTTTTTTAAAAATTATAAACTATAATTTACAAACTATTGAGGGCAAGATTTTATTTAAACAATTATTTTCCTTTTTGCCTTTTTCAAAAAATTATAAACTGTATTTTACAGACAATTAAGCACAAGAATTTATTTCAACAATTATTTTCCTTTTTGACTTTTTAAAAAAATTCTAAATTATAATTTAGGGACGATTGAGTGCAGGATTTAATTTAAACAATTATTTTCCTTTTTGACTTTTTTTTAAAATTATTATAAACTATGATTTAGGAACTATTGAGCGCAAGATTTTGTTGAAAAAATTATTTTCCTTTTTGCCTTTTTCAAAAAATTATAAACTGTATTTTACAGACAATTAAGCATAAGAATTTATTTAAACAATTATTTTCCTTTTTGACTTTTTAAAAAAATTCTAAATTATAATTTAGGGACGATTGAGTGCAGGATTTAATTTAAACAATTATTTTCCTTTTTGAATTTTTAAAAAAAAATTATAAACTATAATTTACAAACTATTGAGCACAAGATTTTATCTAAACAATTATTTTCCTTTTTAACTTTTACTTAAAGAATTATAAACTGTAATTTAGGGACTATTGAGCGCACCAGAATATGAACAGCACCGGTTAAAAATAACAAAATAAATCTATGTGTTCTTATATAGGTGTTCATGTTGTAACGTGAGATATTTACACACAACCATTTTTTAAACTTTTAATTAAATACATACCAGTAACATCCATAAATACGTACTGGTAAATAAATGTTAATAAATGTTAATACAGGTAATAAATATTTTTGGGGTGTGGAAAGAAGCAGCTGCTTACAGTCCGGAAATTATAGTATATATTAAAAATAACATTTGTAAATATTTACAATTATATTTTTTTTTTTTGCCCCAACTTTAAGGCATTTTTCAAAATTTCAGGAGATATTTTTCAAATTTTTGCAAAAAAAAAAAACAAAAACGAAAAAAAAAAACATTCAGAAATTGTTTTGTATAAATTGTTTCCAAAATAAAAATATGGAAAAACAGTAAAATGTGATGAAATGAAAGCATAACAGGAATGTTAAAACTTGCTATTTAATTTAAAAAAAATAAAAAGATCTCCATTTAAAGTCGGCTGCTCGTGAACTATTTTTTTGACGGGCGTCGCTCGTCGGCAGGAAAGTTCCGGAGACGTCGGGACGAACAGGTAAACACTTACATGATACGTAAAAACACACGAAGCGGCAGAAAACGTCGCCATGACGATGGCGTGATGTTGACAGAGTGTTTAGGAGTGAGAGGCAAACAGGTCAGCAGGACAGAGAAGAAGAAGGAGATTTTTTTTTCCCTCCTCGGGTTCAATTTTGAACGTCTTCTTGTTTAAAGGAGCATCAACCGATCGATTTTAACAAAAACAGAAAAAGAAAAAGTCAGTGTGAAAATTTGACATTTGACAGTATGACCTTGACGGGCTAAAATTAGATACTTGTTAATACAGGTTTAAAAACAATGAAAACTACATTTTGACGCACCTTGCGCTTCTCTTACTACCTCCATAAAGTATCTGAAATCTTCCAACTTCTTGATCTCCACTCCAGAGTTCCACCCGACTCCCTCTCATTCACACACATATATTCTATCTTGCTTGGTTCCTCTCCTATCCAGAGCATACCTCCACCTCTAGATGTTCCTCTACCTGTTTTCTTCTCTAACTACAGATCACAATGTCATCTGCAAACATCATGGTCCATGGAGGTTCCTGTCTGACCTCATTTGTCAGCCTTGAACTTCTCTGTAACCCCTACAGCACACCGCACCACTGTTTAACAGCGAGCATACATGTCCTGCACCCATCTTACATACTTCTCTGCCACTCCAGACTTCCTCATACAATACCAGAGCTCCTCTCTTGGCACCCTGTCATATGCTTTTTCTAGGTCTACAAAAACGCAATGCAGCTCCCTCTGGCCTTCTCTGTACTTTTCTATTAGCATTCTCAACACAAATACTGCATCTGTAGTACTCTTCCTAGGTATGAAGCCATACTGCTGTTCACAAATGCTGACTTCTGCTCTCAGTCTAGTTTCCACTACTCTTTCCCATAACTTCATTGTATGGCTCATCAACTTTATCCCTCTATAGTTGCCACAATTCTGCACATCCCCTTTATTCTTCAAAATAGGCACCATCACACCTTGTCTCCATTCTTCAGGCATCTTCTCACTCTCTAAGATCCTGTTGAATAATCGAGTCAGAAAATCTACGGCTGTCTCTCCCAGACACTTCCACACCTCCACAGGTATATCATCAGGACCAACTGCTTTTCCACTCCTCATCCTCTTCAATGCCTTCCTCACTTCACTTTTACTAATTTGTGCTACTTTGTGGTCTACGATAATCCCCTCTTCTACCCTTGCCTCTCTTTCATTTTCCACATTCATCAGCTCTTCAAAGTACTCTTTCCATCTTCCCATCACTCTTCTAGCATCAGTCAATCCATTTCCCTCTCTGTCCTGAATCACCCGGACCTGTTGTACATCCTTTCCATCATTTTTTCTTTCGCCAACTTGCGTAGATCATTCTCTCCCTGCTTACTATCCAACCGAGCATACAAGTCATCGTACGCCCTTTGTTTGCCTTTGCTACCTCTATCTTTACCTTACATTGTATCTCCCTGAACTCCTGTCTGTTCTCTTCAGTCCTCTCAGTATCCCACTTCTTCTTTGCTAACCACTTTCTCTGTATACACTCCTGCACTTCCTCATTCCACCTATCTAACACTAAAATATATATCTTTATATATATTATTAAAAAAAATGTGTATATAAATATATATATTATACATGTAATATAAAATATAGTATAATATCTATTTTTTGACATTTAAATTTTTTTAAGCCTTAAATTAATATTATTTTTACATTTTTAAGATTTTCCCAGTCTGACAGGCATGTTGCTGTAATTGCGATGTTTGGCCAGCAGGTGGCAGCAGTGAGCAACTATCGAGTCCGTCGGCGCGGAGCGGTGAGCTGAATGACGTCACTCTTTACGTCATCCGCGCCGTGACGTCATCGCAACGGTTGAGCCAAAAAGTCCTTTTCAAGAAAAATAAAACTTTATTCTCAATTAACTGTGACTTTATTCTGGTGAAGTTCTATCTTTTGCTGTATTTTAACCCTCATTTTTATTTAGGGAGCGGCCAAATATAAGCAAAACAATAAAACAAAGTTTGACATTTTTGTTTTAGAATATTACAAATCTAATCCTGCACACTTTATTGCCTCTTTTCCATAATTACTCCAAGTAAACAATGATTGTGTAACTGAAATGTGCCATTTGATTTTTAGTATGAAAGTTAATTGATAATGTATATTTATGAATATAAATATATGTGTGTAGTGACATTTCTCATTACTTGTTTATTCAGAGCGTAAAAACTTTTTTCTTTATTATTCTTACATAGATTTCAAATGTATCCTTTTGACAGTACTCTTTATCATATTAAAAGTCTTTATTTAACATCATTATTTATTGTGATGATTCATATTGTATCACAACAATTCACATGACATGTTTTTGGGGAATTATTACCAGCTAATTCCTGAAATATTCAAATCTATTTAAATTGTGACTAATTGTTTTTATTATTTTGGGCCATTTTTACATTTCTATTCATAACTACTTAATCACTTCATATTTCTTACCTTATACATTAAATGTAAATAGAGTCGGAACTTTATTTACGAAAAGACATTAATTTCTTTCCATTTTTCCATTTTTATGTATTTATTTTAAGACATGAATTCTAATATCTGCATGTAACCTGAGTCAAATCATGCTAATGTTTTCCCTGTTCCTTATATTTTCAGAATTGTTTTCAGCTTTTTAATTCCATTTCCTAGCATTAGCCGACCGGACTCTATTTGAAGGCGCTCTAAGTGCTCCCTTAGTTGGATTAAGCCTATTTACGTTCCACCTCAAACAAACTTCTCGGCTGTCGGTCGGACTGACGCAGGCCTGAGCAGGAAGTCAGCGCTTTACGTTCGCCAGGCGGCTTTAAAAAGAATTAGCACAGCATCGGCTGAAAATTAGACAGATAGTATTTAAAAATTAGCAAGAGAACAACAATAGCTGTGGCTGAAAGTCTTGGCGAGCGGCAATAAAACTAACAAGGCTAATGCTAACAAAACAGGCGTCTCGGCTTGTTATAGTAGCATGCTAATGTTAACTGTAGGACTCTGATACGGCTAACGCTAACAACAGGTGTCTCCGCTTGTTGCAGTAGCATGCTAATGCTAACTGTAGGACTCTAGATAAGACTAGCGCAAACAAAAAGGCATCTCGACTTGTTACAGTGGCATGCTAATGTTACCTGTAGAACTCTGATACGGCTAATGCTAACAAAACAGGTATCTCGGCTTGTTACAGTAGCATGCTAATGCTAACTGTAGGACTCTGGACAGCTAACACGAACAAAGCAGGCGTCTCAGCTTGTTACAGTAGCATGCTAATGTTAACTGAAGCAAAGAGTTCAGCATCTTGTTTAATGGCAATAGCACTGTAACACAGCTAACACTAACCAGCTTCTAAGCTAATTACAGTGGCATAGTAACGTTAAATAGGCTGCATTCTAACACGTGCCCATATGCCTGATATCTTTGCTAATTACAGTAGGATGCTAACATTAACTAAAGCCAAGAGCCTTGGCTAACTAAAATTGCACTTTGACAAATTAAACATCGTATGAAAGACAGGCAACTATCGTTGTAAACACAGAACGCTAACAATAAACAATAAAGGGGCCAAAAGTCTCAGCTAATGGCATTAAAATGCTAACACATACAACGAACACTGACTCAAGTCAGATAGCTCAGCACAATAGCATAATAATATTAACTGAGGTCAAGAGTCTCACGCAATTTGAGTAGCATGCTAACATACACCTAGCATGATACAGGGGATCCTACGAGAGCCATCTTTGCTAATCACAGCAACATGCTCATATTATAGTACGTATTACATTATATCATTGTTATCTATGTTATCATTAAATATTATATAAGAGGCCCTGAGACTCAGCTAACTGCTGTTGCTGTAACATGCTAACATGTTATAACATGCGAACGTAAACTCACCACTTACTGAAGTCTGGTGTTTAAATTAATGCCTGAACAAACTGCTGTGTGTCATGCTAACACACAGCTCACACAAACTGACCAAAGGATTCTCAGGTAACTGCAGTTGCTAAGTGCTAAAATGTACCAAACATCGACTAAAGACAAGTGCTAGTTGCAAGATGCTAACATTGCAAGTCTGCAATTTCAAGCCGATATAGCCAAGGCTAACTGGAGACAGGCGTCGTTGCTAGCTCCATGAGCACACAAACACCATAAACCTGAGCTTAAAAGCAGCTAACTAGACTAGCGTATAGCTGTGAGGCCGTTTTAGCACCGGTCCGCTTCGCAATTTAACAATAAAGACACAGTAAAAGCTATTTTTTCTTTAAATGCTAGCAATTTTAGCGTTAGCACTCAGCTTATATTTATTCTTATTAGCCTTGTTGGTCGTCGTCTGAGAAAACACTAGAGAAAAAGAAGCAGCCAGCGGATAATGACATTGCAATTTGTGTGTGTGTGTGTGTGTGTGTGTGTGTGTGTGTGTGTGTGTGTGTGTGTGTGTGTGTGAATCTCACCCAGCGTGGGCGCGCTCAGAGCCATGACGCCATAGTAGGAGAAGGGACCGGTTTCAAACTTCATGTTTTCGTTCCCGGCTTCCACCTCCACCCGACCCTGATACACACAAACACACACTTATTTCTTGTGGGGCGAACGTTACACTTCTATGTGTGTGTGTATGTGTGTGTGTGTGTGTGTGTGTTTGTCGTCTCCGGTGGCACGAAATACAAACACTTTGACGGCTTATAAATACTGCATTCAGCCTCAGTGTCTGTTTACCTCAGACACACATTCTCAGGCAGCTATCTGTCGCAGATAGCAATAATAAAATAAAATAAAATAAAATAAAATAAAATAAAGCTAATAAAAATTAAATTAAATTAAATTAAATTAAATTAAACAAAATTAAATTAAATTAAATTAAATGAAATAAATTAAATTAAATTAAATTAAATTAAATTAAATTAAATTAAATTAAAATTAGAGAAGTCCCTTTTTTTAGATTTGGTCACTGATTTATAATGAATTATTTTATGCAATGTCTGGTCTAAAAATGTTTTTTTTAATGCAAATTTACATCAATTGTACAGAATTTGAAGGAAATGCATGAAAACACATTTCTGGAAGAATTAATTTTTGAAGGATTGAAAACTGAGATAATTACCGAAGTGACAACAAATGCATTTTGCTGTAAAGCACCTAATATTAGTGACAAATAACTGAAATCATCTGAAAAATAAAGAGGAAATGGATGAGAGTGAGAGAAACATTGAGCGGAAGAAAATAAAAATCTTAAAATTTTCAATCAAGATGAAGTTCTTTGAAAGAAAGTGGAATTTAAAAATGATTTAAAATGAATTTATAATACTGGCCTTCATAGAGAAAGATGGAGGATAAATGCCCTGCGGCCACACACACACACACACACACACACACACACACACACTCGGGCTGGAAGGGGAGCATTGATCTCAGGTTACGAGTGGATTATCAGAGGTTACTTTATCCACACCTCAGGTGTCGCCTGCGTCAGGTTTGGACCGGCGGCGGCGGCGAGAAGCTCCCGCCACCCAATATCTTTTATTTTATTTTAAAAATGCAAAGGAATTTGTAGAAATATAAATGTATTGAATAATTTCCCGCGAGGGGTGAATAAGGTGACATAAAAAATCTACAAAATTAGAAATAATAACTACTACTTAACTACTTAACTTTGACACTTTATATTTTATTAGTATTTCTTATTCTCCCTCCTTCCTACTTTTATTTATTATTGCTATGTTTTTACTTGAAGTTGTTCTTATTCTTAAAGACACCGTAGCGATATAAACATAAAGGCAAAACATAGTGACAAATAACTGAAATGATCTGAAAAATAAAGAAATCAATGAGAGTAAGAGAAACATTGAGCGGAAGAAAATAAAAATCGTAAAATTCTTAAAAATCTTTTAATCTTAAAATTAAAAACATGGATTTGAAACTAGCAATAAAAACCAAAACAATAAAAGTGACCAAGTGGTAAAAGTCAAACAAATAAATAAACGAGTAAAAATGACCAATGGGAATTGAGGAAGCTTTGACGGACAGCGACGTTCGACCAATCAGATCCTCTGTTTTAAGCTCCGCCCCCACAGTGTGTTTTTAACCAAAAATATCAAGAAAGATGTTAAAAACTGGTGTCCAATTCCCATTTTTCCCACATCTGAGCCGACACCTGAACACATCACGTCATGATTGAGCTAAACTTTGGGGATTCTGGAAGAAAAAGGAAAGGAAAGGAAAGGAAAGGAAACAAAAGGAAAGGAAAGGAAAGGAAAGGAAAGGAAAGGAAAGGAAAGGAAAGGTTTCTTCCCCTCCATATGCTCGATCCTCCTTAACCCTTCAATCCTGCGCCGCCGCCAAAGTTACATAAGCGGATCTGAGGGCAAAGGTCGCGACCTGTGTTTGACCCCTCAGGCTCATCGCGCTCTGTTTTTAAAAGGGGGAATAAAGTGGAATAAACAAACAAACAAAAGTGCCGGGAAAATTCCCAACAGACGAATAAACGATACAAAAAAAAAACAAACATGAAAATAAAATAATGATTAATATAATAAAAGTCATAAATAAATTAGATTTTTAATATGGAAAGTAAATAAAAGAGCTGGCTGCTTCCTCTATTATTTACATAATTATAATTTTACATACACTATGTTCAACTATTACTGTTTATATCTAAATTCACTTTAACGGCTTATAAATACTGCATTCAGCCTCAGAGTCTGTTTACTTCAGGCTGCCATCTGTGCCAGGACGGCCGCTGCAGCATCACGAAATAAATAAAATAAAATGAAATGAAATAAAATAAAATAAAATAAAATAAAATAAAATAAAATAAAACAAAATAAAATAAATAAAATAAATAAAAAAAATAAAAATAAAATAAAATAAAATAAAATAAATAAAATAGAATAAAATAAAATAAAATAAAATAAATAAAATAGAATAAAATAAAATAAAATAAAATAAATAAAATAGAATAAAATAAAATAAAATAAAAAAAATAAAACAAAATAAAATAAGATAAAATAAAATAAATAAAATAAAATAAAATAAAATAAAATAAAATAAAATAAAATAAAATAAAATAAAATAAAATAAAATTAAATTAAAAAAATTTAATTAGAGAATTCCTTTGTTTTAGATTTGGTAAGTGATTTATCATGAATTATTTTATGCAATGTCTGGTCTAAAAATGGTTATTTTTTAATTAAAAATTGATGTCAATCGTGCAGAACGCATGAAAACACATTTCTGGAAGAATTCGTTTTTTAAAGGACTGAAAACTGAGATAATTGCCAAACAAAAGTGCCGGAAAATTCCCAATACACGAGAAAAAGGAAAAAGGCGATGTTTGTTATAAACACTATGAAAAAAACATTAAAATAAAATAATAATAAATATAATAAAAGTCATAAAAATTCTATTTTAAATATGGATAGTAAATAAAAGAGGTGGCAGCTTCCATTATTATTTACATAATTATAATTTTACATAAACTATGTTGACCTCTTCTCATTTATATATCATTATATAATCTATATTATGTACATAAGAATAAGAATAAGAACAACTTTATTTATCCCGGAGGAAATTGTTGTGCCAGAGTTTCAAGTAAAACATAACAATAATAGCAGGAAGGAGGGAGAATAAGAAATATGAATAAAATATAAAGTGTCAAAGTTAAGGCTATCAATATATATATATATATATATATATATATATATATAAATATATATGATATATATATATGATCACCTGAGGCGCCTTCAGGTACAAACACATAAAATACCACCACTAATGCTACTATAATCATAATAAAAGCAATCATAAATAATCAATTTACAAAGAAAGCAATCCAGTAAAATGAATATCAACAAATAATGATTGAATAATATTAACATTAAAGAACAAATGAGCATAAAAAGTGCATCCATATAAATGATATTTCTGTTATCATGACGACTGTCTGCATTATTTACATGCATCCATTTTAGTGTGTATCTCCTTTTATTAATTATGTGTGTGTGTGTGTGTGTGTGTGTGTGTGTTTCTTCAACCACTCACTTCCAGGGTGGAGGAGTTCAAGGTGTGTGTTTGTGTGTGTGTCTGTGTGTGTTTATCATGTTTGTTTCTCTGTGCGTGTGCGTATGTGTGTGTGTGTGTGTGTGTGTGTGTGTTCCTCTTGGTAGGTGTTTGAATCATACTTATGTTCCTGTGTGTGTGTGTGTGTGTGTGTGTGTGTGTGTGTGTGTGTGTGTGTGTGTATCTGCTATGATTTCTTCTTCTGAGTGTGTGTGTGTGTGTGTGTGTGTGTGTGTGTGTGTATCTGTTATGATTTCTTCTTCTGAGTGTGTGTGTGTGTGTGTGTGTGTGTGTGTGTGTGTACCTGCAGGATGAGGATGAAGTGGTCCACAGGTTTCCCCCTCTGATACAGGAAGTGCTGCACCGAACGCTTGTCGTTCTCGTTGAACTTCAGCTCCTGAACAACATCTGGATGCTTGAGGATCCTCAGCAGGACCTTCTCCGTGATCTGGAAGGGACTGAAGAGGCTCACCTCTGACACACACACACACACACACACACACACACACACACACACACACACACACACACACACACACACACACACACACACACACACACACACACACACACACACACACACCATCTGACATCACCTTCTATTCCATTTAGACTCATCTTTGTTCCTGCATTTTAAAGGCTTTCATTTTTTTATTCATTAAATCTCATATATATATATATATATATATATATATATATATATATATATATATATATATATACACATATATATTTGACACATGTATAAATATATGCATGTGTGTTTATATGTTTATATTATTTAATGTATAGCTAAACAGGAAAATGTCACCCAAACACATGATTAATAATAATAATAATAATAATAGACATAATAATGATGATGTTTATTATCATTGCTGTTGTTATAATACTTTTTATATAATACTAATAATAACAACAATTTTTTATATGATGTATTAATGTATCATCGATGTTATTATGACTATTATTGTACAATTATTTAAGGACAGAAATGCGACTAAATATAATCAAAATAAAACAGATGAAATGAAATGGATTAATTAGAATACAACAAAAATAGAATATAATGAATATTAGTGCTGTTATAATAATGATAATCCTAATTATGCAATACTACTAATAATAATTATTATTTTTATAGTGATTATTCATTTAATAATAATTACTATTAAATAAATAATAATATATATATTATATATGGTATATAATAACAATCACCATTATTATTATTTTTATGACAGGGAGCTCATCTTGATGTCTGGAAAAATAGTCAAAAAACATATGCATTAAAATACATAAAAACTCTAAAAATTAATTAGTTCATTAAAATTTAATTCATTAAAATTAATTAATAGGTTAAATTAGTTCATTTAATTACATGAATCAAAAAAGTAATTAATTCTCTAGAAATATGGCAAAAAAAACACCTAGAATAAAATAGAAAAAAAAAAAAAAAATCAGCACGACACTTGTAAAATTCCCCCCCGTCTGATTGGGCGATAAAAGCGGCGTGCGATGACATCAGCGCTCACCGGTGGCGAGGAAGCGATGGGCCGCCAGCATGAGCTGAGGAGAAATCTTCACCTTGCTCTCGCCGTCGTGCTTGAAGGCAGAGAAGTCACGCTTGCTCTTGTGGGGGTCCACCTTCTTCCTGTTCCTGTTGTCCGCTGCACACACACACACACACACACACACACACACACACACACACACATCAGCTTGATGTCATCATTGATTCCAATACTTGTTGACTCTGTGTGTGTGTGTGGTGTGTGTGTCATGTTGGTTTCTCTGTGAATATGTGTGTGTGTCCTACTGTGTCTCTTCTTTTGTGTGTGTGTGTGTTCTTCTGTTCGTACAAGTGTGTTTCTGTGTGTGTGTGTGTGTGTGTCCTTATGTTTTTATATGTGTGTGTTCTAATGTTCATCTGTGTGTGTGTGTGTGTATGTGTTTTCCTCTTGATAGGTGTTTGAATCAAACTTATGTTCCTGAGTGTGTGTGTATGTGTGTGTTCATGTGTGTGTGTGTGTGAGTGTTTGTGTCTTTCCTTTTCATGTGTGTGTTCCTTGTTCCTCTGTGCGTGTGTGTATGTGTGTGTATCTCTTTTGATTTCTTCCTCTGACTGTGTGTAATCCTGTGTGTGTGCGTTTTTCATGTTTAAGTGTGTGTGTTCCTCTGAGTGTGTGTGTGTGTGTATGTGTGTGTGTGTGTGAGTGTGTGTGTGTGTGTATCTGTTATGATTTCTTCTCTGGCTGAATCGGTGTGTCTGTGTGTTTGTGTCTTTCCTTTTCATGTGTGCTTTCCTTGTTCCTGTGTGTGTGTGTGTGTGTGTGTGTGTGTGTGTGTGTTTCTTCGACTAGTCACTTCCAGGGTGGAGGAGTTCAAGGGGTGTGTGTGGTGTGTGTATCATGTTTGTCTCTCTGTGAATATGTGTGTGTGTCCTACTGTGTCTATTCTTTTGTGTGCGAGTGTGTTCTTCTGTTCGTACAAGTGTGTTTCTGTGTGTGTGTGTGTGTCCTTATGTTTTTATGTGTGTGTGTTCTAATGTTCATCTGTGTGTGTGCATGTGTGTGTGTGTTCCTCTTGGTAGGTGTTTGAATCATGCTTATGTTCCTGTGTGTGTGTGTGTGTGTGTGTGTGTGTGTGTGTGTGTGTGTGTTCCAGCCGCTGCTCACTGTAGAGGTCGGACTCGTCCAGGATCTCAGACTTGATGATCTCCTCGATGACGTCCTCCAGGGTGACGAGTCCCAGCACCTCGTAGAACGGGTCTCCCTCGCCCTCGTTGTTCACCTTCTGCACGATGGCCAGGTGGGATTTACCTGCCGGGGCGGGAAACGGGAAACAGGAAGTTGACCACAGGAAGTGCACGACAGGAAGTGGACCACAGGAAGTGGACGACCGCCCTAAATCAACACAATCGATGTCTCCGTGGTGGCAAAACAAAGAGTGTGGTGGTGCCGGGGGCGGGGCTTTGGCTGGGGGCGGGGCTTGGGGAGGGCTGGGGGCGGAGCTTGAGCAGGGCTGGGGGCGGAGCTTGAGCAGGGCTGGGGGCGGAGCCACCTCGTCCTCACCCAGGACTCCAAACGGGCGGCAAACAAACGCTTTGCTTTCTATTTCCGACGACTGTGACGGCGGGTTTAAGCCGAGCGCTGGAAGAACGCCGCCGACTTTAAATAGCCGCCGCGCCGCTAAGAGCCTTGGAGGACAGGAAGGGGAAGCGGCGGTCAGGCTAGTAGCGAACAGTGACCGCTAACGGCGGCTACGTGATGTTAGCTCAATGCTAAGAGCCTTGGAGGACAGGAAGGGGAAGCGGCGGTCAGGCTAGTAGTGACCAGTGACCGCTAACGGCGGCTACGTGATGTTAGCTCAATGCTAAGAGCCTTGGAGGACAGGAAGGGGAAGCGGCGGTCAGGCTAGTAGCGACCAGTGACCGCTAACGGCGGCTACGTGATGTTAGCTCAATGCTAAGAGCCTTGGAGGACAGGAAGGGGAAGCGGCGGTCAGGCTAGCAGCGAACAGTGACCGCTAACGGCGGCTACGTGATGTTAGCTCAATGCTAAGAGCATCCCCCCCCCCCCGTGTTGTCATGATGGTTCCTTCCGGGGGACAAAAAAATCAATTATTATTGATACTAATAAAAAAAATATATATATACATATATCAATATATTATAATGCAGTAAAATTAAATCAAATTCAATTCAAATGTTAGAAATTATGGGATTTTTTTTTTGTTTCTTTAAAAGAACTGATTCCATGTCCACACCGGCCCACGTCTGGCATTCATGTGATGTGTGTTTCTGTTTAATTTAATGGCTTTGAGTGCAGTCACACACACACACACACACACACACACACACACACACACACACACGGAGCAGGGGGAACGACTGGTGGAAGTCATATATTACACAGAATGGATCAATGCACACATACTGACACGAATGCAAATACTAAATATACTAAATATAAACTACTAAATACAATATATAAATATATAGACAATTTTTTTATATTTTAATTATTTGTCAAATAATTGTCATTTTAAAAAATGTATTATAAATTTATTAAATGTATTATAAATGTATTGTAATGTATTATAAAAAATGTATAAAAAATGTATTATTAATATATCATTATTGACTTTTTTTATGAATTCATTATTTCTTATGATTGTTTGTTTCAAATAAAAATAAATTGATTTCAGCAATTGATCCAAGTAAAAACAGCACTGCTGGAAGGGGGCGGGGCTTAACCTGGACGGGTCAGCTGTCAATCACGGCTCTCGCCTCGTTTTTTTTTTCTCTAATAAACACACGACAACGGACGGATACGCATCGATTACAACGTGACACCACAGCGGACTGTGTGACATCTTCACACACACCAACACACACACACACACACCCTGCGGTGATGTCACACTCTGATTGACAGGTTGTAAATGCAAGAGGCGAACATTAGCGAGAAGCGCGGCTCCCCCGTTCACGCGCCACCGCCGAAAACATGGAGGAGAACGGCGGCGCAGCGCGGGAAGAGGCGGAGCTTAGCCGGCGCGACCTTCAGCGGAGGATCGCCGAGCGGGAGGAGGACGTGAAGCTCCTGGAGGCGGAGCTTAGGGACATCGACGCCGACTCCGACCGAGCCGCCGCCGACAGCGAGCGCATCTTCGGCGGTCTGGCGGGCCTGGTGGAGGCGGGGCGGCGCCACCTGCGGCGCCTGGTGGCGTCGCAGCAGGAAGTGGAGGTGAATCGGGTCGGAGACCTCCAGGAGGAGCTGGAGCGCCAGACGGAGGAGCTGAAGGGGTTGCAGGTCCTCGCCGCCCGGTAATCATACATCATTCACGCGAGTGTTGCTACGTTTTAGCGCAGCGGCTACATTGTTAGCTTCTTGTTGTCGTTCCAGGAGGCAGAAGGTGGAAACACAACTCGGGTTCGTCCAGACGCTTCAGGAGATGCCGGACCCGGAGCTGGACCGGCTGAGGGGTCGCCTCCTCGCGGCGCCGCCCGCCGCTCAGACCCGCCGGCTAAGCTACTTCCAAAACGTGACGGAAACCTTAGCGGACACCCGGGATCAGGTCCGGCAGATCCTCTCCGGGATGCGACCGGAACCGACAACCAGGAGCGACTTCCTGAGCTACCGCTGCGACCTGACGCTGGACGCCGCCACCGCCAACCGCTGGCTCTTCCTGTCCGACGGCAACCGGAAGGCGACGGTGGCGCGGGAGGACCAGCGCTACCCGAGCCACCCGGACCGCTTCATGTACTACTGGCAGGTGCTGAGCCGCGAGGCGCTAACGGGACGCCGCTACTGGGAGGTGGAGTGGACCGGCCCGGGGGTGGACGTCGCCGTGGCCTACGGGAGCATCAGCCGGGTCGGCAGCGAGAGCGAGTTCGGCCTGAACGACAAATCCTGGGCTCTGTACTGGAACGGCCAGGGCTACTTCTTCGTCCACGACCAGGTGTCCACTTTCGTCCCGGGCCGCTGGTCGTCCCGGGTCGGCGTGTACCTGGACCACGCGGCGGGGCTACTGTCCTTCTACGCCGTCTCCGACTCCATGACGCTCCTGCACAGGGTCCGGACCGCCTTCGCCGAGCCGCTGCACGTCGGACTCCATCTGCATTATCCCCCCGGGCACGCCGCCGAGCTTGTCCGGCTAGCGTAGCGCCCGCTACCGTGACGACAAGACGGGCTACGAGGTTCGGAAGCCACTCGGTTTCGTCGGCGCCTCACGGTTGGCCGTTGCTAAAACGAGCCCGGCGTGACGGGGACTCGGCTTCCCCGCCGCGAGTCTCAAGACTTCGCCAGGTAAGAAGACAAGCCACTTGACAGCTTGAATGCTAAGCTAACACTACTACTACTACTACTACTTCACGGGTCTTCTCTTTCCGGTATTATTTGACATTAGCATCCGTGGCTAAAACAAGGGGAGGCACAGTGCTAGCTTCCTCTTCCACTTTTCCGGGTGACTTACGGAAGTCATCGATGCTAAGCTAACGCTACATCGAGGACACCGACGGGAGTAGTCGTCACGGTAACGCGCCGCTGCACCGCCACCACTGAGGAATCACTCCCAAAGGACACGCCCACAACCAGGCAAAAACGCATGCTAACCGCTAAGCTAACTGCATTGACGCTAAGTAAGTATAGGTAAGGTAAGTACCTAGCTGAGTGTAAAGGGTAAATAAAAACACAAGTATGAAGTGCAGAGGTAAGTATTAAAAGTAAAAAGGTAAAACCGCAGTTTAGTGCGAGGGAAAGTATACAAACTGAATAAAATGACGTTTAAAACGTGCATACGGCACAAAGTGTAAAGTTAACTATTTACCAAACGGGCAGGTTCAAATGGAAGTGTTAAGGTAAGTATAAAGGTATGTTCATTAAAAGTAGCGCTCAGTGTAGCTTGCTGTGAAGTTGAAATAATTGTAAATATTAAGTAGATAACATGCAAAGGTCACATTTTCATAATTTCATAATTACCATTATATTTAACACGTTTTTCTGTCGTTGAATTTTGTTTATTCACTATTTTCCAGCTAATTTCCAGATTTTTTGTGGGCTAAATTGTGGGCAGATTTGTTTTTGCTACAGTTTGTTATAAAAGTAGATAAACATCAATAAAGGGGAGGGTGTCATCTGCAAATAAACAAACTTTCATGACATTGGTGGCTTATTTTTACGACGACTGAACAAAAATAAAAATAAAAATGCTAAAAAACGACATCCAACTGGAGATTTTCCTGACGGAGTTGATCTCATTTTTGTTATTAAGCGCTTTATCGCGAGTAGAAAGTAGAAAACGACGACCTACGATTTAGTTTTCAACCCTTTGTTATCGTTCCCACGTTGACCTTTGACCCCCGGGTCAGATGCGACGCAACGGGACGTCTAAATCCCGGCGCTGAGATTTCCCGCGCTAATCCCGAGCGCCCGAACCTGCGGGTTCATCCCGTCGCAGGCGGCGGCAGATTTCAGTGATTAGTCCGTCGGAGACGATCAGCGGTTAAATCCCGTAAAAGTCAGCCGAGGGATTTGAGCGCCGACACGGCCAATCACGGCGGGCGGAGGGTTTCCTTCAAAATGGAGGAACTTCCTGTTTCCAGCGAAAAGGAAATGCGGATTTTTGATTTTTGCGCTGATCGATGGATTCGGCTAATTTTACATTTAAATATTGGCTTTTTTTTTTTGCTTTTTTTTTAAAATAAAAGTCGTATTATTTTGTAACACACACAAAATTTCAATTCGATTAGGATTAAAAAAATGATTCTTAAATGTTTTCAATATTGCAGAAAATAAATGTTTTGGTATGTTTCTTGCAATGTTTGCTTTCTGTTATTGCTACTCTTATTATTATTATTCACGTGCTGTAATAATAAAAATTAGGATTACGGTTGATTTCATAAAAATCAACAATAAATTTGCTAAAAAAAAACATTTTTTTGCAAATTTTCCCTCTTATGACTCGCTAATTTAGCTTGCTGTTGCTAATTGGCGGCTAACTCCCCCGGCGCTAACTTATAGCTCTGCTGAGTCAACCAGCGCTTTGTTTTCACAACTTCTAAGGGGCAGAGTGTGTGTGTGTGTGTGTGTGTGTGTGTGTGTGTGTGTGTGTGTGTGTGTGTGTGTGTGTGTGTGTGTGCCTGCTGGTGTCAGATGTAGGCCGGGTTGTTCCACTGATCAATAAAGATGATCGATCCCGCTCTGTTGATGGTTTTTGGGGCGGATGCAGGTCCTTATGTTACTCGGCGTTGACAGGAAGGAGCTACTCGAGATGTGATTGAACAAAAAAAAAAAAACAAAATCTGATGATTCACTGCGTCTTGAATTCATTCGTTCACGAATTCATTCGATCATTTATGATCTAAACTGCTGGAGCCTGATTGGTCAAAAGGTCATCAATTCACCCTGTCATTCACGCGTCATATAGACACAAAACATTCACACATTCATAAAAAGTCAACCATTCACCCTCTCATTTATACCTTCATATAAAAAACATTCACCCTCTAATTCACACGTTCATATAAAAAAAATTCACACATTCATGTAAAAACATTCACCTTCTGATTCAGAAGCCCATATAAAAAAATCACATATAAAAAATATTCACACGTTCATTAAAAAAACATCACCATCTCATTCACACATTCATATAAAAAATATTCACACATTCATATAAAAAATCACACAGTCATATAAAATATTCACACATTCATGTAAAAAAACATTCACCCTCTCATTCCCACCTTTATATAAAAAATATTCACACATTCATATAAAAATATTCACACATTCATGTAAAAAAACAATCATCCTCTCATTCAGAAGCCCATATAAAAAAATCAAATTAATATAAAAAATATTCACAAATTCATTAAAAAAACATCACCATCTCATTCGCACGTTCATATAAAAAATATTCACACATTCATATAAAAAACATTCACAAATCTACATAAAAACATTCATCCTCTCATTCAGAAGCCCTTATAAAAAAATCACATTCATATAAAAAATATTCACACATTCATATAAAAACATTCACACATTCATATAAATAACATTCACCCTCTCATTCACACCTTTATATAAAAAAATATTCACACATTCATATAAAAACATGAATCCACGTTCATATTTAAAGCAAACATTCACACGTTCATCCGATGCAGCTTCTCTGAAGCTCCTGCATGCGTTTCTCAAATAAATGATTAATAATTCATCTTTGACCTTTGACCCCATTAGCGTTCGCCAATTTCCAAGGCGGGAAAATAAATTAGCTTTTTTTTAAATTAATTACATATATTTATAATATATTTATTTTTTTTATTCTTATTTTTTGAGTGATTCGTGCTTGGCAACGCACTGCTACATGGAAATAAATGTTAAAATAAATACTAATTGAAATTATTTTTGATGAAAGCTATTTTACAGTTTAAAGTTATTTTAATGTCAATTATGGTCATATAATATGATTTTTTTTTTTTTCACGCAAATTCTGATTTAAATTTCCTCTAAAATAGTTTTGTTTTGTTTTTTTGATGATCTAATTTTATGATTGTATTTTTCTATTATATTCTTATCTATATATAAATAAAAACATTCAAGATTAGAGGGGGCCGTTCTGTGTGTGTGTGTCATGTTTGTGTGTGCGTGTGTGTGTGTGTGTAAGTTGTGTGTCATGTTTGTGTGTGTGTGTGTAAGTTGTGTGTCATGTTTGTGTGTATGTGTGTGTGTCGAGTTTGTGTGTGTGTAAGTGGTTCAAGTGTGTAAGTGTGTCAAGTGTGTATTAAGTGTGTGTGTGTGTCTGTTAAGTGTGAATTTAGTGTGTGTAAGTGTGTATTCAGTGTGTGTCAAGTGTGTGTGTGTGTGTTAAGTGTGTGTGTGTGTGTGTGTGTGTGTGTTTGTGTGTGTCAAATATGTGTGCGTGTATGTGTATGTGTGTCAAGTGTGTGTATGTGTTAAGTGTGTGAATGTGTGTGTTAAGTGTGTGTGTCTGTGTGTGTGTGTGTGTATATCTGTTAAGTGTGTGTGTGTATATGTGTTTTAAGTGTGTGTGTGTGTGTGCCTGTTTATATATCTGTTAAGTGTGTGTGTGTGTGTGTATATATCTGTTAAGTGTGTGTGTGTGTTAAGTGTGTTAAGTGTGTACGTGCGTGTGTATATCTGTTAAGTGAGTGTGTGCGTGTGGTTGTGTGTATGTGTTGTGTCTGTATGTGTGTTTGTGTGTGGTTGTGTGTATATCTGTTAAGTGTGTGTGCGTGTGTGTTTTTATGTGTGTGCATGTGTGTGTATGTTTCTGTTAAGTTGTGTGTGTGTGTGTGTATATCTGTTAAGTGTGTGTGTGTCGATGTGTGTATCTGTTGTGTGAGTGTGTGTATATCTGTTAAGTGTGTGTGTGTGTGTGTGCGTATGTGTTAAGTGTGTGCATGTGTATATCTGTTAAGTGTGTGTGTGTGTGGTTGCGTGTATTTGTTGTGTGTATGTGTGTGTATATCTGTTAAGTGTGTTTGTGTGTGTACATATTAGTTAAGTGTGTATATGTGTCAAGTGTTTCTATCTGTTTCTGTTAAGTGTGTGTATATACATCTGTTAAGTGTGTGTGTGTGTGTGTGTATACATCTTGTGTATATACATCTGTCACGTGTGTGTATACATCTGTTAAGTGTGTGTGTGTTGTTGTACATATCTGTTAAGTGTGTGTATATACATCTGTTAAGTGTGTGTGTGTGTGTGTGTGTGTGTGTGCGTATGTGTTAAGTGTGTGCATGTGTATATCTGTTAAGTGTGTGTGTGTGTGGTTGTGTGTATGTGTGTGTATATCTGTTAAGTGTGTTTGTGTGTGTACATATTAGTTAAGTGTGTATATGTGTCAAGTGTTTCTATCTGTTTCTGTTAAGTGTGTGTATATACATCTGTTAAGTGTGTGTGTGTTGTTGTACATATCTGTTAAGTGTGTGTGTGTGTGTATATACATCTGTTAAGTGTGTGTGTGTGTGTGTGTGTGGTTGTGTGTGTGCGTGTGTGCGTGTGTGTGTGTGTGTGTGTGTGTGGTTGTGTGTGTGCGCGCGTGCGTGCGGCGCCGTGCGCACCCTTCTTGAACTCCTCCAGCATGGTGTCCAGCCTGGTGTCGTGGAAGACAAAGTGCACGGGGTGGTTGTAGAACTTGGTGACGGTCCTCAGGGTGGTGCAGTCGTCGGGGTCGACGAAGGCCAGGTCTTTGACGTACAGCAGGTCCACGATGTTCCTCCGCTCGCCGCGGTAGACGGGGATGCGCGTGTACCCGCTCTCCATGATCTCCGTCATGGTGTTGAAGTCCAGCACGGCGTCGGCGCGGATCATGAAGCAGTGTCCCAGCGGCGTCATCACGTCCTCCACCGTCTTGGTGCGCAGCTCCAGCGCGCCGCGGATCATGTTGAGCTCCTCCTTCACCAGGTCGTTGTAGGGCTCGGTGACGCGCAGCATCTCCAGGAGCTTCTCGCGGTTGTACACGGTGCCGATCTCCTGGCCGAGGAGCACGTCCAGCAGCTTGCTGACGGGGAAGGACAGCGGGAAGGTGAGGAGCATGAAGAGCTTGGTCACGCCGATGGTGTTGGCGCCCACGGCCAGGCCGTGGCGAGAGCACAAGGCCTGGGGCGCGATCTCGCCGAAGATGACGATGCCCACGGTGGAGGCGGCCACGGCGCCGGCGCCCGAGCCCGTCAGGTCGTCCAGCAGGATGGTGAGCGTGGTGTTCACCAGGACGTTGCCCAGCAGGAGCGAGCACAGCAGGTAGTTGCCCTTCCGGCGGATGGGCTCGATGCGCCGGGCGTAGCGCTTCTCCGTGTCGGTGCCGCAGCTCTGCACGATGCGGAGCTCCATGGGATCCAGCGCCATCAGGCCCAGGTTGAGCCCGCTGAACATCCCGGACAGGACGAGCAGGCCGCCGCTCAGCGCCGCCCGCAGCCACAGCGGCAGCAGCGGCCGCCGCTCCTCCACCACCAGCAGCCGCCCGTCGCCGCCGGAGAGGCGCGTCCAGCGGCCGCCGGCGCGCAGGGCGCACAGCGCGTACGCTTTGCGCGCCTCGCTTTTGCGCAGCGGCTTGACGCGCACGGTCAGCACGCCGGACGTGCCCGGGCCGCTCACGTTCATGTGCGCGCCCACGCTGATGTCCTTGGTGAAGTGCGCGCAAGCGAGGGGACCCGCGTCCTCCGGAGCCCCCGGCGTCCCTCCGACCCCCGGAGGCTCCGCCGGCTCCGGAGGCTCCCCCGGCTCCGGCGCCTCCGCTTCCCCGTCGCCGAGCTCCGTGAAGCGGATCTGCGTCCAGGCTCCGGCGTGCAGCCGCAGCCCGTACACCCGGAGCTGCACGGTGCTCTCCTCCGTCACCTGCAGCACGCCGTCCTCGGTGGTGCTCGCCGGCTTGTCGCTCCGCTCCAGCCGCATACCGAGCACCTGCCCGCCGCCGCCGCCGCCGCCGCCGCCGCCGCCGCCGCCGGGCGTCTCCGTCGCCGCCGCCGCCGCCGCCGCCGCCGCCGCCGCCGCCGCTCCGGAGCGTCCGCCCGCGGCGCTCCACAGGAAGAGGACGACGGTGAGCGCGGTGCCCCGCTGGCCGCTCCGCTCCGCCGCCATGTTTGTTTCACTGCGCGGCGACCCGCGGGTGACGTCATGACTCCCGTCCGACAGGCTCCGCCCCCTCCATCCGCACGCCCGCGCGCGCACGCCGGAAGCGCACAGGTAGGCGAGCGGATGCGCACGTACGCGCACGACACGTGGGTGCGGGGATACACGCGCACGCCCATCGGCGACCGGAAGTGGACGGGTAGGCGAACACGCACGCGTGTGCACGCATACCTGCGGCGCACGCACGGACGCGCACGCACACACTACCGGGCATCGGCAGGTATGTAAACAACGCAAACACACGGACACACTCCGTGCGCCGGTGTGTCCAGCACACACACACACACAGACACACACACACGCAGACGCACACACACATACATACACATTTGTCTGTTTTCGATCCCGCTTCTTTTATTTTTTAATCACGAATGAAAAAAGGGAACAAAATCCAAAACAAATAATGAGCGGCATTAAAAAAATAATCGAAATGCTCATTGATGATAATCAAATTTTTATCAGATTTTTTTTTTGTTTATTTTTTTGGTTTATTTTTAATTTTTTGTTTGTTTTTCCAGTGGCGGATTAACAACATTTAAGGCCCGAGGGCGCCAAGGGGCCCCCGCCCAAAAATATGAGAAAAGAGAAAAAATTCAATATAATTAGCAAGCGGAAATAGAAAACAATCAAAATGCTAATTGATGAGAATTAAATTTTTATCAGATTTTTTTTCACAGTGGAGGATCGACAACATTTGAATGAAAAAAGTGAAAAAATCCGAAATAAATAATAAGCGGCATTAAAAAAATAATCAAAATGCTCATTGATGAGAATAAAATTTTTTCAGATTTTTTTTCTTTTTTTCACAATGGCGGATCAACAACATCTGAGGCCCAAGGGCGCCAAGGCCCCCCCATCAACTAACTATTAATTATTAGCTAAATATTTCAATTTTGCAGAGAACAATCTGAAAATAACAAAGGACATAGAAATATTTTTATGTTTGTATGTATCAAACATTCTTTTATACACGCAAAGAATGTTCGTTTATATCCATGTATGTCATAAGTCAACTGCTCCTTAAGTAGACATTAAAAAATCCAAGTGAAAAAAATGAAAAAATTCAAAATAAATAACAAGCTGCATTAGAAAATAATAAAAATGCTCATTGATGAAAATTAAACATTTCATCAGATAATTGATCGTTAAAAATTTCTCCGACGACTCACTCGCCTGATTTATTTACCAGTCTCACTGGAAACAAAAGGTTGAAAAAATGAGGGCGCGCACACACACACACACCCACACACACACACGCGTTGATTAGTATTTGGACGCCCCCCTTAACTGTGCTGCTCCCCCAATGCGGCACTGCTGCTGCTGCGAAACGCCGCTTCTTATCCAATTGTATCCGGAGCCAGATGCCGTTATGTAACACATGGCATCAGTGCACCCCCCCCCCCCACACACACACACACACACACACCCTCCATCCTGCAGCAACCCGCTTCCCTCGGCCCCCCTCAACCCCCGGGATGCTCCGACGCCGAACCCGATCTGTGGATAAATCAAAATAAAACATGAAGTCTTGGTGTTTTCCTGTTCCTGTTGGATCTGCGAAGGACGGCGTGGAAAAGCTGCACGTTGTTTTGAAATGTTTATTAACTCTCGGCCTCATTAGCCGCTAATATCCTGGAGGTCAGCCGTTATGTAAGGCGGTAATTCCCCTCGCTGTGTGTGCGGCGCCATCCGGTGGTAAAACATCCGCCCGCCGCATTCGCACTATTTTTATAATAATAATTAGTATTATTATTGCCCACTAATATTATTATAACAATATTAATTATGATAGTATTACTACTATCATTATTATGTTTTTATTTATTAACATTATTTCTATATATTATTTCCATTTTCTATCATTAATGTGATTATTGTTATATTTTTATCACAATTGATTTTATTCATGAATTATTTTATGACTATTGGTTCCGTCGCAATCGTCATTATTGTTGATCATTTCATTAGCGTTGTTTTTGTTCATTTATATTATTATTACTATTCCTATGATTACTTTCGTCATCATATTTTTTTACATATATTATTTATTCTTTTCGCCTATTATTGTTCCTACTGTAATTACTATCGTTATAATGATAATCATCATCGTTGTTTTTGTTTATTTATATTATGACTCGTTTCTATTATGGTCGTCTTTATTACTATCATTGCCTTTTTTAATTCATATTATTTTCATCACCTTCATCATTATTATTATTATTATCATTTTTGTTTTTTGTTTCAATTATTTACACCATCATCATCATCATTAATATTATTGGTTATTATTATTATCATTGTTGTTTTTGTTAATTTATATTATTACTACTAGTATTACTGTTTTGTCACCATTATTATACTTTTTTATTTATATTATTCTTTTTGCGCATTTTTATTTCTACTGTAATTACTATCGCTCTCATAACCATCAACGATGACATCATTGTTTTTGTTTATTTATAGTACGACTACTTGTTTCTATTATTGTCATCTTTATCATTATCTTTGTTTTTTTAATTCATATTATTTTAACCACCATCATCATTATTATTACGATTGTTGTTTTTTCAATTTTTTCTATTATCATCATGATTAATATTATTATTATTATTGTTATTACCATTTTGTTTATGAACATTATTACTACGATTTTTATCATAAACATCAGTGTTTTTATTTCTAATGATTTAATAATATCGTTATTATTCCCCTGGTACCAAGTTTAATACAAAAGTAATTACATTCAGAGCAAACGAGGGCCGATTTTTAAACAAAAGTCAAACTGACTGAGAGGAAATAAAATCTTTAACTCCCTTGAAATGAATTTAGTTTGATTTTCCAGCCATTATCAAAGAGTTAAATACCAATCACATTTCCTTTATTTATAGAAATATTCACCGACAGACCAAACGTCAACACTTTCATTTGGACTGAAATAAAAAAAATTGTGAAACTGAGTAAGAAAATTAAAAAAAAGGCTCCTGTTTCATTTTTCTTTCCTCGGAAACCGATTGATGTTTCCATCCCAACGTGTGGTTTTTAGAAACGGTGAGTCGTCCCTTTGAACTTCAAAGAGACGTTCTCTCTCATGTTAAATGATGTGACATCGAAGCCTCTGTGATGTTGAATCAGTTCAAATGACGTCAAATCCACGTCGCGTCTCAAAAAAAAAGACTTCTATGATGGTATTTTAGTGTCTCTTTGATGTGAAACCGCAGCCCTTGATGTTCAATGAGCCTCTATGACGCAAAATCAACATCAAACATGATGTTAAATCGTAGTCTCTGTGATGTTAAATCTATTTGTGATGTTACGGTCTCTATGATGTCAAATGAAATTCCCTATGATCGGCGCCTATGACGTTAAATCATGGTCTCTGTGATGTTAAATCTCTTTGATGCCACATCTGTAAGATGTTAAATCACGGTCTGTGATAATAAATCATAGTCTGTGATGTTAAATCACAGTCTTGATGATGATAAATTATCATCTGAGTGATGTTACAACGAACTCTGTGATGTTAAATCTATGTGATGTCACATCAAAGTCTCTTTGATGTCAAACCAAAGTCTATGATGTCAAACAGTCTCTATGATGTTAAAATCAGTCTGTGATGTTAAATCACAGTCTTGATGATGATAAATCACTGACTAAATGATGTTAAAACAAACTCTCTGTGATGTTAAATCGTTACCTTTGATGCTACATCAAAGTCCCTTTGGTGTCAAACCAAAGTCTATGATGTCAAACAGTCTATACGATGTTAAAATCATGGTTTATGATAATAAATCAGTCTGTGATGTTAAAGCACAGTCTTGATGATGATAAATCACAGACTAAATGATGTTAAAACAAAATCTCTGTGATGTTGAATCATTACCTCTTTGATCCTTCAAACATCACAGTCTCTTTGATGTCAAACAAAGTGTCTATGACGTTAAATCGCGATTATAATTCATAGCCTCTTCAATGTTTTTCGATGTTAAATCACAGTCTTTAAGACTTTAAGTGATCTTAAAACTCTCTCTCTCTCTCTCTCTCTGATGTTAAATCGTTACCTTTGAAGCTACATCAAAGTCTCTTTGATGTCAAACCACAGTGTCTACGATGTCAAACAAAATCTCTATGATGTGAAATCAGCATCTATGACATTAAAAATCACGGTTCTCTGATTCTAATTCAAAGTCCGTTAACTCAGCGTCTCTTTGAAGTTAAACGAAAGGCTCGCGGGTCCGTTTGATGTCCGATCCACCCGCTCCTTCCGGAAGAATCCGGACGCTCGCCGCGGCGCCATCACTGCAGCCTCCTGTCTCCGCGGTCGGCCGGACTGGCGTGGTCGTCCGGAGGAGGGAGAACCTCCACCCTGTAGCTCACCTTCTTGGACTGCAGGAAGCTGTAGCTGTTGTCGAAGCAAAGGACGTCTGCGGAAAACATGGAGGACGAGCGGCGGCGGCGTCACAACCTTCCACGTGGAACCACGTTTTAAATCGTCAAAGCTTCCCGTCGCACGTCTGTGTTTTTGTGAATAAACGTCGAGGAGCGGTTTTACAAAATACACGTCGCGTCACTGAGTTGATGCTAACGCTAGCTGTTATGCTAATACCCATCAGACTTTTTAATTCCTCTTCCTTCAGCCGAAGGGAATCTTCAAATCTTTGTACTTTTAAAGACCTTAAAACACTTTATAGCCCCGACTTTGACACTTTGTGGTTTTATTTGTATTTCTTATTCTCCCTCCTTCCTGCTATTATTTATTATTGTTATGTTTTTACTTGAAACTCTGCCACAACAATGTCCTTTCCAATAAAGTTGTTCTTATTCTTATGATGCGCTGAATGCAGTCGTCCAATTTCCAAAGTTGAGCTGTATCTTAAAATAAAATCCTTTTTTTTAATTATTAGCATTAATATTTATGTAGCTGTTCAGTCAAATAAGTAATGAATTTGAAAAAAAATATATATATATTTTCTTTTTTGCAAAGGCTCAAGCAGGAGTTTAGAACAATGAATAGATATTTTAAATCAAAACAAAAACAACACAACAGTAAAAAACATAAGGGTGCTTTCATAACAGCTACATGTACAATATTTTTTTATTCTCTTCGACACTGAATAGTTTATTTGTATTTGTTATTCTCTTTTTTTAATACAATTTTCTACTATTATTTATTATTGTTACATTTTTCTTGTAACTACCACAACAATTTCCTTCGGGATAAATAAAGATGTTCTTATTCTTATGATGCTCTGAATGCAGTCGTCCAATTTCCAAAGTTGAGCTGTATTTTAAAATAAAACCCTTTTTTAATTATTACCATTAATATTTATGCAGCTGCTCAGTCAAATAAAGTTATGAAATTGCAAAAAAAAAAAAAAAAATTTTTTTTTTTTGCAAAGGCTCAAGCAGGAGTTTAGAACAATGAATAAATATTTTAAATTAAAACACACAGACGAACAATAACACCAGGGTGACTAAAGAGCCAAATTGAATAATAATAATACTAGTAATAACAAAAACAACACAACGGTTATAATCATACGGGTGCTTTCATAACAGCTAAATGCTAAATGTACAATAACAATAACAATAACTGCTAAATGTACAATATTTTTTCATAATCCTCGACTCTGAATAGTTTATTTGTATTTCTTATTTCCGTTTTTTTAAATACAATTTTCTACTATTATTTATTATTGTTATATTTTTCTTGAAACTCTGCCGCAACAATTTCTTTCGGGATAAATAAAGTTGTTCTTATTCTTATTCTTTACCGGCATTGGCCACTAGATGGCAGCACTTGCACACACAGGGCAATCACCCAATGGTAGCATTTAGCTAAGCTAACACTACGGTCATGTTGTTCATGGGGGTTTTGTTTGTGTTGTGCTGCTAGCAAACGGTGTGCTAGCAGCTAGCAGCTGGGGTTGAGGTGTCAGATGGTAAACAAAGCCTCTCATTGGTCAAATAATCATTTCGCCGGTGGCTAACGTCCCTTCCCGCAAGGCTAGCCGCGTGCAACAATTCCCAACAGCTAACAAATTAGTTTTTGCTGCATAGCGCCCTTAATTATGAAGCTAGCCGAGCGTAGCACCCACGCTCGCGTCCACTAGCCTTTATCGAGATATTTTCCAGCCTGCGTTCTCACATCTGAAGCCTCGCAGCTTCGCACGTCCAGGGTGGATATTGACACAGCATGACTGAGCTAAGCTAAGCTAGCCGCTACTCACAAACCCCCGGCTCGGGGCAGGTCAGGCTGCTGTCCTCGGGCACCAGGTGGGCGTTGTAACGTTGGCTCGGGAGAACCTGCGCCATGTCGGCCACCTTCTGGCCGTCGCCTGTCTCGGTGCGCCGGTAAACCCCGAAACCGATATCGGCTCCTTCGCTAGCGAACTGCCACCTGCCGAGGGAAAGAGACGAATCGGGTTTTAGCGCTTAGCGACAACCGGCTCGACGTGGGCGGCCGTCCGCCTCGACCAGCTGTGAGGAGGGACGGGCACAAAGGATGCCGTGCTAATACTAACAGCAGCGCTAACAATAGCACGCTAATAGCCACTGCGGTTCACCAAGCCACGCCCCCCTCGAGGGACTCAGGACTAGAGAGCGATCGAAGACGCTATCAAGAAACAAAAAACATTCCCTCGACGTTGGAGAAGTTAAATTTGCAGGAAAATGTTGCGCAAAACTAGCAAAAACTGTGTCCAAAAAAATGCTCGGGCGCCAAACAAGACCCAGACAAAAGGCAAACGCGGCGCCCCCTTGTGGTACAAAGTGGAAGTGCGGGACACCAAAGAAGGAGGGGAGGAACCTCAGCAGGCTCCACGCCGTGGCCACGTCGAACTCCAGCTGCAGGACGGATCCGCGACCGACGGTCACGCTGGAGTCGTAGTCCACCTTCACCGAGTCCCGGACGTAGTAGGACCTCGGTACCGTTCCGCCGTAGTTGATCTGGAACCGCGACAATTGCCGGTTATTCCGACCGCCCGCCCGACGGGCATACAAGTCCTGCCCCTTCCGCTTACCATGGTTCTGCAGCGCGGGTCTCCGTCCGGGTCGGCGAGGGTTCCTCCGTAGACGACGGGGAGCTGCTCGGGGTCGATGTGCTCGCGCAGGACGTCCTGCCAGTCGCCTGCGACCAGCAACGGTACGCCATCAACGGGGTTATCGGGAGGGCCGAACCGCACGGACGGCGAACGGCGGAGGACCTTACTTCCCAAGACCAGGATCTTGCGCCTGGTTTCCTCACTCAGGAAGTGCTTGATGAGGTTGTAGGCCATCGGGAAGAGTCGGGGAGCTGCGGTGGAATAACAGAAGGTCTCGTCAGACACGACCACGCAGATAAAACATCCTGAAGAACAAGATGAGCTAAAGACGCCCGACGTGGCTAAAGGGGGACGAAGCTAACGAGCAAAGGTGTCGAGTCTTTGCGGAAGAAGAGACGTTATTGTTCGTGTGGATGAATGAAAGCCAGCTTGGAAAGTAACATGAAGACCGTTTGGTTCCACTTGGAACAGGGAGAAGATCAGGGTGAATGGATGAAGGAACAACTGATGAAAGAATGAACTGACGAATAAAGTAACAAATGAATGAATGAATGAACAAACCACTGAATGAATGAATGCATGAGCTAATGAGTAAATGATTGAATAAATGACTGAACTAAATGAACAATGAATAAATGAACAATGAATAAATGAACAATAAATGAATGAACGAATAAACAAACATTGAATGAACATTGAATGAATGAATGAATGAACAAATCAATGAACAAAAAATGAATTGATGAATGAAGGAATTAATTAACTAGTAAATGAACAATTGAATTAACGAATGAATGAACGAACGAATGAACTTCAGAAATGAATGAATTAATTAATGAACAAACTAACAAATGAATGAATGAATGAATGAATGAGTGAATTAACAAATGAATGAATGAACGAACAAACTAAAGAACGAATGATTGAATGAATGAACAAACTAATGAATGAATGAACGAATGAATGAGTAAATGAATCAATGAATGAATGAATGAACGAACAAACTAATGAATGAATGAATGAACGAATGAATAAGTAAATGAATGAATGAATGAACGAACAAACAAAAAACGAATGAATGAATGAATGAATTAATTAACGAACAAACAAAAAAACGAATGAATGAATGAATGAATGAGTAAATGAATGAATGAATGAACGAATTAATGAGTAAATGAATGAATGAATGAATGAATGAATGCTTCTCGGTGCATCCGCGCCATTGGTTGCGAGAGTCCTTTTCCTTTGAGACCACCGTTGCCGTGGTTACGTCAGCCTTCACCGACGCCACCCGGCTCCGCGGCAACGGGACGGCGCCGCCGACTTCTGTCGCCACGGTAACGCCAAGGAGACGGTTCGGCGAGGAGCGTCCGACCTCCTACCTTTGATGAGGAACACCCTCTTCAGCCCCTCGGGGTAGTTCTCCTCGAACATCGTCAGGATCTGGAGACACCACAGGGTGAGGACCTTCTGCAGGACCTTCTGAAGGACCTTCTGAAGGACCTCCTGCAGGAGCTTCTGCAGGACCTTCTGCAGGACCTTCTGCAGGACCTTCTGAAGGACCTCCTGCAGGACCTTCTGCAGGACCTTCTGAAGGACCTTCTGAAGGACCTTCTGAAGGACCTCCTGCAGGACCTTCTGCAGGACCTTCTGCAGGAGCTTCTGCCGGAGCTTCCGAGCGGCGCCCACCTCGCCGTACGTCTCCACCGCCGGCTTCCAGAGGTGCTTCAGCCCCAGACCTTCGCAGTCGTAGATCAGCGTCACGGCCTCGATGTTCCTCCCCAGCTGAGGAGGACGAGGAGCTCACGTTAAGGTCAGGAGGACCAGGGAGGAGCGAGGAGGTGAGGACACAAGGAGGTGAGGAGGTAGGAAAGAAGATGCTGGGGATGTAGGACACAAGGAGGTGAGGAGGTGAGGAGATAAGGAGGTGACGGTGTAGGTGGTGAGGAGGTGACAAGGAGATGGTACAGCCCAGAAGGTGAGGAGGTAGGACACAAGGAGGTGAGGAGTTAGGAGTTGAGTCGAGACCTTGAGCGTCTGCTGCAGACACTCCCTGTGCAGGATCTCCGTGTGCCTGATCTTGGTCTTCATGAAGTCCTGCTTGGAGGCCGACATCAGGAGGCCTTTGGGGTCCAGCGGCCCGACCAGGTCGTACCAGACGGGGGCGCCGTCCCGGTCGTAGCCGCACATCCCGCCCGACACGAAGCGCTCGATCACCTGACGGACGCCAACGTGAGCGGCGGCGGCGGCGGCCGGAGGCTCCACCCCCTCCGCCGCCGCCGCCGCCGCCACAAACCTCAGGAGGCCTCCAGGCGGAGATGATGGAGTCCACCTTCATCTGGCGTCTGAACTCCAGGTGCTGCCGGGAGGAGACGCATGTTTTTACTTTTTACATTTATTTGTCGGGTCAGAAATAAACCAAAAGTAAATCGACAAATTTAAAAAAAAATTGGATAAATTTATTCAATAAAAACATATTTTTGATTTCTTTTTCTGTGTTTTTTATTTCCTCACGTGCTGGAGGTAAAGAATTAGAAAAGGAAAATGAATTAAACAAATAAAAAATAGATAAATCAATTCAAAAAAACAAATAATTTTGATTCTTTTTTTTTTTTAATTTTTTTATTACAACATTTACTTTTTACCTTCTTTTGGAAGACAAAGGATGCCAAAAAAACAAATTAAAAGTAAATATATAGATATATTTTTTGAAATATTTTTGTTTTTTCCTTTATTTTTATGTTTTTTTTATTTCTCCATGTGCTGTGGGCAAAGAATTAGGAAAAGGAAAATTAAATAAACGAATAAAAAAATAGATAAATCAGTTCAAAAAAACAAATAATTTTGATTCATTTTTTTTTTAATTCATTACAACATTAACTAATTACCTTCTTTTGTATGGAAGACAAAGGACGCCAAAAAACAAATTAAAAGTAAATATATAGATATATTTTTTAAAAAAATTTTGTTTTTTCCTTTAATTTTATATTTTTTATTTCTCCACGTGCGGTGGCAAAGAATTAGGAAAAGGACAAATAAATAAATGAGAAAAAAAAATAGAGAAATCCATTTAATAAGCCATTATTTTTACTTATTTACAGAATTGATTTCTCTATATTTTCATGTATTTATTTATTATGACATCATCTACTTTCTTTTGTATGGAAAACAAGGGAAGCCAAAAATTCCAACAATAAATTAAAACATTAAAATATATATGTGTTGAAACATTTTTGCTTTCGCTTTGTTTTTATATCTTTATTTATTTCTCCACATCGTGTGGGCAAAGAATTAAGAAAAGGAAAAATAAATAAATGAATAAAGAAATCAATGAATAAATAAATCGATGGATCAATCACTCAGTCCTGTTACCTTCCTGATCATGGCCTCGGATTTATCCACGTTGAAGTTTCGTGCTGGAAGAAAAAGAAAAAAAAAAGGTAAAAAAAATACAGACTTGTGGAAAATTAAAAAAAAAAAAAAATTAAAAATTAAATTAAAATGAAATTATAATTCAGCTCCATGTCAATTTTCACATATTAAATTAAAATATAGTCTGATATTATGACAATATTTCTTCCTCACAGTAGTAGCTTTTTGCAGTTCCAACAACCTTTTCAGTAACTTTGCCATTTCTCTGTGCATGTGGGTTAGCATTAGCATTAGCATTAGCATCAGCGTTAGCATTAGCATTAGCATTAGCAGATCTTCAGTCCCCAGATACGGGCTGACACAGAGGTATGAGCTCTTCTGGCCATTTTGGAGTTAGCCGACCGCTAACGGGGTTCTTCACACTGGCGAAGTAGCGGTAGTGCGTCTGCTAGCCCGCGGTTGACGCTTTAGCAACTCGCCGCTTTCCATGTTGCCGTCTTCCCCTTACTTCCTGTGCAAAATAGGCTACTTCCTGGTAGCAAATCCTAGCTGGGCCGTGTCCTTAGAACCCGGCTGGTGGGTTCTGACCCATCACATATTTGGTAATTATCTTGAAATATGATGTCACACGGCCGTCTTAGGGGAGTTTTATTGATGTTCTCTCTTGTTTTTTAACTAAGTAACTAAAAAAAAAGACAAATATTGAACCGATCGATCGCCTGGTCAACAGACACCACGTCCCATGTGACCAGGAAGTAAATAACACAAAGACTTTGGATTTCAGTCAGAATCAATAACATCAAAAAAATGACTTTGGATGGAACCAGCAGGGACGGATCGCTAATCCCAGATGGCCGACGAAGCACCGGCCCTGCAGGACATTTACAGGGCTCAAAGAATTGTTATCAAATCAGTTTGGGGCTCTTTGGTGAATCTCATCCACTACTAGAATAATAAAATGTAAACGTCTACCTTGGTCCTGCTCTGGGATCAACAACAAGCTGTTATTTGTGTCCAAGTTAGCACTATTAAGCAGCCTAGCTTTGTTTGAAGCGTCTCTGTCTAAGCTAGCACAGGTAAGCTAGTTTGAAGCGTCTTTGTCTAAGTAACACAATTAAGCTAGTTTGAAGTGTTTTTGTCTAAGCTAGCACAGGTAAGCTAGTTTGAAGCATGTTTGTCTAAGCTAGCACAGGTAAGCTAGTGTGAAGCGTCCTAGTCTAAGCTAACACAGGTAAGCTAGTTTGAAGTGTCTTTGTCTAAGCTAACACAGGTAAGCTAGTTCGTAGCATCTATGTCTAAGCTAACACAGGTTGAAGCGTCTCTGTCTAAGCTAACACAGGTAAGATAGCTTGAAGCGTCTCTGTCTAAGCTAACACAAGTAAGCTAGCTTGAAGCGTCTCTGTCTAAGCTAACACAGGTGAGCTAGTTTGAAGCACCTTTGTCTAAGCTAACACAGGTAGGCTAGTTTGAAGCACCTTTGTCTAAGGTAACACAGGTAAGCCAGTTTGAAGTGTCTTTGTCTGAGCTAACACAGGTAAGCTAGTTTGAAGCGTGTTTGTCTAAGCTAGCACAGGTAAGCTAGTGTGAAGCGTCCTAGTCTAAGCTAACACAGGTAAGCCAGTTTGAAGTGTCTTTGTCTGAGCTAACACAGGTAAGCTACTTCGTGGCATCTATGTCTAAGCTAACACAGGTAAGATAGCTTGAAGCGTCTCTGTCTAAGCTAGCACAGGTAAGATAGCTTGAAGCGTCTCTGTCTAAGCTAACACAAGTAAGCTAGCTTGAAGCGTCTCTGTCTAAGCTAACACAGGTAAGCTAGTTTGAAGCGTCTCTGTCTAAGCTAGCACAGGTAAGCTAGTTTGAAGCGTCTCTGTCTAAGCTAGCACAGGTAAGCTAGTTTGAAACGTCTTTGTCTAAGCTAGCACAGGTAAGCTAGTTTGAAGCGTCTTTGTCTAGGCTAACACAAGTAAGCTTGTTTGTAGCGTCTCTGTCTAAGCTAGCACAGGTAAGCTAGTTTGAAGCGTCTTTGTCTAAGCTAACACACGTAAGCTTGTTTGTAGCGTCTTTGCTTAAGTTCATGTTTACCTCATAAACATGGTTGGAAATAGCAGCTAGCCGAGCCATTTTCCTAGCAGTTAATGGAGGGATATTTGCTAAATGGAAACGTTCTCAATGTGTCCAGCATCTTCACGGCTACTGTGTTACAAACATAGTGATCGTACGTTGACAAGCCACTTGCTTGCGCAGTAGCAACAAACAACACTTCTGCAAGTACAGGTTCGCAAGTGCCACTGAGGCTGCCCACAGCATTATGTCCTCTGCTTTTTCACCCGCTTGGTTGGAGGGTGAACCAACTGCAATTCAGAGCTCTGCCGTCTTGGGGAATGTCGACCGGAAACCGCCAGACCAAGGACATGGTGGTGACCTCCTCCGGCAGACAGGGGCAGCTAGCTGAGGCAGTCGCCGCCGGCATCCAAGAGGACACCGGCGGAAACGGTGAAAGGGTACAGGTACCTGGGAACTGTCCTTGCCAAAGCTACTCTGGCATCAAAACACAGAGGAGGGCAACCTTTATCCCAAATAGCTTCTGGTTCCTCTACACCCAACATCTTCGACAACACCTCCCTTGCCACCCAACCACGCCCCTTAAGCCCTGCAACACCACAGTACTTGGTGGACACTTTCGAGGTACCGTCTATAGCATACATGTCCAGATCAACACTTTTTTGGCTTGCGAGCTACTTTTAAAGTGGCCCAAGTCAAAATGCTTTACAGACAATAAAAATGCTAAACTTCTATCTATCCATAAACATGTACGGCACAAAACAAATTTGGGCCATTGCCTTTCTCTGCGCGAGGGTGGGTTGCATAATCCGGACGCTAGTTACCAGTAGCCCCCTTGCGAGGTGGCGCTTTTTTCTGCAACCAACTGTTGGGCACCCCTTGTTTAGATGCCCGGTATGACACAGATCATAACTGTTAATTCACAATTCTGCTTGTGCTATGCTACTCCATGTACCTTTTAACTGCCCCTTGGGAACAACTTAAGTTTTTCTGAATCTGATTAATGCTAATCCAGCAGGCTAGGGGTGCCTATCCCTGCTAGCATTGGGCTAAAAGCGGGGTTCACCCCGGCCCTGGACCTCCGTGATGTCATTTGTAAAAACAAAGCTCACGATATTTCAACTGTAGCAAAAAACGCAGCTTCCTTTGTAGGAAATCAAGATATCATCAGCATAGCGACGCATTATTTAGATCAACAAGAGTGCAAAAGAATTGAAAGAACGACCGATTCCAGACATGTAATCCGCAATTAAATGAATTCATGTGTAATTACTTCTGTCGCCATGGAAACGGTTTGCAGTCGTCGGTCGGAAAACTTCCTGAGGGTCGAGTTTGTTTGAACGTTCCAGGTTGTGTAAACGTTTTATTTGTACTTTGTAAAGAGGGTAAAGATAATCAAGCTACATCATGGAAAACATTCATTCCTTTGAAGGCTAAACTTAAGACAGAAACTTAAAACTGATCTAAAAAAAATGATTAAAAATCTGAAATTAAAAAGAAAAAAAAAAGAAAAAATCAGGATATCACCTGCACTCAACGATAAATAAAACACAATTGAACAAAAACCTTAAAATCTGCATTAAACGAAGAAATTATTTGATCATTTGCAACAAATAATCATAATAATCAATAAATAATAGCAAATCTTTTTTTAAATCATCATTTAAATTCTAAAAAAAATATTACCTTTGACCATTTTGTCAAAAAGTTGATTTAAAAGGTAAAATTAGAAAAGCTGAGATAAAGTCAATTGAGAAACAAAAGTTTTCTCCAAAACACTAAAAGAGTAGCAGGAAACCATTTTAATATTATTTCATGAATAAAAAATTTAAAAAACAAATATATCTGTGTAACTATATCTATATTTAATATTTGATTATTTTAAATTCAAAATTTAATAAACCAAATTAAATGCAAAAAATTAACTGTCTGGTTTAAATGTTAAAATACTCAAAAACACAAATCAAATATTACTGGGATAAAACATTTTAATTTAAATAACTTTCAAATTTCGGGAGTCACTTTACCTGAAGGAGAGGCTCGCAAATTACCAGGCAGTTTTTTATTTATTTATTGAATGATTTTAAGGTTTTAAAGGTTTTTTTTTGGTAATTTGGTGATTTTAAGGTAGTTTGTAATTTGTAAATACAGTTGTAATTTATTGAAGGCCGTTCTTATTATTATTTCAAGACACTGAATCTCTGATGTGTCGGCACTGTAGTAATTAATCGCTGATTTTAAATTTGTTTGTCGCTGGTTTTAAAGTATTTCTGATTTGAAAGTAGATTTTGCCGATCAGCTGTAGTTATCGCTAATTTTTAAGCTTTTTTCTTTCCCCTGACACAAAGAATATCTGACTGGAAGGCCAATATTCACCCATTTTAAGTTTATTGCTAATTTTAAGCTAGTTTGTTCCCACTGATTTTAAGGAAGTGCATCGCTGATTCTATTGACGTTTAGCATCGGTTTTCAAGTATTTTATTTTAGATTTTAAGGTAGTTTATAGCTGACTTGTAAATACGGTTGTAGTGTATCTCTGATTTTAAGCTAGTTCAGCTCTGATTTTGAGCTAGCTAAGCTCTGATTTTAGCTAGATTAGCTCTGATTTTAAGATAGCTTAGCTCTGATTTTAAGCTAGTTCAGCTCTGATTTTAAGCTAGTTCAGCTCTCATTTTAAGCTAGCTCAGCTCTGATTTTAGCTAGATTAGCTCTGATTTTAAGATAGCTTAGCTCTGATTTTAAACTAGTTCAGCTCTCATTTTAAGCTAGTTTAGCTCTGATTTTAAGCTAGTTCATCTCTGATTTTAAGCTAGTTCAGCTCTGATTTTGAGCTAGTTAAGCTCTCATTTTAAGCTAGCTCAGCTTTGATTTTAGCTAGATTAGCTCTGATTTTAAGCTAGTTCAGCTCTGATTTTAAGCTAGTTCTGCTCTGATTTTAAGCTAGTTCTGCTCTGATTTTAAGCTAGTTCAGCTCTGATTTTAAGCTAGTTCAGCTCTGATTTTAGCTATATTAGTTCTGATTTTAAGCTGTCTTCGCTCTGATTTTAAGCTAGCTTAGCTCTGATTATCAGCTATCCTAGCTCTGATTTGGTGAGTTTAAGTGAGTGTTTTTCTGATGTCTACATACTGCAGTAATATATATCGCTGATGTTAAAGTAGTTAATCGCTGGTTTTAAATAATAATAATAATACATACGATTTGTATAGCGCTTTTCAAGGTACATAGAAAACAAAGAACATACACATAGTTTACATAGTACACACATAAAGTGCCTTCTATCTGATTTTAAGGTAGTCCTTGCCGACATGCAGGCCACCTGGCGCTTCAGGTGTTCGCTGCCTTGCTAACGGACACTTTGGAAAATAAACCACCAAGTTTCCCGCTCGACCAAACCAAACGAGCCACAGCCGCTACCTGATTGCTAATCATAATCTCATTTTTGCGCCCAGGCGCGAACCATTTCCTCACAATATAAATACGATTACGTAGTCTTACGAACTTTCCTTCAACATTTGAGGGAATCAAGGGAGGTGGTACTTTCTTGCTAATTCTGAAATACCTCCCATAGCACTGAAAGCTAAATCATGCGTCCCAACACTTTATTCAGACTAAGAGTGGATGTGTTCAAGAGTAGCCTATTGAAGAGTAAATGCTACTTGGCTTTTGAGTACCTGGGAGTGGTTTCTGGCCGCCCAGCGGACGGAAAAACCTGTTCTTGTGTTTTTACAGGACACCTTTACATGTTCGCTGCTGCGAGTTTCAGGTAAGGAAACACTGGAGTTGGGGGAAGGGAGGTGCGTCTGGTATCCATACCTCTCGGGAGGTTTACCGTTCCCCGGGAACCAGACAGTCTGATTTCACAGATACCCAACGTGTTGTGCTACATGCAGCTAGCTCATTTTTAGCGTGCTATTAACCGTTAGCTTGTTTATACTACGTTATAAACGATGGCTACTTCGTAGTAGCAGTCAGCTGTTTTTTACTAGTTTATATGATTAGCTTGTCTCTACTACTATATAGATGTTTTCTAATTTGTCTCACATTGCGCTACTCATTACATTAGGTAGCTTTTACTCTTTATATACTACTTACAAATGTTTGCTAGATTGTATGACTTTATGCAGGATTGTTTCATAATCTGTTAGCTAGTTTGTACTTCTTTATAAAGAGTTAGCTGCTACTTAGCTTCTACTTTTTTGCACAGTTAGCTCATTTTTTCAACTACTTTAAAGACCGTTAGCAACTTTATACTACTTTATACAAACAGGTAGTTAGTTTGTACTGCTTAAAAGGGAGTTTGCTACTTTACCATGCTTTATTCACAGTTGGCCATTTTGTACTGTTCAGTCACTAATTTGAAATACTATATAAAATGTTAGCTAGTTATACCACTGTTCTGACAGGAAGTTATTTTGTTTTGCTTAATAGTTTTAGCTAGATTGTACTACTTTTCACTGTTAGCTTACTTGCTGTTTCTAGACATTGAGCAAGTTTGTGAAACTTTATTGATGAAGTAAGCTAGTTTGTACTGCCTTTTACAGTGTTAGCTACTTTATAAACTAGCTTACAGCCAGTTTGTCCAACCGCCACCTCAACTAGGTAGTTTGTGCTACTTTACATCCTGTCAGGCAGTTTGTGCTACTGTTTTACAGACGGTTAGCAAGGTTAGCGTAGCAGGTTTAGAGCGACAATCTCATCAGTGGGCTGTTCCAGGCAACAACAAAAAAAAAAAGAACATCAGCTAAACAAATTTCCATCGTTGCTTAATGTTTGCACCGCAAAGCTAGCATAGATGGATGTAGCCTACTTCCCCCGAGGGCTGAAAACGGAGACCCTCTTTACCAACGCCGCAAAATTGTTTGTAGAGCGTGAGGTTTGGTTCTCACCTCTCAGCCAGCGCAGGAGGTAGTGGTCGTGCTGCGCCGGCAGGTCGGGGAGGACGTCCTGGATCCTCCCCCGAAACTGGAGCCACATGGATCCACAAGCAAAATAAAAACAAAACACAAGGGAACTTTGAGCTGAAAATAATAAAAGTCATCGATCGCAAGCATTTGCGTACAGTTAGTTAGTTGTTACTACTAGCTAATTGGCTGTTAGCTAGTTTACACCTCTTAGTGCAGAGTTAGCTCATTTGTTGTTTACATATACTCGACTGTTAGCTCATTGGTATTGTATTATGGAGAGTTACGTCATTTGTCCTACTTTATGCATTTTCTGTTTTTATAAGATTCACTAGTTTGTCCTACTTTGTGGACGGCTAGGTAGTTTATAATGCTTAATCCGCAGTTGACCAATTTGTTTGGTTCAGAAAGACGCAGTGAAAGCTAGTCTTTTTGAACTTGAACGCAGGATTATTAGCGCTCTTTCAAATACTACTCGGTACTATTCAATGTATTATGATAAAAAAAAACATTTTCAGACTAAAGACACGTTTTTTTTTTTCTAATATATAAGATCCAGGCGTGAATTATCATAAAGAGGGAAATTAAAAACACAAATGAGTCCTATTTATTTGGATTTGAAAGAACAACCTCGTGCTTGAGATGATCTTAAATAATCTCAAATGCGGTATTTTTTGAAACGATCTCCCGACACCGCGATGCATTCCAGTTGAAAATGCCGATTCATTTTGGTTAAGAAGTCGTTAATCACAAAGAAAAGAACAAGAATAACATTTTCCCTTAACTTAATTAAAAAACACTGTTAAGTCTGTTTTAAATCCATTTAGGTTTTTTTTTTGGATTTAAGCTGAATTCAAGTCAGAAAAATCAGGAAACAACAACAACATGTGTTCTCAGAGAAACACTGACAACACACACACACACACACACACACACACATTCAGAGCAGTAATTATTGTGTAATTACAAAATATTTAATTACCTCCATTAAAGAGTTGACCTGTTTGGCGCTCAGGTCTCCAATCCGCCCGCTCATGGTGCCTCTGCCGAGTGTGTGTGTGTGTGTGTGTGTGTGTGTGTGTGTGTGTGTTCGTGCTGCTGCGACCTGCAGGGGCTTGGTGGTGGGGGGAGGAGACAAACACACACACACATACACAAACACACACTCACATTTTGGTCATCATTTATTTTCATGTTACGCTAATTGTATGTTTTCATTTTAAGACGTCTGTTGTTCTTACAACTGATTCAATGCTAAATTTCTTTATCTTTCACAATTTTACCTTATTAACACATTTATTCGATGTATTTGTTTTTGCCTATATCATTTCATTTTTTTATTTCTAAATTCCCTTCCTTTTTTTTAATTTCCAAAATGATGTTTGTTTTTGATTTACTAGTAAATTGTTTATTGACAAGTAGTCATTAGCGCTAGCTACTTTATGCACATTTAGCAAATTTGTTGCTTGCAATACTTTATACCCAATTAGCTAGTTACTACTAGTTACTACCCAATTAGCTAGCTTCTACTTCTTTATTGACAGGTAGTCAAGAGAGTTAGCCAGTTTGCTATGCTTTATGCGTATCTAGTTGATTGGTTGGTTGTACTATTTTATTGAAAGTTAGCGAGTTCATCTTTATTGACAGTTGGTTTGTACTGCTTGATAAGAGTTAGCTAGATTGTACCGCTTTTCAGACGGCTTGCTAATTCCTTCTGCTAGGTAGACATTGAGCTAGTTGGCACTACCTTTATTGACAGTCAACTAGTAATTACTTTAGTTTATACAACAGCCAGTTTGCACAATTGTATGTGAAACTAAATCATTTCCACCGTTAGGAAGTTTGTGAAGTACGAAATGGTTTTATCGACTATTAGCAAAATTAGCTAAGCAGGCTTAACGCTACGGTCTAATGAGCAGCTGTGAGAGGTTAAAGGAAAGAAAGAAAACAAAGATTCGCAGAACAAATTTACACTGATGAAAACGAGTAATACTTGTAATAATATTTGCTCCGTGGGCTGGTGGTTTTCAGAACATAAAATAAAAACAAAGATCAAAACTACATGACTCTTGTGTTTGTATAATTTAAAAAAACAAAAAAGCTAATCTGAGGAGAAAATCCTCCAGGTTGTATAAACAGCCCCCCCCCCTCCGGGAGGGACGGGGGAATCGATCAATAACCGCTGACGAGATAACACTAATCAATGCTTCAAACCGCTCGTCACTCAACAGAGAGGAAAACAATTACACCGCAATCATCACACGAATAATGCCTTGATCAAATTTGCAAAAATCCACCATCGATGATCGCTAGCATCGTTTCTCATATCTATTTTAGAAATAGAAATGATTGTGATAATTGTTTTGTTACCGGCTCTCAATTGGAAGGTCAAATAATCATAATAATATCAGGATCAACAGTGAATCCGTCAATCCTGTGTAGATTGACCTTGAATAGGGTTGATTCTGGCGCCCCCTAGTGGCCACAGCTGGAAAATAACAGTTACGTCATTCATTCATTAGCTAAACCGCTAATCTAACAAAACAAATATATAAACTTGTTTTAAAAAATTGATTTGGCAAGAAATCAAAGCCACATCTTCATATGGCGAATCTCTGAAAATCTAAACAAAATCTTTCCTTCTGTTTATTAATCCATAAAATACGTCCGTTTTTTTCACCACTTTGTCACTTTAATTATAATTTTTTAAATTTTAAATCTGTGTTTTGTGTGTATAAATATGTCTGTACGGTGTCCTTGAGTGTCAAAGGCGCATTAAATACATTGTGTTATTTTTATTTATTATTCTCTTCATTTACTTAGATATCTGGCTTATTTCTTTGGTTTTCTGTCGAAAAAGACCTTTTTAGCAAGTGTTTGTCACCATGAAATAAAAGTATCACAAAAAGGTCAGATAATGAAGTCAGATTAAATTTCAAAATTAAGAAATTGGAATAAAAGGAGCGTAACATGATTTTATTTTTAATTTATTATACATTTTGAAGAGGTAAATAAAAACAATACAGAAACCCACGCGCGTTTATCCGTCTGCTTTGAATGTTTTCTTCTTTATTGGTCGAACCCGAAGCTCGTCACTCATCCGATGATTTAACACTTTTTCCATGTGTATGACAAGAAAAAAAAGAAAGATAAATTAATTTCATCTCTGGAGCTGAAGGGCTGCTTCCTGCCACGCTAAGCTAACTGCAAAACCAAGGCGGCTACTACTTCCTATCAAAAATATCAACTCTTTTCTTAATCATAATCTTTTTTTCTTTTCAAATTCAGTTTGATAAAACTTTTATACCAATGATTCCAAAAATAACTCTTTGATATTTCAGACAAAAACAAAACAAAAACAAACATCGGATACAATCAGTTTCTGACTTCTGTACATCTCTAGAGCAGATGGAAACACTTTGCCCTTCAAGTGAACCGCAGGTAAGGCTGCGAAGGGGGCGGAGCCTGCGGCGCCGCAGAATGACGGGGCTCAGCGCCGCCAAAATAAAAGCTCCCCGAGAAAAAGCGGCTGAAAAAAATCCGCGTGCGAAAAAAAATGTCTTTCCAACTAAAAGTCTCTTTTTATGAACCACTTTCATAAAAAAAACAAAAGCTTTGAAATCTCTTGCAGATCTTAAGCTAATTTCATGCTAGTTTTTAGCCCCTTTGTTTTCAGGAAATCCAACAATAAATGCCCAGGTTTCGAAATCATCTTTTGGTGATTTTTATGTAACTGCCGCTCAAATATGCAAATATTATTCTAATTTAAGTCACAACCTTCCTATTTGAGACTTTCTGGGGGTCGTAACCTCGCTAGCTAGCTAGAATACCAATAGAATGATAATCATTTTTTTCTTTTTTCGCGCCCTGGATAGACTGAAGGCCCGCAAACATCGGGGGAGGGATAATAAAATCCACCTGCCGCCTCAGAGATCATTCATTTCGGATTATAGCTTAAATCCCGGGCTGGATTACGGGAGGGCTCGTGCGCGTAAACCCGGCTTTTCGGCTAATTTAAAAAGGGAAAAATAAATAAACAAACACGGCGTCCGATCGTGCTCTCCAAAAGGTCGGCCCTGTTTCTTCGCTTCCGAGGACGACAGACGCTGCTCGCATTAGAGAAAAGACAAATTTCCCGAAGCTAATCCGAAGTTCTTTGCTAACGTGATTATTATTATTTCCTTAAAGGGACAGCGCAGCCAAAGTTGGGAAAAAAAAGTGAATCGGCTGCAAAATCGCAACGGGGGATTGCCGGCATGTTTAAAAAAAAAAAAAAAAGTATTCATATGGTATCAAACAGGATTTTTCACTGCAGTGTTATTAAAAAAAAAAAAAAAAAGTACGGCGCCCCCTGCTGTCCAGTTACAATCATAATTGCAAGAATCACTGAAATATAATAAATACATCCGGGTGAAAGAGGCGGCGGCTGGTGGGGAACCGCTTCCTTTTGGTAGTTTCATATGGTTTTGTTTTTTTTTTTTTTTTTTTTTTTTTAGTGTTTGGCTTGTGTGTAAGCAGCTTTGGTGAGCGAGGAAAAATAAAGTTAAAAATAAAAAAAAAACTAAAAAAAACATGCATCGCCGCCCCTCGACAAACAAACAAACAAAAAAAAATGAACGGGGAAAAAAAAAAACCTTTGTGTTTTGTCAGTGTCAGAGGGTGTGTGTGATGTAGAAGACAAACTCCATGTCCATGGGCGTCTGCGGGATGCCGGCGCCGCCGCCGTGGATGACGGGGATCAGGGCGCCGTCCAGCTCGTTCATGTAGCGTTGGGGGAGGAGGCGACCTCCGCAGCCCGCCTGGTACTCCACCTGGGACACACACACACACACACACACACACTTTTTAATAAAAACTACCTTGGCGTCAGCCGGGGAATCGTGGAATTGCAAACGTCACTATTGGTCGACTAAAACTGAAGCTGCCAAGTTAGCTAACGGCTAACAAGAGGCGGGGCTTAACCCGGACGGCTCAGCTGTTAATCACCGGATTTTTTTAATTAAATGCAATTCAAGAATTTTCCACTAGGGGGCGCTATTTTGACCAGAGTAGAAGACAATCTGCATCACTGAGACGGACCAATCAGCAGACGGTATCAATGCACCACCTGCTGATTGTTATGACGTTGTTTCTACCCCGTTCTCCACCTCATCAGCCAAAGTGTTGTTAAAAAAACAGAGAAAAGTAGTTAAAGAGTGTAGAATTTTCAGAGAGAAATGGACTACGTCCTATTTATTTACGGAGACGCACGGGAAACCTTCGTGCTCGGCGTGTTTGCAACAAGTTTCGGTATTTAAGGAATATAATATTCGGCGCCACTACGAGATTCATCAAAGCGAAAAATATGACAGCTTGCAAAGAAACTGAGGAGAGATAAGATCAACCAATCACTGGCAGGTCTGAGGAAACAGCGTCCACTTTCACCCATAGATGAGAAATCAGTGAAGCAGCGGTAAAAGCCAGCTAGCTAATTGCTAGCGAAAATGTGCAATTTAATGTTAGTCACCAGCTTCACTACTTAAGAGTATGATGGAATTCTACTGTTCATGCAAATCCATACATTTTCAGTATGTGTTGTATGTGTTTGCATGTTTCATGGATGAAGTTTACATATTTACAGGTGAAGACTTTCTTCCTTACACATTTAATAGCACTCTCTTTAGTTTGTAAGGTGTAGGCAGGGATTCAATTTAGATTTTATATACACATGTGTAAATAGTTTAAAAATCCCTTTCTTTATAAGTCTCATTTAATCTTAAAGTGAATTACTGTATTTTTCAATACCAATTACTTGTTAAAGTTTTGTGCCTTTGTACGATCAGTGGGATCACATGATCACATGATTGCAATGCAAACATGCGAATGATAAAAGTAAATTGCACTTTTGTTAAAGGAAATATGAGGTGTTTCATGGAATGTTTTGTAAAAGGATTGTTCATTAAATTCCAAGATTTCCCTAAAGTCCTTGTACTTCTTTACACCAAAACAGAGGAAATACATTACATTTTGGTTATTTATTGCTGAATATGCTATTATTGTAATGGTCCGGCCCTCTTGACATCTAGCTAGTCCGAATGTGGCGCCATGAGAAATGAGTTTGACACCCCTGTTCTAGAGGTTTCTAGAGGTTTCTAGATCCCGTTACCATGTCTGCTTGCGTGGAGACGCGCAGGCAGAGCGAGTTGATGCCGGCCGACGCCAGGACGGCCAGGTGTCGGCTGAGGGCGCCGCAGGCCGCCAGCGCCATCTCCTTCTGGAAGACGGCGCAGGACGGCAGCACCGACGCCACGCTGCAGTCGGGGTTCTTCGGCTGGTAGAACACCTGGGGGGGAATTAAATCAAAACAAAAACGGTTGATTAGAGTCCAATTTGTTTGTCGTTTGAGGAGAAAAATGAGTACAGTGATCCCTCGCTGTAACGCGGTTTACTTTTCACCGTTTCGCTACTTCCTGGATTTGCATGGTGCATTGTGTTCTGCATTCTGATTGGCTAAAAAGTCACTCCGCTTCTTCTCCACCTGTGCGTCAATAACGTTGCAGTTTAATATGTACACGTACGTAAAACAGCTTGACAAATTTACATGACGTACGTGCAAATGAGTTTCTCTAAAACCCATAATGTTGACAAAACGCTCTGGAGCGACAAAAGGGCCCAAAAGGCAGCGGAAGATGCTATCTATGGCAGATAAAGCTAAACTTCTGGACATGCTAAGGGAAGCTAAAAGCTATGCGGCTGGAGGTCGGCGTTACGGAATGAATGAATCTTCCGTTCGTTCCGTAAAGAAGGAAAAAAAAAAACATAAGGACGACAGCAGAGATAAGTTTTAATAAGGATGCAAAAAGGGTTGCAACTGTCTGCAATTTTTTTCATAATCATTTTTAATTTTCTCCCGTTTAATCCAATTAATCTCCGCAATTTGAAGCCTTCTGTTCACATTGAGGATTAAAATTATTATTTGACAGTACAGAAGTTATGTGTTGAAAAAAAACCTTTCTAAAGTCCAGTACTTTTATTTGTGAAACAAATGATTGAACCTGTAAAATGTTCTTTCTTTTTAATGTATAATAGAGTATTTAATTGTATAATAATTGGAAAAAGATAAAGGTTTCTACTTCACGGGTTCTTTTTGGAACGTCAGCCCCGTGAAAAACAAAGGTTTACTGTACATCTTGGAAAGAAAGCGGTCGGATAGCAAAACCAGTTTGTTTGTTCAAGCTAACTCGTGCTAAGCACAAGCCGTAGTACCGCCGACGACCACCGGGGGCAGCGCCGAGCACCGTTTTCGCATAAAATTTGGATTTATGACGGAGCAGAAATGAGCTTTTAGACCAACGGGATGTGTAAAAACAAGCGAGAGGCCGGAGTCACCTCGGTGCATCTGATGACGCGTCCGTCCGCCTCCAGGTCGGCGTCCTGCTGCAGCCTGACGCTGCAGACGCCGTCCAGAGGCCTGCCGTCCACGCCGCTGCTCCTCCTGCCGGGGAAACGCAAAGTCAACTCCTCAATATTGTCCCAAAACCGAACTTCAACGCTAACCTGCTGGATTTGCTGCTTTTAATCTTGACAATTTGAATCCCTTTTTATATCCTGTATTTGTTTTTCACCGCAACACCTTGACTCGCGAGTTGCATTTGAGCGTCTTTTTACCAAATGAAATATTCAGATTATAAACAACTGCAACACAGAAAAATTTACAAACAAACAAAGAAAGAATGTACACAAAAACGATGATATATAATGACAGAGAATGTGTTTTTTGTTAAGTATCTTCTTCCTGAAGATCGGACAAAGATGCTAGCGGCATGGATACCGCTTAGCTTGACCTACTGGCCGCACACTTATCGCTACAATGCTATGCTAAATGTAACTTTATGCTAAACTTCATTTATGGACGGATTGAACGCCGCTCCTCTTCTTCAACCTTCAACCAGGAAACAACCTTCAATTTGTGATCCGTGAAATCTTCTCGGCGGCTTCATGAAACATCTTCAAGCCAAGAAATTCAGTCGCTGAGACAAGAACCGAAACGGCGCCCCCTTGTGGCCGGTAGCGGCGGAAAGACGACAGGAAGTTGGTTGCCGTGGGCGATTGGTGACCCCTAATTTCTTAATCTCCACTACAAAGAACCGAAACGCGACAGGTATCGACGACCGGAAATACAATCCAGAAGATTTATGGCAGTCGGATGTCACGTGACAGGAAGTGGCGTTACCCCGTGTTTGCGGGCGAACTCCGGTCCACCCAGCGCACGGTGACGTTCTCCCGGACCTCGCCGCCGTCCGCCCGGCCACAGGGGATGTGGAAGTCCGTCTGGTCCCTCAGCGCCGCCCTCAGGGACTCCATGGTCTCGGGGGGGATCTGGACCATCAGCCCGTCTGACACGGAAAAAACACAAACGCTACTTTTTGGATTTACAAACGGAAAGCAGCGGTCGCGGCGGTCGAGTTCCGCCAAAGTGCTTGTGACGGCGTTCTGGTCGAAAACATCTTTTATTGGACTTTTATTCTCAGTTGCGTCCTTGAAACTGAAAGTCAGAAGGACATCTTAGAGAGTCCTATCTGGGGTTTATCACAAAATCAAGCATCTTTGTCTGGAGTTAGCAAACAGCTAGCACCCTGACGACTTCTTCTGGTCACTTGTGTCACGTGGGAATGCTAAGCTAAAAGGTTCCCGGAGGAGGCTGCTTCCTGGATAAGACCTTATGTTCCCGGCAGAGAGCTGCGTTCCTCTAATACAAACCTACTAGCAGCACCTTCTGCTCGCTCTAAGCGACCTCAGTTCTACTTCCTCAGTGGTGGAACAAACTTCCGGAAGCAACAAGACGAGCATCATCTCTCTCAACCTTCAAGAAACAGGTCAAAACTCTTCTCTTTCAGGACTTTTTACTGCGCTGATGCCCCAGATCAGGTTAGGCAGCAAGTTAGGCTATGCAGTGTGTGTGTGAGTGTGTGTGTGTGTGTGTCTGTCCAAAAAAAACACTAACCCCAGCTTACTGTTCTGTATATTTCCTGTGCATCTTGTACTTGCAAGTGTATTTGCAGTCCTTCTGTCCTCTATTGTAAGTGGCTTTGGATAAAAGCGACTGCCAAATGTAATGTAATGTAATGGATGAACTCCATTTGAGAACATATCTTGTTTCTCCGAAGGTACGAAACATGGATTGACGGTCCGACGCCCACCTTCCACGATGCTGGACTTGGCGATGAAGCCCGACGAGGCCTTCAGGGCCCCGTTGAACACGACGAAGCTGGCTCCGGTCACTGAAAGCAGCGTGGACACATCATTTCAGGAGGTCCCACGTGGAGAAGGAAGGCGGCGGCGGCGGCGGCGGCGGCGGCGTCCCTCACCTGTACGCGTCTTGCCCGGCATGCTGCTGGCCTGCGTCTGGTAGTTCCCCTCGTCGTTCTGGAAGCACACCAGGTGGGAGTCGGCCTCGGCGCTGAACGTGGCCCCGATGCTGATCACGTGCTCGTTGGAGGAGTTCACCACCTTCTGCACCTGCGGGGGTTTGGCGTCCTCTGAATTAAATATATGTGGTTTTTTTTTGTTTTGTTTTTTTATTCGGAAGAGGCGTGTCTACACGTGGCTTCGGAGGATGAATAAGTGTTCTAATTCAAATTTATTTCAGTTTTTTTTTCCTATCTAAATAATTCTACATTAATAAACATTTTGATAAAGTATTTTAATTCAAATTTATTTCTTTTTTTTTTCTATCTAAATTCTAAATAATTCTAAATTAATAAACATTTTGATAAAGTATTTTATTTCAAATTTATTTCGTTTTTTTTTCTATCTAAATTCTAAATAATTCTAAATTAATAAACATTTTGATAAAGTATTTTAATTCAAATTTATTTCGTTTTTTTTTCTATCTAAATAATTCTAAATTAATAAACATTTTGATAAAGTATTTTAATTCAAATTTATTTCGTTTTTTTTTCTATCTAAATTCTAAATAATTCTAAATTAATAAACATTTTGATAAAGTATTTTAATTCGAATTTATTTCGTTTTTTTTCTATCTAAATTCTAAATAATTCTAAATTAATAAACATTTTGATAAATGCGCGCAGAAAACTCCTTTTCTGCAGCGTTTCAGTGATTGCATAAATGCAACACACTACTTTTTTTATTTTTATTTTATTATTTACAAATATTTTAAAAGCTTTACGAGCCTCCCCACACTCTCATTAACCTTTCCCTTATTCTTATTCTAATTTTTCCACTTATTTTTATGGCAAAATACATCTATAACACATATCCGCGGTATAAAATTTGCTGATGAAAAAGCATCACCCAAAACGATGGGCACGTTATTTTTTAACGTTTACGTTAAGATATATTTGAGATTTTTAATATTTTTAGCTATATTCATATTCTCATTTGTATTTCTCGACTTTTGAATGTCTATATTATTTTACAGCGCGGAATAGACATCTGTAAATCTGTATTTGTGTTCCGTATTTTCCGGACTACAAGTCGCGTTTTTTTTTCATCGTTTGGTGGGGGGTGCGACTTATACTCTGAAGCGACTTATGTGTGACATTATTAACACATTATTACCGGTACCGGTATATCATTTCACATGTTATTTTCACATTGAACCGCAAGAGGGCGCTATAGGCCTGTGATAATCATTTCAACATTAGCGAAGAACTTAACAAAAACGGCACCGAAAAGGAAATCGTATTCTGCTGATTACAAGCTGCAAGTAGTAAAATATGCAGCCGAAAACAGTAATGGAGCTGCAGAGAGAAAGCTTGGAGTTAGCCAGAAGCTCGTAAATCCCCCCAAAATGCGACTTATACTCCGGTGCGACTTATGTATGTTTTTTCCGTTCTTTATTATGCATTTTCGGCTGGTGCGACGTATAATCCGGAGCGACGCATAGTCGGAAAAATACGTCCCGCGGCTGCCTCTGACCTCGCTGAAGCTGCTCCTGGGAATGTCGATGTAGCTGTGGCCCATCTCCATGTGGATCCGCAGGCCCTCCACGGCCGACAGGCTGTACTGGTAGTTCCTCAGGTCCTGGAGGGGACGAGGACGGGAAAAAAAAAAACGCCGTCGGCCACTTTCGGTCCGGCCCGGGAAGGTGGGCGTTTCCGCGGAAACGGAGCTCGTCGGTAAAAAAGCGAGGCGCTCGATTAAAAGCGAAATGTAAAAAGCACTTACGGCCAGCAGGTTCATGATGGTGTGTCCGGTCTCGCGGTACACCGAGTCCCGAAAGCGCACGCTCACCAGCGGGGCGGGATAGACTGCGGGGCGGATTCACAGCTCAGTGACGGACGCCACGCCGCTACGCTAAGTTAGCTGCTACGCACCGTTGTACTCGGCCCCGAGCCGCAGCAGCAGCCGGAGCGGGAACACCTTGGCCCAGGGGACCTCCAGCTTCTGGACCAGCAGGCCGAACAGGAAGGGCGGCGGCGGCAGCGTCAGGCCGTCCAGGGGCTGGCAGCTGGGCGGGAAGAACAGCATCCCGCCGTGGTCTTTGCTGCCCAGGAAGCTGCCGGTGAAGGTCACGTTGTCCGACTCCTCCAGGAACTTCCCTGTGGACACGGAGGGGGTGGAATCGGGAGTCTTCCCACGCCGGGTTCACGCCGGGTCCGGACTCACCTCGCCGCGCGTCCTGGTAGACGCCCAGGCAGAAGGTGAAGAGATCCCTGGGCGGGGTCTTCTCCTCCGGCACGCACTCCAGCAAGAACACCAGCTCCTTCTGTCCCAGAGCCCGGAGCCCGTTGGAGCCCAAACACCAGCACAGGCGCCCCGAGTCTGGAGGGGGACGTCCGGACACGTTGAACCCCGGCGCGCCCCCCCATCGGCGGGACGGCGGTTGACGTTTCACTCACAGGTGACCAGCTTGACGTTGACCAGCAGGTTGGCGTTGAGCACGAAGGTCAAAGGTCGAGGCCCGCCCTCCTCCAGCAGGTGGCGGATCTGACAGGGAGCCGGCGTTTCCTCCACCAGGACATCTGGAGACAAAGAATCTTCTTTTTCCACGGGAACGGAGGTTTAAAAAAGGATTCAAATTGGCCGACCTCCACGCTTGCCTGCCCCCAAAAATTGGGAAAATGTTCCTAAAATTAGCCCTGAATTTGAAAAGCGGCTTAAAAATGGCTTCCGGCTTCCACAGGAGGTCTTTCCTACCTGAGGCTGTCAGACTTTTTAATTCCTCTTCCTTCAGCCGCAGGGAATCTTCAAATCTTTGTAGTTACAGTAAAGACAATTTATATTTCATTGATTTCTTATTCTTCCTCCTTCCTACTATTATCTATTAATTATTATCTAGTTTTTACTTGAAACTCTGGCACAACAATTTCCTTCGGGATCAATAAAGTTGTTCTCATCTCATCATCTCATCAAAATAGACCAAAAAATGATGTACATAAGATTATCTTTGACAAGCTTTGCGAATTTAATTCCGTCCGTCACGGAGCGCGTGGCTCGTACGTCAATTTAAATTCCCTCCTTTTAAATGTATTTCATAAATGACAAATAATTAACACTAAAAGAGAATGTAAAGGAATAAAAAGTGTAATCATCTTGACGATCGGAGGAAAATGGCGGAGGCGGTTGGGGGAGTTTTTCATTTGGTGCGCGACAGCTTAGCTTAGCTTAGCCGCTACACTCTTAAAGCTACAATGCTGCTAAATGCAACTTTGCGACACTTTATGGCTAAACTTCATTTAGCGACGGAGAGAACGCCGCTCCCGACCGGCTTCCAACGCCCGTCGACGTTCCAGCCTCATGCCCTCTCACGTCTTCATGGACGTTTTTCCGCTGGGCTAGCTAGCGGCGCGTCAAACGCTCAGCCCTTCATTCAAAATGACAACAAAACAAAAAAAACATACAAGTAGTGGAGAGTCTCCCCCTCCTGGGCGGCAGCAGGAGTGTTCCTGAATTCAGCAGTGAGTTGACGCTTGATGGCCAACGCCCGCCTTCTCGGTTTCTCCCTGGGCTAGCTAGCTAGCGGTTAGCGGCTCCCTTTCTGTTCCCGATTTTAGCGGCGCACCGACCCGACGGCGACAATCGACCCGATGCAAACACACCAACCTCCGGCGTCGTCCTCCCCGGTGGCGATGAGGAGCGGCGGCAGCTCGTCCTCGCCGTCGGGCAGCAGGCTGGGAGCCCTCTTCACCGCCGAGCCGATGCGAGACAGCAAGCTGTAATGCCAGGGTCCACAGGGCGGAGGCCGGACCGCCTCCTCCGCCGCCGGAGCGTCGGGGGTCGAAGGGCCCACGACCTCTGACCCCGCGGAGCCGGGCTGAAGCGGGAGGGAAAAACAATTTAGTGGTATTTCAGCTTTATTTCACGAGGTCCCCGTTGCTGCAGAGAGGCAACGCAACGAGGTTAGCTGCTAGCTGTTAGCATCTGATGTCGTTTGCCTCAGGGTGGAGGAGGAGCCTCCCTGGAGTCTCAACACCTTTGGTTATATTTGGATGGAAAACGCCAGGCGGTGCATTTAGGAATTTGAGACATTCACCCTCTCATGCACATTTTGGGGTGCCGGAGGAACCCCGGGCATACACGTGGACCCGGACCCGGACCGGGGACCTTCTGGCTGCGTTGCAGCAGCGCTAACCGCCACGCTAGCAGCCTCTTGGAGTCGACAAGGCAGGCACTTCCTAAAATCTCCACCTCCTAAACCAGGGGTGTCCAACTCATTCTGGGCCAAACATGGCCTTATTCGATGTCAAGGGGGCCGGACCAGTAAAATCAGAGCGTAACTACCGAGAAGTGACACGGAGTCCACATTTTTCCTGTGTTTTAGAGTAAAGGAGAACAGCTAAATGATAAAAATCTTTCTACGGAATGAACTGTTCCTTTAAAAAATACATGACGAACAAGCTGAGATGTTCTGTTTTCTCAGTTCTCTGTGCTTGTTGTTGTATTTTTCCAGTGACACCGCCACTTCCTGCATCCACAACGAGCATTCCGGTTTCTTATTAACCTCAACCAACAAATAAAAAGTGGAAAACCCTACGCTCCATATCCATGTTTCTAACCATAAGACAAAATGCCATTTACAGACCCGAAAGCCACATCGTCGCCATCAGCTGTAAGTCGTGCTAACACCGACTAAAACAGTGCGCTCCTAGCAAACAATATATGGTATTTTTATTGAAAAAAAGGATGATTTTTATGTATTTTCATATTTATTCCAAGGGCTGGATTGGGCCAGTCCTTCACCATCATGAATACGTGGCTTTTGTTTCTGCGGATCAGAACCACCAGCTGCGTTCCCGACAGCGGAGGCTCTCGCTGCGGCTAGGCTAGGCTAGGCTAGGCTAGTGATTCTTCACCACAGGGCCGCGACTCAAACTTGGGCCCCGAGCGCCACCTAGGGGGCCGCAAAAAAATCAGTTTTTTTGCGAGGGCTGCGGGACGCAATAACAACTCCTGACCATGTAGCGGCGCTAACGCATCAGTCAGTTGTTACTTTAACCAGCTCCATACATAAGGAGACACTCAGCTGGCTGGAAACAAACAAGATGGAGGAATATTTAAAACAAAAAAATGAAGACGACCCCCCGCCAAAAAGTAGGTTTTTGCGCGAGTACAATCCCGACTTCATTAAGTACGGCTTGGTAAACGGAGGTAGCGCCCAGTGTGTGGAGTGTGTGTTAACGCTGTCTAACAAAGCACTTGAGCCGTCAAAACTACAGCGGCGCCGAGAGACCGAGCATCCGACGCTTGTGGGAACGGCGGTGGAATTTTTCAAGAGAAAAGAAGACGGGCTGCAGATGCAGAAAAGATGGATGGTGTCACTGATTGGCAACTCTAAACGTGCACTGAAAGCTTGCTAGCTCGTAGCCAGACGTGTGGCACAAAGTAAGTAACCATTCACCATAATTATAAACCTATACAGTGTATAAATATTAAATAATACATAATATAAAATTATTAATAATAATGAATAATATATATTAAAATGATATTGAATGGGCCCTGGGCCACTCTGTACTGAAACAAATGGGCCTCAGGGTCAGAAAGGTTAAGAACCCCTAAGCTAGGCTAGCTCTGGTAGCGCCCATGGAGGAGACGGCTGCTAAACAAACAAACAAACAAACAAACAAACAAACAAAAGAAAGCCATCCTCACCGATGTTTGGTCTGGAGACACGCTGAACTCCTGGGAGCTCCGGCGGCTGCTCACCGACAGCCTGGTGGTGTCGGCTACTTCCCCGTTGGGCAGGATGCCGTCGGCAAACCAAACGCGCTTCTGCTCCCGAGGGCAACCTGGGGGGACGAGCAGGTCCGGGATCAGGTCTGGGATCGGGTCTGGGATCGGGTCTGCATTGAGCCGTGTCAAACCTCCTGTATCTTAACAGCTCATGCAACAGCTAATCAGACCTCATGCAACGCACACGAGTGGCTAACTCTCGCGCCTATGCTAACCCCGTGGTACCATCACAGAACCTGCAGAGGATGCCAGAAATACAAAAGAGAAAAACTTCCTCGTCCGCGTCCGCTTTTTGATTTCCTCCTCGACGCGGCTCCTGCGCTCATGTTGTACCCGTTCTTTAAAAAATAGAATTAGAAAGGCTAACTTGCCCGTTAGCTCGCCGGGACTTGCAGTTGCTTGCATGGGATTGACTTGTGTGTAAGGTAAAAAAAAAAAAAAAAAAAAAATCTCAGATCTCCCTGGTTTGTCAAATGAAAATCCATGAAGTGGCGTCCATATTTTTAATTTCATCGATAAATATATTGATATATATATATATATATATATATATATATATATATATATACGCGCAATCTGACGACAAGGCGAGACGCTGAATGCAGGGAATGATGCTACGGTCACTGAGCCAATCACAGCTCAGGATACAGAACACACTAGAAAATCCCTTGTTAGACCGTAAAACCAATTGAAATAATAAAAATACTGTAATGACTACGCGTTAAGGTTGATTTTCTGTGATTTCCAAGGGTCTGTTTGGATGAGAGAGCGAGTATGAGAGAGGCCTTTAACTGTTTCGGGTTTTTTTCTGGCGTAACTGTTCTCATAAAACACATCCGGTCGGATGCTACAATCCATTTTAACCGCAAAAGCCCCGCTGTCTAAAACTGTACCGCCATACGGCGTTACCAAGGTTGTCTTCGCGATCGACCGACCCATCGAAGCAGTCCCGTGAAATTATCTTTGAGTGTGTCGCTACTCCTCGTCTGCAGAAACCCACGTCGGACATTTAACCCGGACGGGTATATTAGCGCAAGGCTAACGCCGCGGCGCACGGCGGGTACCGTCATTGCTGGGGTGTTTGAGGACGGACACGGGCACCATGACGGTGGGCGGCGGGGAGTTGAGCGTGCCGGCGGCCCGGGCCTGCTGCAGGGGGGGGATGGTGCTGCAGTACTCAGACGGGACGTTGGGGTTCGGGCTGGGACCCGTGGGGCTCATCATCCGCTCCAGGGCCTGGGCTGCAAGGACCACCACAACAAATCTGTCACATATATGAATATATATGTATACATTTACACTCAGACGCGTGTCGGCGTTTCTGCGGGTCTCTTCTCGCCGCGTATCCATCGGCGTCACGGTCAGGACGACGCAAACATTTACCCTGGTGCTCAAACTATCTAACAGCACAGGAGTATCTCAATGCTCAATGCTATACGCTAACTATTTGGCTAAATAAACCCATGCGGCTCTTCCATCTTTACACTGCGGCTCCGAGCGGCTCGGGAAAATAAATGATAAATATTTAATTGAAGTGTATTTCATTTGTGTGAATTCCTTTTGTTAACTTTTAGTTCTAAGTTGGAAGATTATTGTGATCTTGAAATATTAAATAAAATTATATTTGTTATTTTTCTCCGCTCAAAATAACGTCACACTGGCGGAAGCCGGTAAAGTCCCGATTTGCAGATGCTGTGTGCAGAAGTTCAGCAGCAGAAGTCCCATAAACCAGGTAAAATAAATATTTATGAAGATATTTTGCAAATATTTATTTTTTATTGTTTACTGACACAGTGATATTTGTCCCGATTTATTTCTAAAATTCAGGTCAAGGCTCCGCTACACGCTCTGAAAGCCCAAAGCTCAAAATGAGTTCATTACATAAATAAGATTTAATTTTCTCTGTAATACTTTGTGAATGTCTCAATGACAACACACTTGTTGATACAAAGTGTAAAGGTAATAAAAAGCAATATATACAGCGGTGCCTTTATTTTAGACGTCAAAAAGTAATCGCGGCTCCCGGTGTTTTCTTTTCCGAGGAAACCGGGTCCGAATGTCTCTTTGGGTGTTTCGGGCTGCCGACCCCTGGTTCAGGGGATGAGATCGGTCTGAGACTGGCATTTCCGGACCCAATCTCGGGCTCGACGGAAGATCCCCCTCCGGCGTTTCATGGGACCGGCGAGCCACCGACGAAAACAAACCTCCGAACCCGTGGCGGCGACCGTGACCCCATCGGCCGACTACAACTACACGTGCAGAAGTTAGAGCGCGGTGATATGGACGACCCTGTGCATGTACTTGCCACCAAAACTAAATCTAGCGCTTTCGCACTGGAGGAACTTTGTGCGGTTTCTCGGACCGCTTCAGGAACTGGGACGTTTCTTGGTGCCTTTGGACAGCAGAGGATGTGAAGTGAAGTTCTTCTGAAGTTGCTCTGGTGGAATACATGACACACCACTGATTGGACTTTTAAAAGAGCAACTCAAAAATAGTGTTTTTCTGGCCCTTTCTGGGTTCATGTCTTCAAACTACTCACAAAATAGCCAAAGTTTTTGCAGTTGCTGCAAAAGAAATAAGCCCTTTCGTGGTGCGTTCGAACAGCAGAGGAACCCGGTACCTTCAGCTCCTGGAAGCACTTTAAGCTCCTACTCTGAGGCACGGTCTTGATGAAGGTGCTTGGTGGAACTCACAGGCCACGGACATCAGTAGATACTTCTTGTGAACTGCGGAGCGTCCAACACTTTTCTTTTTGGCCGCTCCTTCAGGGGTCACCACACCCAAAGACCTCCTCCATCAAACCCTCACACCAGCTCTTTGGTCCTCCTCTAGACCTCTTGCCTGGCAGTTCCAACCCCAGCATCCTTCTACGAATACATCCTCCATCTCAGTCTGGCTTCTCTGACCTTCCACGGATAACCTTTTCAGAGCATGCCTTGATGTTCCTCCAGCCGTTCCCCGCTCACACTACAAATCACAGTGTCATCTGCAAACATCGCGGTCCGACATGGTGAACCGCGGAGCGTTTGCTATTAAAAAAACAAAAGCGCTGACCGGTCGGCTGTTTTCTTGCGACACAAATGGCAATAGCCAGCGAAAAATGGGCCAAAGAAAGAGGTCCAAGTACCTCCGGCCTGCTGCGTCACACAGGGGCTTCCAGGGTTTGCACTGCTAACAAACATTCTGCCTCAAAATAAGGGCGGCGTTAGCCAACGGCGGGGTTTAACACACGGAGGACAAAACAGATCTTCCTCCTCGTCGAGGTGGTTTGTTTGAGAGCGGCGCCGAGGATACATATTTGAGGACGCTCTCGTCACACCGGTCCCTACCCTGGTCCAGCAAAGCTCATAGCTTCTCCCTGGAGGAGGGGAAGTACTTGAATGAAATCTGAGCTGGACGGCTGAACTCAAGCTAAAGTAACGTTAGCTTCAGTCCTTTCTGGCTTCCTGTCTTAGAAGGAAAACCTTAGAAATTCCACAGGACAAGGGAATTTCCTCTTTGAAGGGCCCTTATTAATACATGCAAACTTCCGCTGGACAAAAACTTGAACTGCGGCGTTCCTCATGGTTGTATTTTTGGGCCGGTGCTTTTTATTTACCTTACATGGCCCGTCGAGCGAGCCGCGCAAGCAACATCCCGGCGACGATCACGACTTCTATTTCAAAAAAATCTATTTTCGGAGCTCGTCTAGCGGCGTGACACCATTACGGTAATAACGCGGCTAGTCGCAATTGAGCTAGCTGCTAGCTGCTAGCATCAACCTTGCAGTCACGCTAGCGTGGACGAAATGAACAAGACTAGACCAGACGGACTGGACTTTCTGCAAACTGCACCTCTGCACCGGAGTGACACGGCATTTATTCCCACCTTCTCGCGCATCTCGCCGTTAGGAAGCCTCACGCCGGGTTGTGACACGAGCACATTAGCGCTACGATGCGCCCGTCTTACCTCATCCTTCTCGTCCCCTCGCCTCCGTTTAAAGAACCCCTTCACCTCTTCCCCGACGGCGCCCCGCCTTCGCCGCCGGCCGGCACATGCTGGTCCGGGCCGCCGACGCCGGCCCCGCTAGCGCTGACGGACGGATCGCGATCGCCTTCTTTTTTCTTTCCTAATTTAGCAGCCGGCGAGCCGGCGAGCGTCAAACGACCGCGGCGTTAGGCGGGTCCCCCTCCGCCGTGATCGCGCAATCAAGGACAAACGGCAGCATCCTGCTGTAGCGCTCCTCCCTCCCCCTGACCACCTCCATCCAACCCTCCTCCTGCTGCTGCTGCTGCTGCTGCTGCAGCTGCAGCCCTCCTGACTCTGAAAAACCTGCCTCATCACAGCTGCTTTTAAAACACACCAAAAAGAGTGGCGGTTATCACTCGGGGATCTGCGGCGACTCGCACGCCGTCCGCCGCCTTAAATATTCACCAAGCTGCGGGAAAACATGTGTGTGTTGTGAAGTTTTAATGACTCAGTGTTGAAGATGATGACTCAGGGCTGCCGGCGCCGCTCCGACAGATCGGAAAACAGGCTGAAACGGCCGGTTTGAAGCGGATAAATCAGGGGTCGGCAACCCTTCATCTTTACACTGCGGCTCCGAGCGGCTCGGGAAAATATATCATAAATATTTAATTCAAGTGTATTTCATTTGTGTTAATTCATTCTTTTAACTTTCTTGAAATATGAAATAGAATTATATTTATTATTTTTTGCCGCTCAAAATAAAGTCACACTGGCCATTAAAGTCCCGATTTGCAGATGCTGTGCGCAGAAGTTCAGCAGCAGAAGTCCCATAAACGTGGTAAAATAGATATTTATGAAGATATTTTGCAAATATTTAATTTTTATTGTTTACCGACACAGTGATTTTTTTTCCCGATTTATTATTAAAATTCAGGTCGAGGCTCCGCTACACGCTCTGAAAGCCCAAAGCTCAAAACGAGTTCATTACATAAATAAAATTTAATTTTCTCTGTAATACTTTGTGAATTTCAGAAGCAACACACTTGTTGATACAAAGTGTAAAGGTCATAAAAAGCAATATTTACAGCGGTGCCTTTATTTTAGACGTCAAAAAGTAATCGCAGCTCCCGGTGTTTTCTTTTCCGGGTCCAAATGTCTCTTTAGGTGTTTAAGGTTGCCGACCCCTGGTCTAGCCGTAATAACCGATTGATAAATAAAGCATCTTTGCAGATACAAATTCAAGGGATGTGGCGTGTTACAGTACACAGGTGTAGCTGTATATCTTATATACTGGAGTCTGGTGTTTCCTGGCTGGGTGGATCCAAAAGGGGGAGGTCTCACCTCGATTGAGCGTGTCGAAGCACAGGACGCACACCCGGGCTTCTTTCTCCAGATACTTCAGCTTGCACTTCCTGTTGCAGCACACGGCGCAGAACACCTGCCGTCGGGGGGATGGAGACGCCGACACAAGTTACTGCGGCCAACCAAAGTACAGCCACGCAAACAATTAGCGTCCGCAGGCCGGCCGGGTGCTTCTGTGGACAATGACAACATCCGACACCGGGGCTCTCCGCTCTGGTTTTAATCACCGGTCTTAAGAAAAGGTCCTTAAGCCGGACTCTCGCGCCCCCCCGCCGGTCTTCGCTCGCGGGATTTAACCGGAAACGAGCGGCGGCGTCACACGGGAGCCGCCCCTTTGGGTTCGGCAGGTTTTATAATCGGAGGCGGCTAACGGGACAAATTAAGTGACGCCTGGATTTAGAAGCGACAAAGCTGTTAACCCTTTGGCTCCCCGGCAAACTTGACCAACATGACGGAGCAGAGCCGTCGCTCGCACCGGGACGGGTATGTCATATATTGATATATCCGCTAACACAGACTTAGCAATATTTTAAATGCATACATGTATTGATTCTTCTTCAGGGGTCACCCTCTTCCATGTAACCCTATTCTCTGTATCCTCCGCTACCTTCACGGCCTCTTTCACTCCATCCAGAAATCTTCTCTTTGGTCTTCCTCTCGGCAGCTCCGACCCCAGAACCCTTCTACCCATACGTTCACGATGACCCGACACCCGAGTCTGACCTGATGTCCAAAACATCTACCTTGTGCTGTGCCTCCTGATCTCGTCCATCTTCATCACTCCCAAAGAGAACCTCAACATCTTCATCTCTGCTACCTCCCGCTCTGCCTCCACCCCGAGTGGTCTTCCTCTACCTGTTCCCTGCTCTCACTACAGATCAGAGTGTCATCTGCAAACATCACGGTCCATGGAGATTCCTGTCTAACCTCACCACTGGTGGGCTCATAGCCGACCCTTGCTGTAGTCCCAACTCCACCTTGTACTTCTCTGTCACACCTGCAGCATGCCTCACCACTGTCTCTCAGCGAGCATACATGTCCTGCACCGGTCTAAGAGACTTCTCTGCCACTCCAGACCTGCTTATTCCCGACCATAGTTCCTACCTTTGCGCCCTATCTACAAGGCCTCAGTGAAGCTCCCACTGACCTTCTCTGTGCTTCTCTGCCAGCATTTGTAGAGCAAATGCTGCATCTGTCATACTCTTTATAGCCATGCAGTCATACGGGACGAAAGGGCGACATCTTCAGTCGATCTCACAGGTCAACAGCAGGTTCATCGAGCCAATTGGACAAATCTACGGCGGCCTCTTGCGGTTCTGGGGTCATGCCAAAATTCAGTGATACGTGTCCGTTCTCGTGCTTTTAAATGATCTCTCGTGTCACGATGCATCGTTACACCTCTGGACAACTACAGCTCTGTTCTATTTCTCTAACCACATTTATGAATCGTGGCAGACATCACTGCCACATGAGGCATGCGGAGCTCCGTTAAAAATTGGAAATAGGTCAACTTGTCACTGTTGCAGTAAACAAGTCTGTTAGACTGGCGCAGGACATGTATGCTCGCTGAGTAAAGCCCAGTAAAGCCCTGTAAATTTAAATGAACAAAGGCGTGGGTTTGGGTACAAACTAAGGCAGAAGTCCACTTGAAATTAACAATGATCTACCATCAGGACAGAAAGCATCAATTTAACATCACCGGTATCGACTTGTCTTATTGACGCTCGAATCTGCGAAAGGCTGACGGACGGCCGCTGATCGACGCGTGGGCTCGTCAGTGACGGGATGGCGTACCTTCCCACAGGCCCGGCAGTGATGGCGCCTCTTGGTGAAGGTGAACCTCTGGTAGCAGTTCATACAGTTGGGGGCTTCGGCGTCGGGGACCCAGGCCGGCTGCTTGCTGCCCAGCTCCTCGGCCTCCTTCCGGCCCCAGCCGCCCGGCCTCGCTCCCTCCGTGGGCGACTCCCCGGGGTACGGCGGCGGCTCCGACAGCTCATCGTAGCCCGAGCTGTACTCGGGGAGCTCCCGAGGGGCGAACGTGCTGGAATGTTCTTCCGAGAGTTCGGGGTCGGCGTTTGGAGTTTCCTCGTGGTCTTTGTTTGGCTCCTCCTTAGAGGAACCACTGAGCACCTGAGCCTCCTCCTGCTCTTCCTCCTCCTCCTCTCCGGCCGGGGGAGGTCGTGCAGTCTGGCAGCGTTTGGGTCGTGCACCTCCATGGGAGGGCTGCTGGGGCTGGACAGAGTTGCTGGTGGCAGAATGGATCCCCCCAGAAGAGAGCTCGTCGTGGCAAGAGTCCGGCGGAAGCGACGCACCGGGGCTCGGACTCCCCTCCGCGGACTCGCACATCGTCCTGTCGCTTTCCGGGCAGGCCGGGTCCTCGGGAAGGCCGCCGAGCCGCCGGGGCTCTCCGGAGGCGCGCTCCCGCTCGGCCTCGCTGTGCGCCTGCAGGAAGGCGTCCAGCTCCTCGTCCGTCACCAGCAGCTCGGCCCGGTCGCTCTCGGGAAGGTACTCGAAGCCCGACTCGGGAGGGTTCGCCGGTCCGGGAGGCTCTAGAGGTTCCAGACGCTCGGGTTCAACGGGGGGATTCCGCCCCTCCGGCGACGCCCGGCCTTCTGCGAGCACCTGCGACGCCGATTCCCCGGAAGGTTCTAGCCCGTCGGCTTCGGGGCGCTCCGGCGTTTGGTCCCGCAGCTCTTCATCCTGCGGCGTCACCAGAGCGCTGCACATAGAAACAGCTAGGGGCAAACACGACAGCCCTGCCGCCTCACACCCCTCCGGGATCCCTCCGTCGCACTCCTCCGACCGCCCGGCGTCCTCATCTTTAGCGTTCTGGGCGGCTTCCGTTTCACCCGCCGCCGCATCTTCTTCCCCGCTGCCGGCGGCCGCCTCTTCGCCTTCTCCAGGCTCGGGGCTCCTGGGCGGCGTGGCGTCGGAGGAGGCGCCGGCGGGGAGGATGACGTCCAGCAGGCTGAGCGAGGCCGAGTAGCCCCCGACCTGCTCCAGGGAATCCAGGAGCGGCGTTTTATCCGTCCCCGCCACACATGGCTCCCGGCCGGCGCCGCCCCCCGTCTCCAGCGGGCCGTCGAAGTCCACCAGCGGCGCCTCCGGCCGCTCCTCCGCCACGTCCGGGTCATCGAAGGCGTCGCGGCTGTCGGCCCGGACCAGGACGGCGGAGCCGGTGTCGTTGACGAGGTCGCACACCGGCTTCAGGGCCCGGTCCGGACACGGGGGCGCCGAGCTCTGAGCGGGCCGGTGGTCCACCGACGACAGGAGGTCCACGCCGGTGAGAGCCCGACCTTTGACCTCTCCGTCCTCGGAGTAGCGGCGGCGAGCGCCGGGCCGGGAGTCGGGGAGGCGCGGCGCCGAGCCGTAGCGGAGAGAGTTGAGGTCCGGGGGGCTCGGGGGGACCACGGGCGCCTCGGGGCCCAGCGAGGAGAAGGGATAGGCCGGCGGAGGCTTCAGGAACACCGACCTGCATTCCTGTTCCTCTGGACACAAAACAAACACATCGGTCACATGACCAGCAGCGAGGGATTGGCTGGCGCACGCGACTTCACCGGAGAACTAGTCATAAACACAACCGCTAGTGACCTGCGGATTCATGCGAAAGGTTTTATTTACGCTATCGTCATCAAATGATGACATCATTCAAGTCTCTGCGAGCGGATCTCTTTAAATTGGGGAGCGAGACGTCAGAAAGAGGTTTCCTTAAAATCCCCTCAATCATTTTCTTAAATAAAATGACCAAAAAAAAAAACCTAAAACAAAATAAATGAGTTTAAAATTGCTAACAGGCACAAAAAGGCCCTTAAAAGTCAGCCACAAACATGCTAATCATTAATAAACAAATATGTAATTTGGTGAAATGTGCTTTAAAAAAAAAAAAAACATATGAATTAAATGATGTCAAGCAAAATTAGACCATAACAATTGCCCAGTTTTTTTTTATTTTTTTTTATTTCCTGCTTAGACCAGCCTGTCGGGCTGCTAACCACGTGTAACAATGTTAACTTTGAATTTGATTAATTGGGTTTCATTTCACGGGCGCAAAATGACTCAAGAAGGAAAACACACACATACATACAATATATACACTGCTCCAAAAAATAAAGGGAACACTTAAAAAACACATCCTAGATCTAAATGAATGAAATATTCTTATGAAATACTTTGCTCTACACAGTTGAATGTGCTGACAACAAAATCACACAACAATGATCGATGGAAATCAATTGTATCAACCCATGGAGGTCTGGATTAGGAATCACACTCAACATTAAAGTGTAAAAACAAACTCCAGGCTGATCCAACTTTGATGTAATGTCCTTAAAACAAGTCCAAATGAATGTGTGTTGCTTCCTGAGTGGACACTATGATTTCACACAAGTGGGATTGACTTGGAGTTACATTGTGTTGTTCAAGTGTTCCCTTTATTTTTTTGAGCAGTATATTTTATACACATTTGACATGTTAACGCGACACAAACTACAGAACAGATACGTTGTCCAAACTGCAAAATAAAAAAAAACATGCTCGCTTTTTCTCTTTAATCAAAACGTGTGTCGCGTCAACTACCAAATGCTGGTCAACTCACTTTTATATTTGTTCTCCATCAAGGAGATATCATAGATGTAAAAATACAAATACATTTCATTTAAGGCGCCTTCATCCAGCGGGACTTTTAATGCGACTTTTAAAGCGGCACGAGTCAGTGGAATTTCACTGAAATTGTAATCAAACTTGATCGTATAAATTGGTTCATCTCCATCTCATGTGTGTGCACACACACACATACATACCGTATTTTCTGGACTTTTAGCCTGCGATTAGCTTTTTTAGTTTTCTTCATTTCAGTAAAGTAACCTCCGCTTTTCGCCAGTCCCTTTCACAAGTTTCTCACTAACTTCAAACTTTCCGTTTCCAGCGGCATATTTCACTCCTTCCAGCTTGTAACCTGCAGAATATGATTTTCCTTTCGGGGCCATTTTTGTCCAGCCCTTCTCAGTTGTTTTTATAAGTTTTATAAGGTACACAAGTGGTTGGTAGCGTCTTTTCTCACAACGCACTTCTGCCATGACCCGCCCCCGCTGAATTTTGATTGGTTGGCGTGTGTGTGTGTGTGTGTGTGATGATCGCTGTTATATTAAAGACACACACACACACATACATCAGAGCAAGAGAGCTCAATTATTTCACACATAAGTCACACCCCCGGCCAAACTATGAAAAAAAAACGCGACTTAAAGTCCGTAAAATGCGGTATATGTATATATGAGGGACGGTGATGAAGTGGTGGTGGACCTCCTACCTGAGCTGAGCTCAAAGTCGTCCAGCAGTTTGTCCAGGTCACACACAGCCGCCTTGAAGAAGCTGTCCATGCCGGACGGACGAGCACCACGGGCCCTCGCCGCCTCCCCGCTCCTACAAAATAAAACACAATAAACGGCGTTAACTTCACAACTGTTTTGGTGGTCGGACATTCTGCTCCTCCGGCGGTAAATTCCCCCCTCCGCCCCGGGTGGGAGTATCTAGGTCAACCCTCCACATGTCAACGCAGTGTTTCCTCCATCTTGGTGAGAGTCGCAACCGCAAAGGGAAAATAACAGCGACGGGAGGGAAAATATACAAAACAACACGCAAATCTGATGACTGCGATGAAACGTTGATGCAGAGCGCACCGGATTTCCCCTTGGTTTTATTTTAGGAGTTTTGACATGATATTTTTGAGTTTTTCTTGACCGTCCCACATCTATTTCTATATTTATGTCATGTATTTTAACCACTTCGCCAGCTCGTTCGCTGTTCTCTGCATTTTTCTTTGCGACTTCTCATTTACTCAAGCACTCCACCGCTCGCTTCCAATTCCATTTCTTCTCACTCGTTCCTTCTTCTTGCACCCTGTTTCCGCATTTCCTCCCTTCCTGCTCCGGTTTCCTGTTATTATCTCAAGTTGTTTGTTTTTTTACCAGTGCCAGGCATTGATGTTTTATTGTTTATGCACTACTTTGGGAAGTGTGACTGATTGATCGGTCACGTGGGTCGAGGGTCACAAGGGAACCGGTATAATTTATGCAGACTTGTTTTGACATTTCTTTAGACAAGATAATAAGATGATAATACTTTATTGACCATTTGTCACAGCGGCCCAACAATAACCATAAATATGAATATAAATAAAAGAGACTGTCCAAAGGAGGCTTGGTATCAGTGCTTATATATTAACAGTCCCAAAATAAAAATAAGGGAGCTGTGAAATATCATGAAAATAATATCCACATACAACTGACATTGTCTTGAGCAATTCTATGTTGGGGATAATTTGTACTTACTTCATAATCATTTCCTCAACAAGCTGAATTGGTCCCTATCGCAATGATGTGTAAAGCAGCTTTTTGTTTTAGGAAAAATCTCTAGATTTATCACTGAAATACTCAACTTTTTTCATTGAGGTACATAAAAAAAGCAATGCAAACTTTAAAGTATGCATTAAAACACCATTTCCTGGGAGATAAAAATGGTGATTTCCATCTGAACTGATCCGTTTATTTTAGTAACAACTTGGCAACTCATTTCCAGCAACTAAAGTTAAGGATTCAGAGTGTGGCGGCGATGTCTCGTTGTATTTCTGGATTTAAGAGCGGCTCATTTCCCTAAAGATACGTTGAAATCATTTCTGTAGCGTTAAATCTGATCAGACGCTGCAATATTTCTAAGAACATACAGAACCGAAGCAGGCGTCTGAAAGTTAACATGCAAATTTTTGCCCGGAGCTCTTTGTTTTTAAACCGCCTCTTGTTCTGTCAGGAACTGCGTTTGTAAGGAGTGTGTTTGTAAGGAGTGCGTTTGTAAGAAGTGTTTTTAAGGAGTGTGTTTTAAAGGAGTGTGTTTTTAAGGAGCGATGTCGGCCAATCGCAAACATAAATACAGAGCAAGGGGGAAAAAACTAAAAACAAAACACAATGGCTTCTCTTTCACACGCAACCCAAGAGGTCGGGAGGGGGAAACGACTGGTTTATCCATGTGAAAAACAGCAGACTTTTGGAAGGGAAAACTGATTTTAAGCGATTATTCGATAAAACTCGGCTAAAGTCTTGCAGAGAAGTTGTGGATACGCTTGTGAAAAATGCGTACAACCGAAAGGAAGTAGGTGAAACTTTAAGATGTGACCAGCAAAATAGATATGATCGTGAAGATAAGAATATTTCTGTGAGAACTTTGAACTGGCAAAGATAGGAAATTACAAATAGTTGCAGACGAAAACAGTAATATTTTTGTCAGATTTGTCGTGTTGACATGAACGCATCGTCTTCATCCACTGTGGGTTTACCTTAAAAAAAAAGGGAAAATGACCTTCTCATTTTGCCTTCTTTTAGAATAAACAATGACGTTAGAGGTCAAATGAGAGACAATAAAAGGTGTGAAGGATTTCCATTACGAAAATAAATCGGATTAGGATTAAAAACACTGTTGACAACTCGACAAGATCGGTTTAATTACACCGTTAGCTTGCTGGAGATGCAGATTTGGACGACTTTTAACAGTAAACAATGACAACACGGAACAATTCAGCATTAAAACGACAAACCTTTTCTATAGCGTTATACTCACGAATGTGTCACACTTGTCGAATGTCCACACACACCCAAAAAAAAGTGACATTTATTCGCAAGACGTTGGTTGTTTGTGCTTTTTAAAACCTGTCATTAAGCTAGCAGACATGCTAGCAACATCTCCCTGAACTGAGTAATATTAACTGATGATGCTAGGAGGTAACCCGAAGACACCGCAATTAAAGCAGCAAATAACATTAAAATAGAAAGGTATTAAAATGTTTGACTCAGCTGGAGTGCTCGGAACCCTTCAGCATCAGCGCCCGGAGCAAAGCTCACTGTTTGTCACTTGAATTAACCGGTTTAAACATTTAAAAAAGGGCGAGCAGGTATAGCCAAAAGTTAGCTAATCAAGCTAGTTAGCTTCCCGTGCTGTAACCTGTTTCCTTACCAGCACTCTTATTGTTTTAACTCCATAACTGCGTGTCGTCTTCAACAAAATAACGCCAGGCTCCCGTTAAGACACAGGAACAGACGTCGCCACCGGTTTTGACGTTTCATTTCCGCGACCGGGCCGTGGGAGTGGAAAGTGAGGTTAGCCGCTCGCTAGCTTGGTAGATAGCTGTGTGTATTCGGCACTCAGGCGGCCATCTTGGACCGACAGTCGCCGGAGGTCACCGGATCAGGCTCGGTGTTGAAGCCGCCCGAGGGCGACGCTTCGCCGGGCTCGGCCTGGACGGAGCAGCCGGTTCTCGAATATAAATTTAATATGCGATAAAATTTATTAGAATATCAGACGGGTCCGGTGGCTTTTCATTAGTTATTTGCTTATTTTAAATACCCTAAAATGTTAATTAACTCTATTTTGTGAGTGACTTCAATGTACGGAAGACGAGACAGGTCATAAGGGAAAGTTAATTATTGACTATTTTCCGTCAAAGTTTTCTTTTATGAAAATATGCAGTTTATTTTTTACAACAGCATGGCTTAAGATATTGACCGCGTCCGGTGTATTTTCCTGTATTTTTTGCTTATTTTAAATGCCCTAAAAATGTTAATTAACTCTATTTTGTGACTTACATCAATGTACGGAAGCCCAGATAGGTCATATGGTATGTTTATTTATTGACTATTTTCTGTCATAGCAACATTTTCCTATTTTTCTTTTCTGAAAATTTGAAGTTTATTTTTTTATAACAGCATGGCTTAAGATATTGACCGCGTCCGGTGTATTTTCCTGTATTTTTTTGCTTATTTTAAATGCCCAAAAGCCCAGATAGGTCATATTGTATGTTTATTTATTGACTATTTACTTTCATAGCAACATTTTCTTATTTTTCTTTTCTGAAAATTTGAAGTTTATTTCAACATGACCTAAAATTTTGACACACCAAGAGCAGTTTTAAATAGGAAAACTTTATATGACCACGATTCTTGGGATAAAGTGGTGTATTATTTAATAAAGCTGTATTCATACTCCTCTCCAGGCAATGCACATTTGTCACTGTGTTTAGGTCACTTTCTAGTCAATGATAACTCATTTTCAGGCGGTTTATTGCTGATTTTTACATTTCACATGATTGTTTTATTTATATATATATATATATATATATATATATATATATATATATATACATATATCGTAAACATATAACCATCAACCATCTTGTTTATTCAAATAAAGATATTTCCTGTGCTTCTCTTGGTGTGTTGTTTTTACTGAAAAATCTTTTTTTCATGCATGTCTTTCTCCTTTTTGCTCCACCAGAGGAGTTTGTCATGCTATTTATCTAAGAATTTCATCCGTGAATTTGTCAAAGGAATATTCCATTCTGGACAGAAAACGCAGCAACTCTTTTATTAGAAAATGTTTTACCGAGAATTTATTTCCTGGATGTCAAAACAAAAATAATATTTGAAATACATTTGATAAGGAATCGATTGCCACACTCCGAAGGAATTATTGCGGTTTCGCTTTAATATTGAAGATAATATTTGTACATTTTGGAAAGACAATATTGAAACCACAGATTATTCTCTTCTGAAAAGTACAAAAACTCAAAAATGGATTCAAGACAAATTTCCATCATCACCGATCTCTTTCGCAAGAGATGATATAACATTTTGTTGACCTTTAGGAAACGTAAGAGATGAACTCTGTGTCAATGTTATTGCTGGTCTGGCCAAGTTCTTCATACACAAAAACAGAATGCAAAAATGTTCCCCCAATTTTACATTCTTTAAAGCGATTTTGAATGATGTTAAAAAAATCTTTAAAACTTATGGAAAACTCCATTTTATTTATTTAATCTGCATTTTTTATTTATTATCACTATTCTTATTATTTACTTTATCATTTTGATTATAATTTCTTCCCCTTATTTCTAAAATTAAACATTTTTCACAGGCCTGTAATCCAGTTTACCATTTCAGTTAATTGAGCGCATACAATATAAATGTCCTTATGTTTCCTCATGCCTGTTAATATTATTGATATACAATTCTATTTAGCCATGTTTGTTTGTGTCATGTGTTTTGTCTGTTTATACTTATTGTGTTCAATGTAAAGTAAAAATATGACCTTCAGAATCGGACGGCAGTACGATCAATTTTATTTTGGAAAAATGCGTTTAAATATATAGATATTTTAGTTATGCTATTTTTTATGACTGTCTGATTTTTGCTTTTCCTATGTATATTTTGGGGTTTCCCCTGGCTAAACAGATTTGTTGTGTATGTAGATTTGTTAAAAAAAGGAATAAAGAAATCATTTTTAAACACAAAACACACACAGGAAATTTAACTCACTGAAAACTAAAAAATTAAAATAAAAAAGATGAATGAATATATATTATATATTCAAATCTCCCATACAACAGAAGAGCGGGTGCAGTTGCTCCTCCAGGCCGCTACGGGGCGCCATCACATCCCGTTGCAATCGAGCAACCAATGAAACTATCGCGAGAAGAAGAAGAAGAAGAAGAAGAAGGGAAAAGAAGCAGAAGAAGAAGAAGAAGCAGAAGAAGCGGAGGGAGGCTACGAGGAGGGACAGAAAGAAACAGGAAGAAGACGACGACTGATTCGGCAGCACAATGACTGCGACCAGGAGACTATTTAAGGTAAAACGCCGCGGTTCGACCGGCGCGACACTTCCAAACGCTTTCCGGCACCCCGACCCCCTCCCGACGCGAGCCGGTCACGGGAAAAAACGTCTGAGACTACGAAGTTTCTCTCGGAAAAAATACATCAATAAATGAGAGGACGGCGTTGAAGCGTAGCTCCTTTTTTCACGATTGGCCGCTGATTTATTTTTGAGTCCTTAGTACGGTCAGACACCGGAAGGGAGGGGGTCCGAGGCGCCGGTAAGCCCGCTGTCACCGTGCGAAGGCGGCGGCGGCGGCCGGAGCGAAAACATGGAGGCTTCTGGGTGCGGACGTGACGTCACACACCATCCGGGACACCGGGCCGGCGTGACGTCATCACTATACATAGATCAGAATATTAGAATATTGTGATAAAGTTGTTTAAAAAAGCAGAACATATTTTTTCATGATATTCTAATATTTTGAGATTGGATTTTTGAGTTTTCATCAAATGTAAGCCATAATTAGCAATATTAAAATCATAAAAGGCTTGCAATATTTCAGATGATATTTAATGAATCCAGAATGTATGACAATGTTTTTTTTTTGTAATTGCAACACTTATAATGTCTAAGAAAAAGGAATTAAATAGAAATAGAAAGGTAGAGGACACAAGTAGACTGCAGATAATAACATCTGCAATAAATACTAATCATAATTCTCTCTCTATATATTTTTTAATTTCTATTTTCATGGGAAAACAATATTTATTTCCTGTCTAATTTCTGGATGTATTATTTTATTCGTGTCTCTAAAACAGGGGTGGGCAATTATTTTGCCTAGCAGGCCACATTTCTAACTTAATCTTAATGCGCGGGCCAACCTGGCAAGAATAAGAAGGAAATGGTTGTGCCAGAGTTACAAGAAAAATACAACAATAATAAATGATAGTAGAAAATTGTATAAACAGTAAAAAAAACAAACAAATAAACTATAAAGTTTCTTAAGTAACAAGTGAAAACTATAAAGTGTCTTAAGTAACAAGCAAAAGAAAAGGAGTGCACAAGAGTATGAAAAAATATTGTACATGTTGCTGTTATGAAATAAAGGTATCATGTAAATTGACTGAAATAAAAATTGCAATTTAAATATTTAAATTTTTTGGCATTTTATTTCAACTTTTAAGTCATTAATGACCATAAAAATTTACTGACATAATGTTGTATGTAATCATCCATACAAAATTAAACAAAAGGAAAAAAGGAGTTTCTAAATACTATATTGATTGAAAATACTTATGAAAATATAAAATGATATAAAAATAAAATTTAATACAGAGAAAGTAGTTTGGTGGGCTGGATAAAAAAAGCAAACAGGCCTTAAAATGCCCAGGTCTGCTCTAGAACACATAGCATAATATAAACATATTTATCATTATTGTTGCCCTGCAACAAACTAATTTATCCGAGTGTTTTTTAATTTTTTCATGTGCAATCTGACCACATCTCTGTTTCAGCTTGAAAAAAGTTAAATTCATTTAGTTGACCAGCTGATAATAGTCTTGGGTTTGTAGAAAAATATTCAGAAATCTAATTCCGATTAAAAATTAAATACATATGATAAAATCAAGGAAAAATTAGTTGTTTTGACTGGATCGAAGTGTGTTTGCTGACATCGCGGTCGATGTGAAAACCATCGGCGTCGCGGTTTCGCCTCCGTTATCGTTCCTGTGCTACTCACAACTTCCCCTAGATGAACGCCGATCAGCGCGATCAATCGATCATCAATCGATCATCGGGTCGACCCAACGGCAGCAAAGCAAAAGGAGGCGGCGGGACGCAGGAAGTAGCATTTAGCAATTAGCAAGAGTTTTTAGGAAATGTCAAAATAATGACGCCGAAAAGCGGCTCTCGCGATGCGTTCAGGCTCCGTCGGACGCCGGTAACCACGGCAACGGCGGCGTCTTCCCGAGATCTATTCACACGCGTGTTCCTTCCCTCCACGCCGGCAGGAGTTAGAAGAAATCCAGGCCTCCGGAATCAAACATTTCCGGAACATTCTGGTGGACGAGTCGAATCTGTTGAACTGGCAAGGCCTGATCGTTCCGGTGAGTACGCCGCCGCCGCCGCCGCCGCCTTCCGAAGCTCCTCGCCGCCGGTAACCGCCCCCCTCTTCTCCAGGACTCCCCCCCGTACGACAAGGGGGCCTTCCGGATCGAGATCATCTTCCCGGCCGAGTACCCCTTCAAGCCCCCCAAGGTCACCTTCAAGACCAAGATCTACCACCCCAACATCGACGAGAAGGGCCAGGTGTGTCTGCCCATCATCGGCGTGGAGAACTGGAAACCCGCCACCAAGACCGCCCAGGGTACCGTCAACATCTCAACACGTTGTTAGCGCCGCCGTGCAAAGTGTCAGAATAAATAGGAACCAATAGGTACAAATGTAAACAAGTTCATGAGTAAGTAATACTGGGGTGAGGGGGGGGACAATAAATAATCTGCAAATAATCTATTTAAAAATATCATTTCAGATGTTCTAGTCATGTTTTTTGTTTTTTTTAAGAATAAAAACAACTTTATTTATCCCGAAGGAAATTGTTGTGCCAGAGTTTCAAGTAAAACGTGACAATAATAAATAATAGTAGGAAATTGTATAAACAGGAAAAAAAGTTTTCTATTCACACCTATGAATAGATAGGCTAACAATGTGAATAAATGATTAAAGTAGAAAATAAAAAAAGAAATTGACTTTAAATAATCCAATCCAATATATATAAAAAAACGATTACAATTGACAATGTTGTATTTTTGTTTGGTTTTTCAATGCAGACACATCCATACCTATGAATAATGAGGTAGAAACGTAAATAAATGATGTAAAACAGAATAAAAACACAGTTAATAATTGTGAATTTTACATGAATGTCTGCTATTTGTAAATATGAATATATAAGTTAAAAACAAATTAGTTTATAATTTTTTTGTTATCAATTAATAGGTGACTATGGAAATAAATTCATGATTTTATGGCGAGAACAAGGTAAAACCATTTTAATAATAGAAATGGCTGTAAATAATCTGATATAATATATAAAAAGACTATATTTTTATGTGTGTTGGTTTTTTTTCCCCACTGCCGGTGCATTCATTTATATGACAAATGGGTAAAAAGTAAATAAAAATTATTTCATGATTTTATGGCAAGACCAAGGTAAGAAAGTGAAGGGAAAACATTTAAACAAGGGAAATGGCTGTAAATAATCTGATACAACAAATAAAAAGACTATTTTTAATGTTTGTTTTTTCCCTCTGCAAGTGCATTTGTAAATATGAAAAAATAGTGAGGGGGGGAGGACTAAAAAATAAATGTAAATTATCGAATATATTATCTAAAAAGTTCAACAATTGTGAATTTCACATCAATGTTTGCGATTGATAAATAAGAATAAATAGGTTAAAATGTAAATATTATTTAACAATTATAAATCCATGATTCTAGGGCGAGACCAAGGTAAAGAAGTGAAGGGAAAACATTTAAATAAGGGAAATGGCTGTAAATAATCCGATACGATATAAAAAGACTATTTTTAATGTTTGTTTTTTCCCTCTGCAAGTGCATTTATAAATATGAAAAAATATAATTAACTGATATTATAATTTAAAGGCAAGAAGGTACAATAGTGTGGGAGGGAATAAAACATAAATGTAAATTATCTAATATATTATCTAAAAAGTTCACTACCTTCTTTCATAAATAAGAATGAATAGGTTAAAATGTAAATATTATGTAACAATTATAAATCAATGATTTTAGGGCGAGACCAAGGTAAAAAAGTGACGGGAAAAACACATTTAAAGGATTTTTTTCCACTGCAGGCGCATCCATAAATATGAAAAAATGGGTAAAAAAGTAAATAAAAATAATGTTATGATTTCAGGCGAGATCAAGGTAAAATAAGCAACGTAAATAATCAACTACAATCAATAAAAATTGCGCACAACTCCTCACAGCTTTTATGTTGTAATCACTGACTTTTCAAAATAAAAGCGCGTTTGTTTTTGTTTGTTTTTTTTCCTTCCCCCTGCAGTGATCCAGTGCCTGATCACGCTGGTGAACATCCCTCAGCCGGAGCATCCCCTGCGGGCCGACCTGGCCGAGGAATACACCAAAGACCGGGCCAAGTTCCTCAAGAACGCCGAGGAGTTCACAAAGAAACACAGCGAGAAGCGGCCCGTGGACTGAGTATATCCGGCCGCCGCCGCCTCCCCGTCCGAGAGAAGACACTGACTCTGTCCTCCGCCCTCCTCCCCGCCGCTCGCCGCTCCTCTTTCCCCCCTCGGAGGCTTTTCCGCTCAAACGTTCGGCCGGGAAACGAAAAGAAAAGCGGGACCGGCCGGGGCGCACCGGCGGCCTCCGGCCACTAGGTGGCGCCATTCCCCCCCGTCCCGGCTCCTTTCTACTGTTTTTTCTTTGCGGGAAAAATAATGATAACAATGAAGGAGAAGAAGGAGCTGAAACCTTTTTTTGTTTTGTTTTTTTAAAAAGCGCTTTCGGTAGATGTCGGATATAATCGCCCGCTCTGTTTGTTTACACGTTTTGTTGTGATGTGTTGATGAGCGCCGTTACACTTCAGAATAAAAAGAATTATTTTCTCTTACACAATCCAACCGGATTTAGACAAAACAATTCGCGATGAATCCCGGGACTTGATTGCCAAATTTAAAACGTTTCTAATTTAGATCCCCGCTTTTTTTTGTTTTATAATTTATGTCCATTTTTTTTTTTTTTTTTTTATTATTTATGCTTCCTGATACTGTGAAAAAAAATGTTCACATGTTTTGTTGACGTCCCCCTCCTTGTGTTGAAAATAAAATTATTTTCTCTTTTGCCAGAATCCAACTGAAACAATTCGCAGTGTATTCACAGGAGTTAGTTGCCAAATTTAAAATTTTTCTAATATTAAATCCCACTTTTAATTTTTTTTTTTGCATAATTTATTTCAATTTTTTCTTTTTTTTTTTCTTTATACAAAAAAAGGCCATTTGCTGTAACGGGGGAGGGAAAGGGTGAAAGAATTTTTTAGATTTTCAAATTCCCCCCCGGCAGCGACTCGAACGCACCGCCAGGCCCTGTTTAATTTGGTTCTTTAAAAATGTTTTCTTCAAATTTTGTTTTAATTCTGAAACGCCGCCGTAGGAGTCACATGTGTGAAGTTTTAAATGTATCCGGTCCAGCAGGAGGAAATGAAAACACGCCCGACGAGCCGTTTCTTGTTTTTTTGTTATTTTTTTGCGTTTGTTCGTGCGCTTGTTTGGTTCGTCCTTGCGAGCGACGCGTTCGCTCGCAGGGGGAATCGGCTCGTCAACCAATAAAATGTTTTGGAGGAAGTTCAGGACTCGTTCTTCGGTTCGATCTGATCCCTTTAACCCCGAAAAAAAAGAGCCAATCAGACGTCACCTTCCTCTGCTAGTGTTTTAATGGACGGCGTTACGGCGAAGACGTGGCACCGCCGCCGCCTCACTTCCTGAACTGGGCCACGGGAGCCGGGATCTTGATGTCCTGGCCGCGCTCCAGCTTCTTCTCGCACTCGATCAGGTAGTTGACGCCGTCGACCAGCAGCTGCACCAGCTCCACCTGCAGACGCACAATTAACCATGACGGATTAGCCATTAGCATGCATGCTAGAAGAAGATAATAAAACTGCAATTATTAATTTTCAATCCACCATACAAGTTCATATCACAGATTTTTTTTGCCACACTACTAAATGTATTTTTATATGATACTACAAAAATTCTGTAAATTTCCTTGAGTTTGAAAAATAGCTCTGAAATTTTTTTATGAAAATATTTATTTTTATTCCACAATACAATTTTATATAGCAGATTTTTTGCTACAAAGCTAAATGTATTTTTATATCACAAATTATTACAAAAAATTCTGTAAATTTTACTTGAGTTCGGAAAAAAGTTCTGGAATTTTAAAGAAAATATGGTGGATCTGTATACAATTTTATGTGTCCGATTTTTTGCTACAGAGCTAAATGTATTTTTACTATACAAAATATTAGAAAAAGTTCTGGAATTTTTTACAATAATGTTATGGTGGATCTGTATTTTTAATCCACCATACAAGTTCATATTAGCAGATTTTTTTGCCGCACTACTAAATGAATTTTTGTATGATATTACAAAAATTCTGTAAATTTTCTTGACTTTGGAAAAAAGCTCTGGAATTTTTTTAATTAAAATATAATAGTTGCTCAGTATTTTTAATCTACTATACAATTTTATATTGTAGATTTTTTGCTACACTACTAAATGTATTTTTATATCACAAATTATTACGAAAAATTCTGTAGATTTTCTTGAGTTTTGAAAAAAGTTCTGAAATTTAAAGATGGGATGAGAACAACTTTATTTATCCCAAAGGAAATTGTTGAATTTCTTGAATAAATGAATACAATTTTTTTAAGAAAAATGGTATCATGTATATGTATTTTTAGTCTGCCATAGAATTTTATATCGCAATTTTTTTGCTACAAAGCTACATGTATTTTAATACTGTAAAATATTAGACAAAGTTCTGGAATGTTTGATAATAATATTATGGTGGACCTGTATTTTAAATCCGCCATACAGTTTTATATTGCAGACTTTTTGCTGCACTCTTGGTTTTTGCTGTCCAAATGTATTTTTATACAGTAAAATCTGACAAGAAATTATGAAATCGTCGATTTTTAAAATTCTCTAAATTTGTAAAAAAAGTTTTAAAAAAAATCTGTAATTTTTTAAATGAAATAATATAATTAAAAATCCTGTTTATTAATCCGTGAGTATAAAAAAGGTGGATAAGAGCATGGGGAGGGTCGTAAAACTTTAAAATACAGATATAGAATAAAATAAAAATATGGCTGCTACTTAGCAGAGTTGTGTTTATCGCCGCTGGTTCCAGATTTTAAAAGAAATCATAATTTTTAAAATATTTTTAAAAAATGCATTTTTTTCCGACACAAAACCAGCTGATGGTTGAAGAACCGTCGCACCTCAGACTTGCCCAGACGGTCGTTGTTGGAGATGTCGAAGGTGTCCCCGGTGGCCGCCGTGTCCACGCCACCCGTCCCACGCTTCTGCAGCCGCAGGTTCTCCAGGATCTGCCCGAAACGCGAATCCTGCAACGGGAAGTCGTCGTTCTCACCCTCCGAAGTCTTTTAATCCCCCGCGGTTTTAGGATTATCTAGGAAACGGCGTGGATTGAATGACCTTGCTGAGTTTGGCCAGGCGGACGTGGACGCCGGCTCGCAGGCCGGTGCCCAGGTTGGACGGACACGTTAGCACGTAGCCTAGTCGCTTGTTCCACATGAACTCCCAGCCTCTTTCCTGGATCAGGTGTTCCACCTGCGGAGGAACCCAAACACCCTTCTAGCAATTTGAGATGAAATTATACCGGATATTAGGCCTCGACAACAAAGCACGGTCCAACGGCAGCTAGCTCGGGTTTTTGACTGCTAGCGGGAGGATATTAGCATAACATGACAGCCCCAATCCCACTGCAATACTTGCAAATTTTTTTTTTTTTTTTTCGTGATATAAGCTAACTCTTTCCTAGGTTTACCTCTTTGCTAGCTTTAGCTCTTAGCTAGCGGTCATGATGACAAAACATGGTCCAACGATGGCAGCTAGTTTGGGTTATTGACTGTTAGAGGGAGGACATTAGCATAACGTGACAGCCCCAAAAAAAGGGTAACTCTTTGCTAGCTTTAGCTCTTAGCTAGCTTTAGCTCTTAGCTAGCGGTCATGATGACAATTAGCAACATTATCCCCTTGACTACCCCAACCTCACTGCAATACTTGCAAAATTTTGTTTGTTTTTTTCGTTATATAAGCTAACTATTTGCTAGCTTTACCTCTTCTCTAGCTTTTGTTCTCAGCTAGCGGTCATGATGACAAACCGCGGTCGAAAGATGGCAGCTAGTTTGGGTTTTTGACTGCTAGTGGGAGGATATTAGCGACATTAGCACCTTGACACCCCCAACCCCACTGTGCGACTTGCATTTTTTTTTTTGTGATAGAAGCTAACTCTCTGCTAGCCTAAGCTCTTAGCTAGTGGTCATGATGACAATTAGCAACATTATCACCTTGACTACCCCAACCTCACTGCAATACTTGCAAAATTATTACTATTTTTTTTTTTGTGATATAAGCTAACTATTTGCTAGATTTAACTCTTTGCTAGCTTTAGCTCTTAGCTAGTGGTCATGATGACAAAACATGTTCCAACGATGGCAGCTAGTTTGGGTTATTGACTGCTAGCGGGAGGATATTAGCATAACATGACAGCCCCAATCCCACTGCAATACTTGCAAAATTTTGTTGTTTTTTTCGTGATATAAGCTAACTATTTGCTAGCTTTGGCACATTGACACCCCCAACCCCACTGCGCCACTAAATTTTGTTTTATTTTTCATGATATAAGCTAACTATTTCCTAGCTTTGGCTCTTAGCTAGCAGTCATGATGACAAAACATGGTCCAACGATGGCAGCTAGTTTGGGTTTTTGATTGCTAGCGGGAGGATATTAGCAACATTGGCACATTGACACCCCAAACCCCACTGCGCCACTTATAAAATTTTGTTTTATTTTTCGTGATAGAAGCTAACTCTTTGCTAGCTTTAGCCCTTAGCTAGCGGTCATGATGACAAAACACGGTCCAATTATGACAAGTAGCTTGAGTTTTTGACTGCTAGCGGGAGGATATTGGCATAACATGACACCCCCAATCCCACTGCAATACTTGCAAAATTTTGTTTGGTGTTTTCATAAGCTAACTCTTAGCTAGTTTAGCTCTTCGCTAGCGGTCATGATGACAATCAGCAACAATATCACCTTGACTACTCCAACCTCACTGCGATACTTGCAAAATTTTGTTGTTTTTTTTCGTGATATAAGCTAACTCTTTGCTAGCTTTAGCTCTTAGCTAGCATCATGATGACAAAACATGGTCCAACGATGGCAACTAGTTTGGGTTTATGACTGCTAGCGGGAGGATATTAGCGACATTAGCATCTTGACACCCCCAACCCCACTGCGCTTCTTGCAAAATTTTGTTTTTTTGCTGAAGCTAACTCCTTGCTAGCTTTAGCCTGTAGCTAGTGGTGGACCAAACAGGAAACGAGGAGCTAACGAGTCAAACCATCCGGGAGAGGGAGGTGTGAAGATGTCACCCAGCGACGTTACAGAAGTCATGGGTTTCCCTTATGAGCTGGTAGCCTAGCTTAGCTTAGCATGCGCACCTGTTTGAGGCCTCGGCAGAATCTCTCGAAGACCCTCTTCATGTTGCCCCCCTTCTCCATGGAGATGACCCTGGTGTGGTCCTCCTCGTTCACCCAGATCAGGAAGGTCTTCTCGTTGTTATGCCTGCGGGGAGGGATCCAGTGAGGGGGCGGAGCCTATCGAGATGGCGCCGCCGCCGCGAGTCTGGATTCAAGGCTCATGCGGTTTGGATTTTGTTTTTCTAAAAAACACCGGTTAGAACGAAAGAAACGCCTCAAACACACGAAAGGAGGTTCGGGCTGCAGGGGGCGGATAAAAAAATATTTGGAGATTAAAAATTATATGACAGAAAATCAAGGAAGAAAATGCAAAAATCAAAAAAAAAAATCAAAAAAAAATCAGGGATTTAGAAAAAAAATTGATATTGTAATATTTAAGGATTAAAATGAAAAAACAGAAAAATATCAAAATTAAGAGGTTACACGACAAAATATTAATCAATTCAGGGATACAAAAATAGTTGGTCTAATGTGAAAAACAAGAACAGGGATTTAAAACAAACCAATACTAAAAGTAAAAGGAAAAACTCCTGTGAATAAAAGCAAGAGTGAAAAATATTTCAGGGATTAAATCTAACAATAAAACAATATTTAGAGATTAAAACAAACAAATAAAATATATCCAGGGGATTTAAACGGAAACATCTACTTAAAGAAACCAGAGATTAAAACTATTTTTAAAATTTAGGGATTTGATCCCAAAATATTTGAAAAATGGCGGGATTTAAAAAAATATTCCGGGGATTAAAACCAAAAATGAAGAAGAAAAATCAGCGATCAAAACTTTACGAGGCGATTAATTCAGGAATTAAAACCAAAACAAAAGAAAGAAATCTAAACACCGAGATTGTGGATTTAAAACAAAAAAAAAAAAAAATCAAAAAAAAAAAATCAAGGATTAAAAAAACCCAAGGACCAAAATTTGAAAATATCCAGAATTAAAACACATAACTAAATAAATTCAGTAATTAAAACAAATAAACTGTAATAATTCCTGGGATTAGAAAAAAAAACGAAAAATAAATTCCAGTGGATTAAGACGAACAAAAAATAATTTATTTTAAATTCAGGGATTAAATCCCAAACGTTAAGAGATTAGGGATTAAAACAAACAACTAAATAAAATCAAGAATCAAAACCAAAACAAAAAATCTAAACACAGAGTTTGTGGATTTAAAACAAAACCTTGCAAAAAATCAAGGATTAAAAAAACCCAAGGACCAAAATTTGAAAATATCCAGAATTAAAACGTACAATTAACTAAATAAATTCATTAATTAAAAAAAAAAAAATGTAATAATTCTAGAATTTAAAACAAAAAATGAATAATAAATTCCAGTGCATTAAGACCAAAAAATAAAAATTAAAAAAAGAAGTAGTTCTACTTATTTATATCTTTATTTTAAATTCAGGGATTAAATCCCAAACGTTAAGAAATTAGGGATCAAAACAAACAACTAAATAAAATCAAGAATTAAAACCAAGGTTTTCAATCTAAAGTAGAAAAAAAAAGCAGGAATTTAAAAAAATAAATAAACAAAAATAAAAAAAATTAAAAAAAATAAAAATGGTATTTTCCGCCCCGTCCAGGTGTTAGAATTCAAACGAGTTATTATTTCCAGATTTAAAAATGAAAAGCCTACCAGATGCCGCGGGCGTCCGGCCAATCACGCGCCATGAAGGCGCAGGTCAGCAGGGGGGAAACCGGCTTGTCGAACAGGAAGTGGTCCTACGGGGGGGGGGACTAGATTCAGGGGGGTCACAGGACGGGGTCAGAGGTCACGGCGGGACGGGGTCAGAGGTCACAGGTCCGGAAGGGTTTTATTTTGTTTTCCTTTTTTTTTTCAATTCCAAAAAAATTCAATATTTCTATGTTTTATTTATAAAGTATCATTTTGATCCATCCCAAGGTTTATTTCCAAATATTTTTTGCTTTTCACGCCATCTTTAAAAAAACAAGGTTAATATAATGATTTTTTTTTTCCAATGAATTAATTAAATAGTGCATTTTTTCACCAATCAACCTAACGGTGGCATTTATTAATCCGTTACTAAATAATTGAATTCATTCCTGTAATCTGTGATGTATCAAGTTATTTATTAATTTGTTTTATTGATCACCTCCTGACATTTCTTATCGATTATTGATTGATTGCATTTATTCCCTTTTAAAATTGGAATAGTATGATATACTGTATTATATATATTCTACTATAAAACAGTACAATATATTTTCATTTTTTTTACTTTATAGATAGATAATCTATAGATAAGATATAAATATGTCATATTTTAATATCATTTTGATGTCATTTGTTGGTCTTCTTGCTCGTTCCAGACACTTTGGACCATCTAGTCTAGAGGCTGGTCTAGTTTGGGCCAATGAGACGCCTCCATCTTACCAGATCCCCCTGGCGTCCGGCCAATCACGGGCCATGAAGGCCGAGGTGAGCAACGGAGAGACGGGCTTGTCGAACAGGAAGTGGTCCTGGCGAACGAGCGGACGGAGGCAAAACCAAACAAACGTCAACGGCGTCCAGAGCTTCGGAGTCACCGTCTCGTCTTCTCGGAGTTCGGAAAGACCTCCTCGGATTCATTCATTCATTGGCCAATCCTGCGCTGGGGGGCGCGGCAGAACCGGGGTCTATCCCGGCTGTCATTGGACGAGAGAGTTCACCCTGGACTGGTCCTTCAAAGGGTCACGTTTCCGGACATACAAGTCTTGACCCTCTCATTCACATACCATATATGGACATTCACGCTCTCATTGTATGTTATTCATAGTTTTAATTCTTATTATCTACCGAGTATTTTAAGTGACTTCCCGCAAGATGTAAATTTCCTGATAAGGGAAAATACCCAATGTGGATTCATCGCGCAACACGGTACTTGTAGTACTCTCTGACTCAACTTGTAGTTTTTAACAACTCCAGGCTTTCGCTTTAGTCGTACATCCGTGGTTAACACCCTCCCTCTACCTTTGATATAAATGTGTAATAAGCGGGTTTTTGCACAGTAATTACACGGTAATTACACAGTAATAACACAGTAATTACACAGTAATAACGGTACTAATATCGGTAGTAATATCGGTAACTCACGTCGATGAGCTGCTGCTGCTCGGCCTCGGTCATGTCTCCCAGGCTGTAGTAGTGTCCGGCCAGGTCGCCCTTCAGGCCGGCCAGCGCCGTCACCACCACCCGCTCCACCTCCCGCCGTTCGGCCCTGGAGCATGCGGGAGGGAGGCTGAGGCCGCGGATGCTGCGACCGGTGCGAACGCGCGACGACAGGACGTAGTTCTCGTCGAACACGCCGTTGGTCAGCTGCAGGACGCGAGGAGGAGGAAGGTGTTTTGAATTGTTTTTTATTTACAAGCTTGTCCGGGGATTGGTCAAGGCAGGGTGCTGACCTTGGAGGCGTCGAGGTCCGTGGGGTGGGTCATGGACTTGGGGTCGTAGCCGTTGTGGCGGTCTTTGATGACGGGGTCGAAGAGATCGGCGAACACCTGGCGGAGAAGGTCCGTTTAGGACGATCGGACAGAGGGTCCTTGTAGCGTGGAGTCCTTCTTCTGCTCCCTTCAGGGGTCTCCATGGCCAATCATCTGCCCCTGTCTAACCTTCTCCTCTTCCACCAGAACTTCACCATCCCTCCTGCCTACACATTCATACCATCCTTCCTGATCCCATCCGCCCTCCTCACTCCCAAGGAGAACCTCCTCTTCTTCATCTCTGTCTTCTCTTGAGTGACTCCCACCAGGACAACGAGGCTGCCGTCCACTCCCGCACTGTTCTCCAAGACTTCCAACCTGCTTCCCCGTATCTCCTGGCCTCTTCTCCAACCTCTCCATTGTTCTGGACTGTTGACCATATGGTACACTAACTCCTCCACTTTCTTGATCTCCACTCTCTGTAGCCTCACCGTTCCCCTTGGGTTCCTCTCATTCCCACACATGGATCCATCTTGCTGTGGCTTCTTCTTCCTTTCCAGAGCATAACTCCACCTCTCTAGATGTTCCTCTACCTGTTGTCTGCTCTCACTACAGATCACAATATCATCTGCAAACATCATGGTCCATGGAGGTTCCTGTCTTACCTCATCTGTCAGCCTGTCCATCACCATTGCGAACAAGAAGGGGCTCAGAGCTGATCCCTGATGGAGTCCCACCTCCACCTTGAACTTCTCTGTTACCCCTACAGCACACCGTACCAGTGTCTCACAGCGAGCATACATGTCCTGCACCCGTCTAACATACTTCTCTGCCACTCAACTCCAGATTTCCTCGTACAATACTAGAGTTCCTCTCCAGGCACCCTGTCGTATGCTTTTTCTAGGTCTACAAAAACAATGCAGCTCCCTCTGACTGTCTTTTTACTTCTAAAAGCAAATACTGCATCTGTAGTACTCTTCCTAGGCATGAAGCCATACTGTTGTTCACAAATGGTGACTTCTGCTCTCAGTCTAGTGTCCACTACTCTTTCCCTTATTCTTAACGCTTAAATTTTCCATCTTTCAGCCGGTTCATCACCACAGTAAACAAGAAGAGAGTCAAGGTTGACCCCCGATGTAGTGCAACCTCCACCTTGAACTTCTCTGTTACCCCTATAGCACACCATACCACTGTCTCACAGTGAGCATACATGTCCTGCACCAGTCTAACATACTTCTCTGCCACTCAACTCCAGATTTCCTCGTACAAGAGTTCCTCTCCAGGCACCCTGTCATATGCTTTTTCTAGGTCTACAAAAACAATGCAGCTCCCTCTGACTGTCTTAGTACTTCTCTCAGCAAATACTGCATGTGTAGTACTCTTTCGAGGCACAAAGCCTAAATTTTCTTAAATTTTCCATCTTTCAGCCTGTTCACCACCACAGTAAACAAGAAGAGAGTCAAGGTTGACCCCTGATGTAGTGCAACCTCCACCTTGAACTTCTCTGTTACCCCTACAGCACACCATACCACACCATACTCACAGTGAGCATACATGTCCTCCTTTATGTTTTGAAATAATCTCTTAAAAACACAGGGAATCTATCCCCTATTTTCAGGTGAACTGAATGACACCCGAACTAAAAACACTAACTAATCAGCAGGTCGGGAAGGAAATGACTTTTCAGCGGACGGTTAACGAAAAGCAAAGCACGGACTCGTCGGCAAACACATTTTTTGGTCCCACCTCGTAGCTTTCCTCGTCGCCGGCCACGCAGCCCACCGTCTTGATGAACGGGTGCCCCGGGTTGTCCACGCCGGTCTGGATGCACTGGTCCAGCGTCCAGTTGTTGGGGGTGACCTTGTCCCTCAGGTGGGCGTAGATGGCGGGCGTCAGGGCCGAGGCCATGCAGTTGTTGTGTTTGCGCAGGTCAGGGAAGTCGGCACTGCAAGCGTCGGTTTGCGGTTTCAACGTCAGAAACGGTTCGGGTTTTTTAAGAACTTCTGGAGCTCCGGTTCTCAACTGCTCGGATCAGGATCCAAGAACGTGTCTCGGCCATTTTGGAAACCTTGTAGGCCAGTTTGTCAACGGAACCCGGGTACCTTTAGACCTCGATATGCCCATATTTCAAACAGTCAAGTCCAGATTGGAGGTCTGCTGATCCCCATGCTTTTATTTTGAAGGGCATCTAATCTCTGCAAAGGCAACAAGCTAATGTCGTCAAAGCTAGCGACCAAACGTTGGGTCGTGTTTGGAGTCCCGAGGGGCAACCAGGTAAGAACCACCGTCCGGAACAACCGGTCTAACGGCTTCCAAACATTCAGCCAATGAGATAGAGTGATTTCCCCGCGCATCGTAGCTAAAATCGTAGCATGTAGAAATACTTAGCATGTTCATGCTAACTATCAGATCATTCTTGCTGTGAGGTGGAAGCGCTAACCATGAACAAACAGCGCTGTCCTTTCACGCTGGTCGGGAGCTAACTTTGCACACAAGCTCGCAACAACAAAGCTAGGCTAGTAGCTAGCGCTAGTATCCACCGCCTGTGATTTTAGAGTTCGGGACATCGCTGTGCTTTTTTTGGTTTGGTTTTTGCTAATAAAATTAGCCACCAGCACTGACATGCTGTCACGTGATTCGAGAAATCGTGGGCCAGAAATGCTAATTGTGTTACATTTTCCAAGGTCGTATTTTTGGCGCTGCTGGAAAAGTAAAGCTTTTTGAATTTTCGAGTACAAATACTTGAAAAACTATTTTCATTATCTTTTCCTATGAAGTTATGAAGTTAATACACGCGTGTTGTATTATTCTACGGTCAGCGTTAGCCTCGTTTGCTAACTGCCTTTGTCACCTTGCTGCTGTGACCTCCCTACCCTGACCTGACCTCGCGCCACCTCCCCCATCCCACCTATAGCTTCTTAATAGTACCATTTGTAGCTGCAAGCTAGCATCACTTTGTAGTTTCAAAGGAAGACTACAAATGCTCATGTGCGCTTGCAGAGCCTTCCAAAAAACAAAAGGTTTGTTCTTTTGTCCGTCTCTTCGATCGCAAACTCGCCACTTGTGATCCAGAGACCTCAAACCTCATGCCTTGTTAGCAAGCGCAACAAGCTACCATTACCTCTGGGCACAAGTTAAAACCCAACATGTCCCCATATGAGGACATTGGAGAACTGATCCTACTGGTCCCAAATTTCAGTGGGATATAAAAAATACCCTCCAAAAAACCAAGCAAACCCTTGTTTGTCTAGAGATCCTGACTTCCTACCTGGGAGGGTAGAGCATCTTCTTGGCCTCGGCCACCAGGACGCTGTTCTCGCTCAGCAGGAGGCCCGACGCCACCGTTCCCGCCCCCAAGGTGGCCAACAGGGCGGCGGTTTTATGGCCTGAGATCAGACGCGTGAAGGAGCTCGCCATCTTGTTTTCCCGCTCTGGGCGTGACTTGGTGTCTGGAGCAAAAGTGAGCTGGAGGGGAAACAAAGCATGGAGAAGAAAACAAGAGTTAGCTCGCTGTTTTCCTTGCTTCTACTATCAGGTGGCTAAAACGTATACTAAATGCATACTATACACATGGTCCATTCATTCACCCTTTCATTGGGACATCAGTGGACCTACTGATTTTTGGGTCTAGGGTGAAAGGAGTACCTGAAGAGAACCCAGGGAGGAGAAGCTGAGGAGAACCCAGCTGACCTCCAACCCTGGAGCTTCTGTAGCGCAGAGAACCGACCCCTTCTGTCCCCATGGGAATCATTTCTTGCCCACAAGATACAACACCTACAGCTATTTTGTAGCCATGAGTTCCAAAAACCTTCTGAACTTGGAACAACACCTTTATGTGGAGGTCATCCTGAAGCTAGGAAGCTAGTTAGCCAAATCACCAAGGAACTCCAAAAGCTCCCGGGCTTTTCCCCTCCGACTCTTTAGCGCTCGGAGGCTGCAAAGCACGTTAGTGCTCTTGCTATATCTCTGGTGGTGCTAGCATTAATAGCATGCTACGTGTTAGCGCAGGGGCAGGGCCACATTTACAGGCATAGGCTCCAGATGCAAAGAGGTTTGGTGTTAGGAAAAAGGCTAATATGCAGCTGTTAGCCACATTGGCGCCTACTGGTGCCTCCTGATGAGGGTTCTCCAAGACCTCCCTGGCGTTTCCCATGTAAGTCTTTAGCCCTCGGTAGCTGTAGGGCGTGTAAGCACTACCGTTTTACCTGCGGCAGCACTAGCGCTAAGAGCATGCTACACATTTGCGCGTCCGAATGGGGTGAGGCCATGATTGCAAGCATGTGTTCCAGATGTAAAAATGCCAGTCTGCTAATCTGCAGCTGTTAGCTAAATTGCGATTGACGCCTCGTGACCAGGAATCTACCTTCGGCTCCCAGGCTTGGAAGCTGCTCACCTTGGTGGCGCTAGCGTTAATAGCACACTACGTGGTCATGCGTCCAAATGGGGTAAAAATGCCATGTTTTAGGGAAGAAGGCTAATGTTATGCTAGTTTGCCAAATCACGATTGACCGAGGCTTCGTCGCCAGGGACCTCCAACCGCTCCGGGCTTTTCCCCTGCGACTCTTTAGCACTCCAGTTTTACCTCCAGCGGTGCTAGCGTAAATAGCACGTGACGTATTCGCGCGTCCCAACGTTTACAAGATGGGCTCCAAATGTAAACAAGCCAGGTTTTAGCCCCCGGACAGCAGGCCTTCGTCCAATATAGTAACAAGCTTAGCGAGCGATGCTCTTAGCGTCTTAGCATTAGCCTGTGTCCGCAGCACTTAATGCCTCAGCTGCAGTGAATTAGCCTAACGCTCCAAGAGAGTCTCCGCGGGACGATTTTAAAACATGCGTCAATGATTTTAGCACTTAAGCTAACAGGCTAGGGGTTTCACTTGTCCTTCTGCAGGGTTGGAAAGGCAGGAAGACGTCACGTTAATCCCCGAAGACACGGGAATAATAGCGCCGCCGCCGCCGCCGCCGGGGCTCTTCAGGTCAGCGGGAAGGTTATTTATAGGCCAGCCTCGCCGCCAGGACGGGATCTGGACCCGGTGCAACATTCTGGACTGGTCACACAGGGTTTCATCTTTATTTATACCGTGGAGATCTTTTTAGATTCATTGGGCATGAAGGGATTTCTGCTTCATTTGTGACGTCCTTTCAGTTCATTTCTATTTGTTTTTACCGTCAACACCCTTTTTATTTACTTACTTCACCGTTATACTTTAGTTAGGGTTATTATTTTGTTATTTTACAATTTTCAAAAAGATACCGTGTACCAAGTATTTCAGGATTTACTAAATGCTGTTTATTTTTAAAATACTAAAAAAGTATCTAAAATATTAAATGTGTATTTATATACATACATTTAAATAAAAAAAAATGGATTAAATGCCTTGATATTTATGGTTTTTAAAAACATCATTTGTGTACGATAGGTGTAAATCGTATTTTTTGACAATTAAAAAATATTAAAAAAAAACTAAAAAATTAAATACGTATTTAAATACATATATTTAAATTTAAAAAAAGTTGGCCTTGTGCATTTATGGTACTGATTGTTTATAAAATCATCATTTGTGTATAATAGGCATTTTTTTTTTGATCATTAAAAAAAAGGATCATTAAAAATGATAAATAAAAATAATAATGTTTGGCCTTGTGTATCTATGGTATTTAGTGTTTAAAAAAACAGCATTTGCATATAATAGGTGTAAATTGTATTTTTTGATCATTATTATTTTTTTTTAATTTTCATATTTTAAATATGTATTTAAATACATACATTCAAGTCAAAAAAATAATATTTGGCCTTGTGTCTTTATGGTATTGACTGCTTTTAAAAACAGTTTGTGTATAACAGGTGTAAATTGTGTTGGGTTACTTTAACAATAAAAAAAAAAAGAATAAATATTAAATATTTAAAGAAGTGTACAATAGATCTGAAAAAACGTGGCAGTAAAAAAAATAGAAAATAAAATATTGAATACATACATTTAAATTAAAAAAATGTAAAAAGGCCTTGCAAATATTAACTCTTTTAAATCCTTTTCTTTTTTTTCAATAGAAAAATATTAAAAAAAGTATCTAAAATAACATAAATAAAAACATTTAAATTGATTTGAGGGGGATAAAACACCTTGTATATTTACTGTATTAACTGTTTTTAAAAACAACAACAACTGTGTTTGTTTTGACATTAAAAACAGACATTCATTTTCACGAAAACAAAGAAATAGCATTCGGAACAAACGCCCGGCGTATCGAAGGTTTTAACCGAGGCTTTTATTTTGAAATGTAAATATCTCCTGCGCCGCCATCTGTTCTCTGAGCTCAGGATTAAAACCCAAGCCGGCGCTCACCTGACCGGACGACCTTTTACCTTGGCGCCGCCGCGCAGCTTCGTCCTCTGCAGAGGACGGCGGAAAATCCACACCGAGGGCCAATAAATCAAATCAGATTTTCCATAAAATCACGCGGTTTCAAAGAAACCCGCGTCTGTTTATTCGGAATATAATCCCCTGGTAATCTCAGTGGGACGCGGGAGAATTTCACCCATGAATACTTTATTATTGCCGTTTTATTTTGGTGTATTTTTACGTGGCTTTTAATCCCATGCGTGATTTCTGATAAATAAAATAACACATATATATTTATATATAAAATCATGCACTAATCCTGGATTATTTAATCTCACAATTTTTTTTTTTTTAATTCTTCAAACTCCTTCACTCTGCATTGTTAATTACATTTAAATTAAAAGCAAGTGAGAAAAGAGTGAAGGGATAATTATGAAAAATAGACTCGGGATTCCATTCTTAAGGAACGTCTATAATCCCAATCTAATCTAATTTCAAGCGACACGATAATCAATATTTTTTACATTTTAAATTGCATCATTAAAATAACCATCCGAGGCCAAAACCGAACCTTTAGTTTGTTTTTTTTTGTTTTTTTTTCTAGACAGAGATTGAGATTATACGCGGGATTATTTCTAATTTTTACTGCTGTGAAATTTTTACTTCAGGACGATAAATAGTTGTCGACCTTGAGTGCATCCCCGCGACCTTCACTCTGACGTCACCGTGACCCCGGAATCCTCCAAATAATCCCGGATTATTCCCGGATTAAAACCGTAAAGGGGGATGTTATTCACCCCCTCGGAGCTGCAGAATCTGCGAAAAATGTGGAAAGAAAGGGACGTACCTTTGGAGACGCTGCTCTGCTGTCAGACTGAAGGTCTTCCGGTGAAGAGCTTTACCAGAAGAGTCTCCTCGGGGGGGCGGGGGGGTCCAGGCCAGGGGGCTCGGGCAGAAGGGGGCGGGATTAAAAACAACCAGCCAATTACAAGTTGAGACACAAGCTGAGGCAAACCAATGGGGGGATCTGGAAGGTACCGGTTCTCGAGTACCGTTTGGCTCCAATATCAGTGACCTTGATATTTTCCAAGCCTCATGACACACACACACACACACACACACACACACACACACACACACACACACACACACACACAGTTGTCCTGGCAGGACAGGGTTCTCCATGTTGTCCACTCCCCTGACACCCTAAGGTTCTCCCCAGGTTCTTGGTCTTCATGTATCCTTGAAGAGCACTGGTTCCTGGATGGGAAACGTGCACACTCCATGGATTTGGGGGGCATAGGGGTCCCAGATAATCTAGGAACCTCTGAGGAACCTCTGCTTCTGCACTTGTGGACCGCTGGACCAACCCGCACAGTCCTCGCAAGTCCTTGTTGGACTCGTCTTTTGAGGTACTTGAGATGTTCTGCAGAAGAACTGGAGTCGCTACCACAAGTCGCGGGTGTCTGCTTGTAACGTCACGGTCGCCAACGGTTACCGCTACCCCTTGTCACATCCTCTCATTGTTTAAGGATAGGCTTACAACCTCTCTTTTCAAGAGAGCTTACCGTCAGCGTTAGGCTACCCTGCGGCGCAACCTACTCCTATGCTGCCATAGGCTTACTCTGCGAGGGGATGTCCTATGATGCACCTTCCCTACTCTTCCTTCCCTGTCTGCACTCGCATCCCTTCATCAATCCAAGATAGCGACCTCGTATCTTTTCCCGACTCCGTGGGCTTCCTCATGCCGCAGGTTCCCAGAGTACCGCTATCATGTGAGCCAGAGCATCGTCTCTCTTTCTACCCCGGCCAGTCGAGGCAGAAGGCCGCCTGCATTGAGCCTTCCAGTGTTTCTGCCACGGGGGAAGAGTGGCCATCTAGACCTTCTCGACATGAAAAGTGTCATCAGACAACTGCGTCGTGACTGGATGAATAGAATCTGACTTGACAAGAGTCAGCATCTACAGGTCAGAGGCCTCGGTTCTCTTCCGGACGATGGTAGAGCGATACGAAAGAGTCCGAGTATCACGGATGAGACCCCGGAAACCGTCAAAATAAAACATCACTTCCATCATAATTCACTTTCTTGCTTTTATTCTGAAGCCGGCAATCACACGGTGGAAATTCCTGGAAAAAGTACAACGGCGAGAGTGTGTACAAGCCACGTAAGAAAGGGCCGGGGGTTCGGAGAGCTAAACAGCGTCAGAAAGGGTTCCTGACTTCGGGAACGAGTCGAACTCAAATAAATCTGGGTCAACTAGCAGGACGGCCGTGCAGTCGCTCACGCTAACAGTGACATTATTTACAAAAAAAAAAAAAAACCTCCAAAAGGTTTCCGCCAACCGGGGTTCGAAGTTCGAGCTAGGAAATCGCGACCGGGAATTGAACCGGAGGTTCGGATCTCCGACGAAGAAAGCCGAAGGGAGGATCTGAAACGTGTAGAAAACGTCCGACGTTACAAAATCGAGGAGGCGTTCGCGCGGCCGGCACCTTACGCCAACTTGTGACGGTGATAGTGATACCGCAATATCTTAAAAATAGTGTACGTTGGCGCGGCAGGCTAACATAGCAGCATACTTGGTACGATACACAGGGCGCATGTCGGTATACACATGTATGGTTTATATCGTACGACAGCGTTGAAAGCGGTGTTTCGCCAGTTGGCCACCTGGAAGTTTAGGAGCGAAGCGGAGCGGCTCATGGGGAGAACTTCCGACCTCGAGTAGGGGACGTCCTCAGGTGGGGTGCGCCAACACAAACTGGACTTGAACCACTTCGAGATCGGTCCACTGAAGGGTTCACATGGCTCAGAGTTCTGCAAGAGAACCTGAGACCTTCTTCTTGTTCTTCTTCTTTCGGCTTTTCCCTTCAGGTGTCGCCACAGTGAATCAACTTTCTCCATCTAACCCTATTCTCTGGATCCTCCTCTCTCACACCAACTACCTTCATATCCTCTCTCACTACGTCCATAAATCTTCTCTTTGGTCTTCCTCGAGACCTCTTGCCTGGCAGCTCCACCTTCAGCAACCTTCTACCCAGATCTTCACCATGAACACTCCTTTGTTCATGTCCAAACCATCTCAATCGTCACTTTGTCTTGGTCATACATGTCCTGCACCCCTGTGACAAATTCATCTTTTCCTTTGGTCTTTTCCCTTCAGGGTCTTCACAGTGAATCCACCGTCTCCATCTAACCCTATTCTCTGGATCCTCCTCTCTCACACCAACTACCTTCATGTCTTCTCTCACTACCTCCATAAACCTTCTCTTTGGTCTTCCTCCAGACCTCTTGCCTGGCAGCTCCAATTCCAGCATCCGTCTACCAATATATCCTCTATCCCTCCTCTGTCCATGACCCAACCATCTCAGTCTGGCTTCTCTGACCTTCTCTCCAAAACATCTAACATGTGCTGTTCCTCTGATAGACTCATTCCTGATCCTCTCCATCCTGGTCACTCCCAAAGAGAACCTCAACATCTTCATCTCTGCAACCTCTAGTTCTGCCTGCTGTCTTTTGGTCATTGGAACAGTTTCTAGTCCAAACATCATCGCTGGTCTCACCACTGTCTTGTACACCTTTCCTTTTCTTCTGGCTGAAAGTCTTCTATCTCTTGGTACCCCTGACACTTTTCTCCACCCATTCCAACCTGCTTGGACCGTCTCTTCAAGAGAACCTGAGACCTGGTTTCTAGAAATAATAATCATAATAATTTAAACTTGATTAATCCCTCATGGGGAAAGTGGTTCTCTGAAATGAACCCATCATGGATGAACCAAGAGCAGCTGGCTGGCAGGGGAGCATTTAGGGGTTCAGAGACGATGGGGTCTACCTCCTGCGCCACCTGGGCCGCCGGAGTGACAACCAGGAATCCTAACAGCAAGACCATGTGGGACTAGATAGGGTACACTACTACTTTCTACTAGAAAGGAGGGTTCTGGTTCCTCAACGCTTGTTCCATTTATGGAACAGTGAGCAAAGTCTGGACCACCACACGCCACTTGTGATGACTGGAGTGGTTCCCCGACTTGAAGAAAGAACACGGCCGCACCACCTGGGGATGTTCCCAGGAACATGAGGTAGTCCGTCGACAGTTGTCAACATGGCCGCCCCTTTGTATGGGATCTCTAAAGTACTCTTCAAGTGAGCACATGGAGCGCGAGGGCTAGCGGCGGGTGAAAGGGCAGGTAGAGATGCTAGAAGAGGCATGAAGGCCAGCGGAGGGCCAGCGAGGGCGTGAACGCCGTCATGTTTTGAGGCGAAGCGAGGGCACGTACGACGCGATTGACTTCCCGTCTCGCGTTCCCGTACAACTGCGACATGCGGCCGTGGTCTTGAGGCTCCAAAGGCACGGTTTCTCCTGAGATTTCCTGAGCACGGATGTGGAAACTCCGCCGGGTCGGTTCAGCCCGGAGGGACGCGAGGCTCGATCTTCAGCGAGAGCTCGTACAGGGTGTCCTCGTCCATCACCAGGGTTTTGTCCAGAAGGAACTGGGTCACCTAGGTGACAAGACAGAAAGAGTACATGTCTCGTCCCTGGAGCAACTTCTTCCAAATGAGCGCGGTGCGGTCGCCCCACCTTGGGCTGGTGTTCTATCCTGTACGGGGCCTGCTGGAACTGACGAATCTCTCGGATGATGTGAGAAATCTGGGACAGAAACAGAGTCGGTGGACCCACTTCTTGGTTCTACCGAAGAAATAGTCTCTTATTCCGCCAAAAGCCCCCGTGTGAGGACGTTGTGTTTTTGTCCAAGTCTGCGCAAAGCACCGGTTTGAGCGCTCGTCCCCACGTTAGCTTGCGCTAGCTTGAACCGCAGCTAGCGATGGCACAGCAACAAATGCCAAGTGAAGTAACCACCTGATTTGGGAGTACAGCTCATCAGTCAACTTGCTCGCATATGGAGTATACTTTCAAAATAACAAATATTGTACAAAAATAATAATAAAAGACAATGTGAAGAGACACTTAATGCTACAACATCGCTAAATGTAAGTTGCACATTTTAGGCTACACTTTATCTAGCGATAAAGTGAAAGTCGTACCTTGACTTCCGTCACCGAGCTCATGACTCGTATGCCTCGATATAAATAAGAAATGCATCTAGATGATCCGACCGAGACGGCGGAGGAGGTCGGAGTTTTTCGTTTGGCGCTCCATCGCTTAGCTTCACCTACTTGCTACACTCTTAAAGCTACAATGTGCTGCTAAATGTAACTTTACTAAACTTTATGTCTAAACTTCATTTAGCCACAAAGTTAAAGCCATAGCGCAACTTCCTGCTTGTAACTCGGGGTTCGGCTGCGAGGACGGTTCGCATCTTCCGACGTCAACATCGCTAAATCGTTAGCTTTGAACACAACGTTACCATCACATGGATCCCGAGGGAAGGGGCGAATCTTCTCGATCGGCCAATCGCGGGGGGCCGTGAGCTCGGTCGCCGTGGTTACCAAAGAGGTTTCTTACCATCCTCATCTTCGAGAAGTTGACTAGTCCCTCCTCGGTGAAGTTGGGGGTCCCCTCCTCGATGAAGGCCAGGTCAGTAAGGTACATGCCCAGGTAGGGCACACATGGAGGGTTGCAGCTTCACACACACACACACACACACACACACACACATTAATTCTCAGGTAAGAACCTCCGACATCAGCTCTTCTCGCCCCTCTTACTTTTTCAGCGTCTCTCTGAGGTTCTTGAATCGTCCCTCTGACGAGACGGTCTTCTGGAGTCGGTCCATCAACGCCTTCGTCTGCGAACACAAACCGGTAGCGGCGCCGTCAGGTTTCCGTGGCGACGCTCGCGAACCGGTTCGGGTTTTTCTGCGCTCGTACCTGCTTGCAAACTTTGGCCCAGGTCTTCTTCAGCCTGTAGACGGCGCTTCGGTTGAGCGCCGACGTGATCTCCAGAACGCCGTTGTAGTTGTTGAGGCAGCGGCAGATGTCGGCCACCGCGAGCCACTTCTCGATGGAGCTGGCCCTGGAGCCCACGTCGGTGTGGGTCATGATCTGAGACGCCACCAGGTTGCTCATCTGCGGACCAACGCCGTTCATTATTCGGGTGAACGACCGTTTGACTCTAATAAGGGGTTTTAAAACGGCCGCAATTGAAAATGAGCATTTTTGTCACGACGCCACAAAAACGAGTGTTCGTTCGGGATGAAGAGCAGATGAATCCAAATGTTCACGCGTCTCCGAACGAACGAACGATGGTAACTATGGTGAGTAATTACAGTTAAATCACGTTTTATTGATTGTTTATCAAGTGCTGTTGAAAATCCAGGTGTAATCCCCCGTGTTGGCCACTAGATGGCGCTGTTTCCACACTAAACTGAACCTCCAACTTCGGTTCAACCAAAAGATACAACAGATAAAGAGAAAAATAGAGGAATTATATCAATTTTAAAAATGGTTTCATGGATTAAAAATTAGAATGTGATTTGAATAAATGATAATGGGGAAAAAATGCTTTAAAAATTAAATAATACATTGTTAAAATTAACAGATAAAAAATTTTACACAGAGATGAGGGTAAAACTCTTGGGGGAAAAAAATGAAAAAAGAATGAAAAATGAGTGAATTGATTAAAAATGAGAATTTTACTGAAATAGATGGAGGTATAAGTCTAGAAAAAGGGGTTGAAAAAAGATAAAGAGAAAAAAGAACGCTTGAAAATTGAATTAATGACAAAAATAATGAATTGATCAGAAATTAGAATGAAACAAAAAAGGTACAAAAAAGGGAAGACATACTTTTAAAATGAAATAATATATTTTTAAAATGAATGAATTACAAATTTCACACAGCTTAGGGTAAAACTCTCTGAGAAAAAAATGAAAAAGAAATAAAAAATGAATGAATTGATTAAAATAAGAATTTAACAGAACTAGATAAAGGCATAAGTCTAGAGAAAAGCTTTAAAAAAAGATAGAGAAAAAAGAATTCTTGAAAAATGAATTAATGATAAAAATAATGAATTGATTAAAAAGATAGAATGAAACAAAAAGGGTACAAAAATGAAATGAAGGTAATGGGAAAAAATACTTTTACAATTAAATAATATGTTTTTAGAATGAAGGAATTACAAATTTCACACAGATTAAGGTAAAACTCTTGGGGAAAAAATGAAAAAAGTAAGAAAAAAAATGAATGAATTGATTAAAAATGAGAATTTAACGGAACTAGATAAAGATAGAAGTCTAGAAAATAGTGTTAAAAAAGATAGGGAGAAAGGATGCTTGAAAAATGAATTAATGATAAAAATAATGAATTGATTAAAAAGAAGAATGAAACAAAAAGGTACAAAAAAGAGAAATAAAGATAATGGGAAAATTACTTTTAAAATGAAGGAATTACAGATTTCACACAGATTAGGGTAAAACTATTGGGGAAAAAAATGAAAAAAGAAAGTAAAAAAAAAAAAAGAATGAATTGATTAAAAATAAGAATTTAACAGAAATAGATAAAAGGTTCATAAAAGATTGCCAAAAAAGAATGCTTGAAAATGAATGAATGACAGAATATAACACAAATAAATGGGTCTAGAAAAAAGCTAAAGAGAAAAAAATTCTTTAAAAATGAATTAATGATGAAAATAATGAATTGATTGAAAATTAGAATGAAACAAAAAGGGTACAAAAAAGGAAATAAAGGTAATGGGAAAAAATACTTTTAAAATGAGAGAATTACAGGTTTCACACAGATTAAGGTAAAACTCTTGGGGAAAAAATGAAAAAAGTAAGAAAAAAAATGAATGAATTGATTAAAAATGAGAATCTAAAAGAAATAATAAAGACATAAGTCTAGAAAAAGGTGTTCATAAAAGTTAAAGAGAAAAAAGAATGCTTGGAAAATGAATTAATTCATCAAAAATAAGAATTTGCTAAAAAGACGAGGCTTCGGCTCTCACGTCGTTGAAGTGCTGGCTCGTCTTCATGATGAACGGCGTCCGTTCCGTCTTGTCCACCTTCATCCAGCCCTGACCCAGGAACTCCCTGCACACACACACACACACACACACACACACACACACACACAGATTTTTCTTCTGCAATGACATCACGGACTTTGAAGGTCTTGTAACTTGGAGGATGTTTCCTACTCACTCGTAAGGAATGCTCCGGAACACGATGTGATCCAGAAGGGTGATCTGCTCGGCGAGCTCCATGGCCGACAGCGACTCGAAGCACTCGGCCTTCGGATTCTCCGCCTGGAAACCACTTTTGTTTTTTTTTCCCGGTATTTACGAAGCTACACAAACTCCCGCGCGGCTACCGCGGGCTAGCGTGAAAACGGGAACTACGGCTTTATTACATCTTTACAACACCGAGGGGTTTTTCTTACCGCGATGAAGTGCAGGAGGGGGCAGCTTTTCTGTTCCACAACCAGGAGACACGTCAGTTCCACACAAAATAAAAGGGCTAAACGGCTAATGTCGCTAGCGACGGAGAATCCGTACCATTTGCAAAATGTCCTCGATCTTCAGCTGAGCGTCGTCCTGCTCGTCCTGGGAAAGTGCACTGGAGATGGAAAGAGGGCTAAAGATGTTTGTTTTCCTCATGTACTTTATATTTAACAATGAAAAAACGCACACGGAGAAAGGTCATGAGGCTAAACGTAAATGTGCAGTAATGCTAATGCTAACAGATAGTCCCCCAGGGTCTGCGCGGCTACATTAGCATCTTCTTGGTGCTTCCTTTTCATCCAATAAAGGACGCCTACAATGTCAGCAACGCAGAGGTGTTTCCAGAAGCGAAAGCGAGCAAGTCAGCAAGTGGACGCCAGCTTGGTTAGCATCTTCGCGGTTTACCGCTAGCAAGTCAGCAAGTGGACGCCAGCTTTGCTAGCATCTTCACGGTTTACTGCTAGCAAGTTAGCAAGTGGACGCCAGCGAGGTTAGCATCTACGCGGCTTACCGCTAGCAAGTTAGCAAGTGGACGCCAGCGAGGTTACCATCTACGCGGTTTACCACTGGCAAGTGGATGCCAGCTAGGTTAGCATTTATGCAGTTTACCACTGTCAAGTTAGCAAGTGGACGCCAGCTAGGTTAGCATCTATGCAGTTTACCACTGGCAAGTTAGCAAGAGGACGCCAGCTAGGTTAGCATCTATGCAGTTTACCACTGGCAAGTTAGCAAGTGGATGCCAGCTAGGTTAGCATCTACATAGTTTACCACTAGCAAGTTAACAAGTGGACGCCAGCTGGGTTAGCATCTATGTGGTTTACCACTAGCAAGTTAGCAAGTGGACACCAGTTAGGTTAGTGTCTCCGCGATTTACCGCTAGCAAGTTAGCAAGTGGACACCAGCTAGGTTAGCATCTACATGGTTTACCACTAGCAAGTTAGTCAGTGGACGCCAGCAAGGGTAGCATCTACACGGTTTACCGCTATCAGTCAAATCGCACACCGGGGGGTTTGACTTCTGTCAGTTAAGCTAGCCACATGCTAGCTCTGACCGTAAACAAATGGTTCGTGTCACTTTTCAAATGTTCAAAAATTGCGGTTAGATATTAATTTAAACAACATCTTATCATTTGTCACTGGATAAAGAGATAAAACCTTCCCACGATAATAAAATATACTTTTTAAAAAAAGCCGCGATGCGTTCAAGGGACGTCGGCACCTTAAAATGTTAGCGGTGGCCTTCCTCTCTTGCGGCAGCAGATCCGGATCTCGCAGAACTTCCTCCAGCAGACCCACGACCCCCGTCTTCAGCTCGCCGTTCAACTCAAAGTCCTAAAAGAAAAGAAAGAATTAAAAATACAGAAAACATCCAGAGCCATTAAAATCCTTAAAAATGATCAATAAATAAATAAACAATCAATAAATAAATAAACAGAACGGAACTGAAACACTGAAAAGGAAATTAGTGAAAAATAAAATGTCAAATAAAATGTCAAAAAATAAATGTCAAATGACATTTGTTGGATTTCAATATTGAAATCAAAAGATAAAAATAAATGGAAAATAATTAAAATAATTTAAAAATTATGGAAAATAATTTGGTTTGTTTTTTTCTTTGTAAAGGGGGGCCGATTTACAACTTTGCCCCGCGACCCAGACGACCCTCTGCCCGGCCCTGTCCATTCACCCTGATGCCTTTTGAGCTGAAACCAAAAGAGTCCTTCCACACACACACACACACACACACACACACACACACACACACACACACACACACACACACACACACACACACACTCTTTCCCCGCCTGGCTTTCCAGGTACAAAAATAGCGTCTTATATAACGGTGGATGAAAATGATAGTCCTTGGGTGTCCCGCGGAGGAAGCTGACCTTTCTGCTTCCTGGGTGGCAGAAAAGACACGCAGCGCAAAAGAGCACCTTCGTCATGGAGACACACACACACACACACACACACACACACACACACACACACACACACACACACACACACACACAGAGTCTGGACTAATGAGCGTCCGCCAACCTGCGAGTGTTTGGACACCCAGTGACGAAGGACGTTGAGGACGCGGTTGGTCGCCGCTCGCCGGATGATGAACTCCTTGTCGCAGGATTTCTCCGAGTTGCTGAAACCTGGACGAGGGCGAGAGGATCCCGTCGCGTGGCGTCGGCGGGAAAAGTTGCGAGACGGACGAAAAGGGTAACCATGGAAACCGGGACTCACTCTGGGAGCTGCTGTGTCCGGCGGCGGCGGTGGCGATGGCGAAGGCCGACGCCGGCGACATGGCGCAGCGGGAGGTCTCGCCTGAAGCCACTGAGAGCAGAAACATGGACATACGACTCCGGTACGAGTACGAACTGGTACTTTTACTTGAGTAACTTAAGTGTGCATTCACTCATGGACCAAAGGAGGAACCAGACACCTTTTTGCCGAACGCTACAGAAACAAGCGGAAGCGACGAGCGAAAGGATACATTGAGGTGACCCAAAAGGTGCTTTAAATCCCTGTTTTTAGCTATAAATGTCAAACTAAAAGCAGAGATTTGCATGAAGAAGCAAGTGAAAAAAGCATTTTGTTCCCTTCCCGTCTCTTGGGTGGGCAGAGTCACCACAGCGACCGCCTCTACACTTTGTTTAGCCGCTCGAGGGGAAAGATAGGGAGTCGAGAAAACTCTTCAGGAAACGCCCACCACGCCCCCGACACTCGTTGGCGATGCAAAGACCTGACCCTAAGTACCTGAAATCCTCCACCTTCTTGATCTCCACTCCCTGTAGCCTCACCGTTCCACCAGAGTTCCTCTCATTCACACACATATATTCTGTCTTGCTGCGACTAACTCTCATTCCTCTCCTTTCCAGAGCATACCTCCACCTCTCTAGATGTTCCTCTTCCTGTTCTCCACTCTCACTACAGATCACAATGTCATCCACAAACATCATGGTCCATGGGGATTCCTGTCTAACCTCATCTGTCAGCCTGTCCATCACCATTGCGAACAAGAAGGGTCTCAGAGCTGATCCCTGAGGGAGTTCCACCTCCACCTTGAACTTCTCTGTTACCCCTACAGCACACCGTACCAGTGTCTCACAGCTAGCATACATGTCCTGCAGCAGTTTAACATATTTCTCTGCCACTCCAGACTTCCTCATACAATACCAGAGCTCCTCTCTTGGCACCCTGTCATATGCTTTACCTAGGTCTACAAAAACAATGCGGCTCCCTCTGACTGTCTTAGTACTTTTCAAAGCAAATACTGTATCTGTTGTACTCTTTCTAGGCATGTAGCCATACTGCTTTTCAAAAAAGCTGACTTCTGCTCTCAGTCTAGTGTCCACTACTCTTTCCCTTATTCTTAACTGTTAAATTTTCCTTTTTCAGCCGGTTCATCACCACAGTAAACAAGAAGAGAGTCAAGGTTGACCCCTGATGTAGTGCAACCTCCACCTTGAACATCTCTGTTACCCCCACAGCACACCGCAACACTGTCTCACAGTGAGCATACATGTCCTGCACCTGTCTAACATACTTCTCTGCCACTCCAGACTTCCTCATACAATACCAGTGTTCCTCTCTCGGCACCCTGTCGTATGCTTTTTCTAGTTCTACAAAAACTAGCATGCACCAGCAGGTAGCATATAGCATGCCAGATTTCCGCTGGATTAAGATCCATCGTAATTTCATTGTTAATCCATCGGTTAATCTCTTCAATCCCGATCAGTTTGTTAATGTGAGGGAGGGTTGAACCTGGCTTTGGATTTTTAGCTCCACCGAACACACACACACACACACACACACACACACACACACACACACACACACACACACACACACACACACACACACACACACACACACACACACACACACACACACACACACACCATTAGTGCTGTCCTCTAAAACCCACTTGGGTTTTGGTTCAAAATGCTAATCAACCGTAAACTAATAAAATCCAATTAGGGTCCCATTGATCTCACCGGCTGATGGTGTGTGTGTGTGTGTGTGTGTGTGTGTGTGTGTGTGTGTGTGTGTGTAGCTCGTACCTCCAGTCTGCCTGTAGCGAAGGTGCCTCGGCGTGGAGGGCGAGCGACAGGGCGACAGGTCACCTGACTCGCTGCTGGCCGGAGCCTCAGGGATAAACTTGTCGAGGGAGACGGACTCCAGGACAGCTGGCGGGAACAGTCAATCAATCAGTCAATCAATCAATCAATCACTCGTGATATAAACAAATGGTGTTCCAGGACAGGACAATGTTTCTGAAGCTTGCAGTGCAACACTGGTTGCTTTAGAGTGACAATAGCACAACCTAGTGGCTACAGATGGAACTGCATGTTAAAATATACACAGGTATGTTTAATAAACAAAAAGTAAAAAATAAATACAAAAAAAATCAAGGAAGTAGTTGGAATCAATACATTTACCAGGAAGCTGAATTAAGATAATATTTCATTTATATAATTGTATTTGTTATTATTTTATTCTTATTTAAAGTTTTTATTTCTGTTCAAAGTCAAATTAGTACACCTGAGATGTTTTTGTTTGCAATATTTGTGAATATGTACCTGGAGTATTTGGAATAAAGTCCTTTCCAACAAAATAATGATCATTTTCATTTTAATAATCAATTCTCATATTATCAATATTGATGGAAACACACAGATATTATTATATCAATAGCATAATAATAACTATTATTATTACTGTAATAGAACAAAAATGATAATATATATAAAATATCATCATCATCCTTATTGTTATCATTATTATTATTATCTTGTGATTTTTGTAATAACCATAATAATAGTAATTGTTGGTTATATTCAATCACTTGATTACTATTGATATGATTGATGTGATTGGTATATTAAAAATATTAGTATAATTATTAGTACCATCATTGCTTGTCATTTTCAGTGTTCTTATCATTGCTATGTCATAATAATAATGATAATATCATTTTCGTAAACCTTATTATCATCATTCCTATTATCCACTTTATTTTTATTGTTACCATCACTTTTAATATTGATAATATGAAATAATAATGATCATACATTTAATTGTACAATTATTCATTAATTATTCAATGAATCATTATTATCATCACCACATAGTCAGATATTGTTATCAATATTATCATTGGTGATAATAATAATAATCAGTTTTATTATTATTGACAACATAATAAGAACAAGAAAAATAATAAACATAGGAGAAATAATAACAATGATGATAATAATAATAACAATAAAACAAATTCAATTACTGTCAATATTATTAACCATATAGTTTATTACTATCAGTATTATTGATAAAAATAATAATAATAATAATTACAATTATTATTATCACCATATTTTTTATTAGTTATCAGTATTATTATTGATAATAACATTAACAACAAAAACAATAATACTAATAACAATAATAATGATGATGATATTAATAATAACAATAATAAAAGCAATAATAATAATAATAATGATAATGACGATATTAATAATAATAATAATAATAATAATAATAATAATAATAACAATAACAATAGGATGAATCATAATAATAGTAACAATAATAATAACGATGATGATGATGATATTAATAATGACAATAACAATAATGATGATGATGATGATGATGATAATAACAGTTATGGCATAATAATAATGATGATGATAATGATGATGATGATATTAATAATAACAATAATAAAAACAATAATAATAATGATAATGATGATAACGATGATAATAATAATAATAACAATAACAATAAGATGAATCATAATAATAGTAGCAATAATAATAACGATGATGATGGTGATATTAATAATGCCAATGATAATAATAATGATGATGATGATGATGATGATGATGATGATGATAATAACAACAACAACAACAACGACGACGACGACGACGACGATGATGATGATAATATTGATGCTGATGCTGCTGCTGATGCTAAATGTTTTCCATTCTGATGACATTACAAAAGGGCCTGCTGTTGGAAGCGGAAGGTGAACCCACCCCTCCGGATGCTCCTCCTCAGCTTCCCGCAGAGGGCGTCGATGCGCGGCAGCTCTCCGCCGACCTCGTCCCCGCCGGCGGGGCTCATCTCCGGGGAACCGGGACCCCGACTCAGGTCCAGGGGGGCCTTGGCGGAGCCGGGAGGCGGCGAGGACGTCCCCGAGGCCTGGGTGGGGCCGGGGGAGCGGGCGGGCGGCGGCGAGGAGAAGCCCGACGGCGCCCTGCCGGAGCCCGGCGGCGGCGAGGAGGCGGAGGGGCCGAGGCCGGAAGTGGGGGAGGACGGAGCGGCGGAGAGCTCCGGACCCCCGCCTTTGAAGCTCACCGGCGAGCTGAGGGACAGCTTGCGGCAGTGGACCGGCGAGGAGGTCCGGGACGGGATGGACAGCGGAGGCGGGGACGAGAACTTGCGGCACAACCTGGGAGACTTGTTGTTCAGGGGGTCCGAACCCCAAGAACCCTGGTTGGTGGCGAAGAAGAGCTCCAGGGACCTGCGGAGATTTCAAGGGACGAAACAATCCAAGACGAGTTTCTGTAAATATTACGGAACAACGTTTGATTTCAGAAATTGCACAAAAAAAAAATGGAATGAGACGATGACAAGGTGTTTGAATCCATTTTAAATACCTTGGTATCCGTTTTAAATGTATAAAAGTTAAATGTATAAAAGCAAAAATATGTATGGAAGTGCCAAAAATATGTAAAACAAGGAGTTGCAATAGATTCATTAAATCTACCCGTGATTAAGAGTAAAATATAATATATAGTTTGATGGGACTTAAAGCAGATTTTAGCAAATATGTGAAAGGACAAAGAGTTATTAAAATGAAAGGGAAGCGATGGATAATTATCATATCTGCGGATAATAAAGAGATCCTTTAAAATTAAAAGCATGAAAACATGTACGTCTTATTTTCTTATTCAACTTTTTACATCACAATTCGCACAGTTTTATTTTGAAAATCCCATTCGAAATTGGGTGACTTTGTTTCAATGCTTTTATTTTGAAATGAGCATTTTTTTGAGATGGTGACAAGGTATTTAAATTTATTTATCAAATCTATCCAGAATTAATACTTAAATATATCAAAACACAAGCTTTGATTTTGAAATCGCAAAAAAAAAAAAGGAAAAATTAAAATAAATTTGGAAAGTTTGGAATGTTGCAAAAAAATTTTTGAGTGGACAAGCAGGTATCAAATTAATTTTAAATACTTTTTTAAATTTTAAATTGATCTATCCATAATTAAAAATTAAATCTAATATTAGAAAAAACTTTAATTTAGAAAATTGCAAAAAAATTTTTTTAAGGGGCTTGAAAGTAGATACACAAATACACAAGACAACAAAAAGGTATGTAAATGAGTGGGTTGGGATAGGTTCGTTAAATATATCCATAATTAAGAGATAAATATTGTGTAAAAAAAATTATTATTTTGAAATCCCTTTAGCTATTTCGTCGATGTTTGGGAGTTTGCACTTTCAAAATGTTCCCCCCCCCGATTTCCTATCAATTGAGCAAAAAAACGAACATTTACCTGGAAGCGGTTGCAGTTCATCAAGTAGACGTTAGCATGTCAAGCAGTTGTTAGCACGTAGCATGATCGGGCGAAAAGGGTTTTTAAATTAAACGAAGTGGAATGTGTTAGCTTGATATCCGTACAGACATACATAGACGACATAAATTAGTCATCAGTTTTAGCCAAAAATGTTAGCAGAGCTCGTGGATTAGCTTGTTGTTATTTTTGTTTTTCAGCCGCTGGCACATGATATGCTATTAAAAGTGAAAACAAAAATCCAAAACAGGAAAATTCTTGACTTTGAATCACCAACCTGAACTATCAGATCGGGCGATCCGGGCAAATAATCGCTAGAGGCTAACGGCTACTGCCTACGCTATGGAGTGTTTACAGGTCGGTGGGATTTACTTGGACTGATCCAGAGCCAGCTGGGTGATCTTCAGACTGTAGTCGGGACAGAGGGACATGATGGACAGGCGATCACATGACAGCTGCTCGATCCTGGGACCGAGATCGGACGAAGGACAAGGACGGCAGGAGGCCAAAGACGAAGGACAGAAAAGATGGACACAAGATGGAGTGAAAGACCAGGCGACGCCACGGGGTTTACGGATACCGGAGTGCTGACGGAGGGAGTCGATCCCCAGATGGCGTTTATCGAAAGCGGTTCGTTTTTTAGCCCTTAAAGTCCAAAAAGTCAAGAGGAACGGTTTCCATCCCCAAACGATATGAAAAGGATAGTTCGATCGACGTTAAAGTCCACTAGCGTCGCCACGGAGCGGCGAAGAACGAGCATACCGCTAACACCTAGCACGCAGGAGCTAAGAACGGCGGCCCCTACCTGACGGGGATGGAGGTGAAGGGCTTCTTGTAGATGTCGGCCAGCTTGTCGATGACCACGGCGGCGGTGGTGAAGATGCGGTACGTGTGGAGGAAGGTGTTGAGGAAGTCGATGGACAGGAAGCGCAGGTCGGTGAGGCGCTCCAGTAGCCGCTCCACGCTAGCGTAGCGGATCTGCGGGACCTTGCAGGAGTTGAGCGTCTTGCTGAAGCAGATGTCCACGTCGTCTTTGTGCAGCCTGGCGTCGGACCTGCGGGGAAACGGAAACCGCAGATGATTTCCCTTCACTGCGGTAACTACCCCCTCTAGGATACCCCTTCACTTGTATGGGCACAAGCAGCAAGGAGTCCAGGTAGGGTCCAGCGTGACGGGTGCGTCCGTGACGCGAACCTCGAGCACCACGTTGACAAACAAACCCCCGCGAAGCCACAGAAGATGACACGGACAACATGGAGAGCAAAGATGCTACGCGACTTGTCTTCCCCACGGGGGGAATAGTCTATCAGATGGCTTGAAGCGTTGCCATCTTCTCCCCGTCTGGCCAGAAGAGCTCAGACTTTTTTTTTGTACTGTCCAATTTGTCGCAAGAAGACACCCGTGCAGTGACCGGGATAGTTTTCAAAACCTGCGCTCCACGGTCCACAAGAAGTGTCTAGAAATGGGTGGTGGCTTAGGAGTTCCGTCATGTTAACAAGCACCTGCGTCCGCATAGTTCCTATGGAACGGTAAAAAGATGTTGCTTCTGAGTAGGAACTGAAATGGTACTAGCAACTGGAGGTCCACGGACCCGGTCCTATGCTATCCAAGAAACGGCTATTTTTCTGAAAAGGCTCTAGAAACTGCGAAGAGGGACTTCTTAACGTGACTGAAACGATGAGGAGTAACGCTACAAAGCTAACCTCGGATGCCACGATGTTGAGCACACTAAGGCGCTAATGCTAACATATAGTCATGTTCTGTTTGTTAGCGAGTGGGTACCAGCTGCATCAAGGTCTTCCTTGGAGCTCCGTCTGCACGAGTTACAGTCGGAGGTCTCGCCTAAAAAAAAAGGCTCTTAGCAGCCAAACGGCGCACGTTTGTCCGAACACCAAAACACCTAAAGTACCTTAAATCGTATTTTTTCCGTTTCTCAAGTCTTGTTTTTGTCCTGCGGGTAGCCGACACCTCAACGACCAGCCTTCAAGACCGTCCGGACATTTGGGAACGTACATCCCGTTCGCTTGTAGGCCGTTTCCTTGTCCGTTGCTCTTACTTGATCATGTGCGGCACGGAAACCTTGGAGTTCTCCTCGAAGACGCTGGTCATCAGGCCGTTACATCGGATGTTGTCGATGCACTGAAACCGAAAAAGACGAGACTTCGAGACGTTTCTCGTCATCGTGGCGATGAAGACCGGTTGGGCGGGCGAGGTGGCACCGACCTGGCTGATGTCGCTGGTCCAGGCCGCCTTCTCCTGGCGGGACGGGGCCAGCAGGACCACCGAGAAGGACTGGCCGTCGGCGGGCTCCACCGCGATTTTGAACTCCAGGTGGTTGAAGCCTTGACCCGCGGCGTTGTCTGAAAGATACAGGTCGCAACCGTGAGGCGGCGCTACGACAAGGGAAGTCCGGCGACGGAGATACTCACAGTCCTCGTCGCTGGCGTCCAGCTCCTCAATGAGCGTGCACTCGATCAGGGACAACGTGCCTCCTTGCTGCGGAGACGGAAAAAATAGAGATTATCAACACAAACATGCAAGTGAAATAAAAACGGGTTGTTATTTTTTGGTTTCGGGTGGGCAGTTCAGTTGTAAAGGGGCCACAGGAGGAACCCGAAGGCGTCCGAGGGCCAAAATCGACAATAACATCTAAAATTCTTCTGGATATGAATGAGTCCCGTTTTAAAAGCCAGTCAATGGGCGCTAAAACCATTACAGTCGTCTTTTCGTGGGTCCGATGTGACGAGGCTACGTGTTTTGGGGCGCGAAGCTCGTCAGACCCCCAAAAAAATTCCACCCGTTAGCTTGCGAAAAAAGTAGCGGTTTATCGTCCGGAAATGGTGGCCGGACGGCCTCAAGAACGTCACGGAGAGAAATTCAAAAGCTGACCACTCTGTCCATCAGCTGGAACTCCAGATTTCCAGCAATCTCCTCAACTCCACTCAGGTGTGCGCCTTCAGTGCACCTCTTTGTTAAACTCGCTTCCTGAAAATTTTGTGGGATAGGGCGTGACTTGCTTTGAAAGCTGCATTTCTGGGTGTGCGGAGCTTTGTGAAAATGAACCCTTGTTCCTTTTGGAGTTTTGGAGTTTACCTTGCATGAGCCCTCCCCTGTTTTCTAACTGGAACGGGATCCCCGAAGGCCAGATGTGGCCCGCGGGCCGTCAAGTGCCCAGGTGGGGTTTAGGGTATGTCCGGCTAGGATTTGGATTTAAAAACAAAAAGTTCCCTTTTTGTTTTCGTTGTTAGTTTCGGAACGAACTACAGTTGAACTCAACATCTCTAGCTAGAGAGCGAAAGCTCTTTGTAAAAAGTTGGCCCTTTTCAAACCTCGAGGAGTCGTTGCATCTCGCAAGACGTTTGGAGCTGGAAAAAGGCAAGGTATGCCACGTCGGTACCGACCTTGAGCAGGTGGAGTTTGCCCCCGGACGTCCGGGTGCAGATGAGGAAGTGTTTGGTGAACAAGAAGCACTGCCTTTCCCCTTCCTTCCTCAGCGACAGGGAGCCCAGACGAACTTTGCTGAGTACTCCCCGCTCGCTGCTGGACGGAAGCTGGATGAGGGAACCTGCCGGCGACGAGAAGCTCAAGTCACGACGGGGCTACAATTAGCGACGAGAAAGGACCGCCATGGCAACGCTACCGTTCTCTTTTACAAGGTGACGGAACCGTGAGGCCGTCTAAGAAGTAGCTCCGCGGAAACTTCCAGGACATTCAAAGTGGATCCATGTGCTTACAGGCGACAGGCGACCCACAACGGCGGCGCCCTGGTCCCCCTTCGCTTCTGCAGCATCGCCGATGTCCCGATGGATCAAAATGCTCGAATCATTTATGGCAAAGCGCTTCCTTTTACCGTCTGGCACTGAACATCTGGTAGCCTCGTGAGGAGTCCACAAGGACCTCCAGCTGGACCTCTTGTTATTGGAAACACATGTGTTCCCTACATCTCCTATATATCCCCCCCCAAAAAAGCATACCGTACGCAGATCCCAAGCGACCGTGCAGGACCGTGCTCTTCGAAGCTCACCTTGTCTGACAAACGTCTGGCTGGTGTCCAACAGGATGTCGCAACCCTCCACGATCATCCTCTCGATGGCCAGGTTCTTACGGATGTTCTCCGTGTCGCTAACTTCATCGTGCATCATCCTGACGGCGCAACAACAAGACCAATCAGCGACTCCGTCCGGCCCGGTCGGCGGACGACGATCGCGACGTTCTGCCGCCTTACTTTGAGAGCTCCTCCAGTTTGGACTTCGCGAACTCCAAGCTCTTTCGCTCCACGTGCTCATGAGGCGTGTGCGCCAGGAGCTCGTGAAGCGTGATGATGTATCGAGGGATCTGGAACCCAGTTCAAGCCAAGTTAGCTATTTGTAAGCATAACCCATGGCATTTATTAAAGCGCTAAGCAGTAAGCAAATGTCGTGGGCCGATAGGCGCGGGTGCGGTCCACTATTACATTTCCATCATTTCCGCAAGCACATTTTAGCCCCCCCAAACTCCCATCTCGGTTGTGTGGTCGTCACGCAACATGAGTGCTTAAAACCCGCTGCCGGGAGTCTGAAGGTGGAGTTCCTCCATCAGGACGGAGTGCCTGAAACTGTTAAGAAAGCCCACCGATGTTTTTGGGGACGCCGAAGAGCCAAACTGGATCTTGGAAGGTCGAACGAGTCCGGAGTCCTCTTTGCGCAGAAAAGGGCAACTCCGTTGGACTACCAAGCCCACGACTTCCGAGCGCGTGCCCACCTGGAACATGGGATAGGTGAGGAACGTCTCCAGCATCCGACCCTCGCAGGCGGCGTTGGACTCGTACTGTTTCAGCAGCTTGTCGAAGTCTCGGTTCTGCTTGCAGTTGGCCAGGACCTGCAGGCTGTACTGGTGGTTCCTCACAAACTCCTGGTAGATGTTCAGCATCGGCAGAAGGATGTCGAACAGGTCGGCTGGACAAAGAGTGAAAGTCAGAAAACCCCGATCGACATCATATTTTGGACAATTTGGTGATTTCGCTTTGACTTTTGTCCGCGTGTTGGGATGAACTCACCCAGAACCAGCGTGGGCCAGTTGGCGATCCGAGCCTTCAGACCCTGGTGGAAGATCTCGTGCAGGAACATGATGGTCTCACTGGAGGAGTTCAGATGGAAACACATCAGCTCCCAGGCATGCTAATCAGGCCACTCTCCATGGTATCCTTCATTACATTAAAGAAAGGAAAAAAATGATATAGACTCACAACAAAAAATAACTTGACTGACACTGTCAAGGACAAGCCGCTGAGTACGCAACTTCACCCTGGCATCACTGCCTGGACTACTCTTGGACTAAACCTGGACTACTCTTGGACTACACCTGGACTACTCCTGGACTACACCTAGACTACTCTTGGACTACACCTGGACTACTCTTGGACTAAACCTGGACTACTCCTGGACTACTCCTAGACTACTCTTGGACTACACCTGGACTACTCTTGGACTACTCTTGGACTACTCTTGGACTTCTGGACTTCTCCTAGACTACACCTGGACTACTGTTGGACTACATCTGGACTACACCTGGACTACACCTAGACTACTCTTGGACTACACCTGGACTACACCTGGACTACACCTAGACTACTCTTGGACTACACCTGGACTACTCTTGGACTACACCTAGACTACTCTTGGACTACACCTGGACTACTCTTGGACTACACCTGGACTACTCTTGGACTACACCTGGACTACTCTTGGACTACACCTGGACTACTCCTGGACAACACCTGGACTACACCTGGACTACTCTTGGACTACACCTGAACTACTCCTGGACTACACCTGGACTACCTCGCAGGACGGCTGCAGTGTGTCAGGGCGGACGGTGTTTCTGAGACAGGAGTGCCCAAGGTACCGTCCTGTCACCATTCCTCTTCACCTCTGACTTCCGGTACAACTCCGGTTCCTGCCACCTCTGCAAGTTCTCTGATGACTCTTTCATCGTTGGATGCATCAACGATGACAACAAGGACTACAGAGGTCTGATTTTGAGTTTTGTTGAGCCGAGCAACCGGAACCAACATCTCCAAGACCAAGGAGTTGGTCGTGGACTTCCGGAAGAATCAGCGGAGGCAGGTACCGATCACAATCCAGGGTGGAGATAGAGGACTCCTACAAGTACCTCGCTGTTGCGGGACAACGCATGCAACACCGATGCCCTTTGCAGGAAGGGATGTTCTTCTTGAGGACACTGAGGTGGTTTGGTCTGTAGCTTCTCGACACCTTCTGCCAGTCTATGGTAGCCAGCACACTCTTCTTGGGTACAGCGTGCCGGTGGGGCGGCACCAGGACCGGTTCATTTATTATAGTCATTGCTGTTTATTTTTGTATCGTTGTTTAGTTCTAGTTGTGTATTTTTCACCCTCACTGTTCTTTGATGCTGCTCATTGTCATCCCTGATGTTGTTGTCTATTTACTTCTATCTTCTGCCTTTCTATTTCTATTTATATTCATATTTATTTTCATTTTTTTTGACATTACGCTGCCGTGACAAGGGATCGATAAAGCTCATCGTATTTGCCTGAAATATAAAAAAAAAAAAAGGAAATCCTTTTTTAAACTGTAAACAATGTTTGACCGACTGAACCATTTGGTGCTGAAAAATAAAATCAAAATAATAATAAATTCAAATTGATCAGCAACATTAACTCAGGATATTTTTTTTTTCCCGACACATTTATTCTCGTCTTAGATTTTGCGAGAATTCGGTTTGTCCCATTAAATTTTTATCCATTATTCAAAAAATGAATAAAAAAAACAACCCTACGAAGAATTTGGTGGGAAAATGTGATTTGACATAAATAAATCGACCAGGAAATCGTCAAACGTGGAGAATTAGATAATTATTGTAATTTGATTAAAAACAAACAAATAAGGAAAACTGCCCCCCCCCCAAAAAAAATCTAAATTTACTACAAAATTTATTATTATTATTATCATTGTTGTTGTTGTTAAATCAGTGCTAGCTGCACTCTGGCGCCCTCTAGTGGCAGGTAGAGGAATTACAAATCAATCCATTTCTCATATTCTTTTACATATCATAATAATTGATATTTTAATTCAAGGCGTTTCCTGGTTGCCATGACACACTTTTTGAATTTTGATTTAATTAATTACATTTTCTAATTTTGATTTCTTTTTTTAAGCACGTATTTTTAGCGCGCTCTCGTCCTTGTATCTTTCTGAGGACCGTAAAAAGGGGTTGGATTTGAAAGGACCTGTTGAGGAAGATGCTGCTGACGTCGTCGTGGCTGATGGGCGGCTTCTTGGAGCTGGCGGCCATCCGGAGAGGTCTGAGGAAGCAGTTGACCAGGATGGAGAGCTGGTGGACGTACTCCGTCTCCGCCTCCACCATGTTGAAGACGATCTGGTTCCTCTTCCTCATGCTCTCGGCGTGCGGCGAGCAGATGTAGTCCTGCACGATGATCTTCCACTTCCTCCTGCAGAGCCAGCCGCGCATGAAGCTCTGGACCTGCACGCAAAGAAAAGCTGAATTTACAGACCGTCTGCAAGAAATTACTTAAAAAAAGCCAGATCGGGGGTTTTAGAATTTCACATTTTGCTCTTGAATCTCCAGATTTTCTGCAAAAAAAATGCTGCATTTTTTACTTTTGTGCAATTTAAGGTTAATTTTTGGTCTCGTCACTTCAATATTTAAGAAATGACATTAAAATGGCAACATATTTGCAGAAATTAAATTTAGGTGTTTTTTTTTCCCAGAGCAATTTACAGCTAATTTTCAGGAAATGACATTAAAAAGGTCAGATCGGGTTTTATTATTCAGCATTTCACTCTTAAATCTAAAATTTAACATCTCTAAAATTTCTGTCAAAAAACTCTAATTTTTATCTTTATTTAGTTCAAGGAATTTTTTTCTGAAATTTTTGACTTAACTTCTAAATAAATACTCTTCTTTCTAACATAATCTGGAAAAAAAAAAAAATTTAATCGAATTCAAGGCTAATTTCTGGCTTTAAATCTTTACCTCAATATTCAAGAAAGGACATTAAAATGGCAACATATTTGCAGAAATCAAATTTAGGTGTTTTTTTTTCAGAGCAATTTACAGCTTATTTTCAAGAAATGGCATTAAAAAGGTCAGATTGGGTTTTGTCTTTCAGCATTTTACTCTTAAATATAAAATTTAACATCTCTAAAATTTCTAAAATTCAAATTTTTATCTTTATTCAGTTCAATGAGAATTTTTCTGAAATTTTCGACTAAACTTCTAAATTTCGAATACTCTTCTTTCTAAAATAATACACAAAAAATATATTTTTATCGAATTCAAGGCTAATTTCTGGCTTTAAAACTTTACCTTAATATTTAAAAAATGACATAAAAATGGCAACATATTTGCAGAAACCAGATTAAAGAGTTATATAATTTTACCCTTAAATGTGGTTTCTACAAAAAAAAAAGAAAATCACTTATATTTTTATCAATCTTATTTTCATGCAATTTACATCATTTTGCCTAAAATTTGTAATTAATTCTTCAAGAAATTGAATTAAAATGCCATCATTCTTTCACAGAATTGTACAGCTTATTTTCAAGTAATGACGTGAAAAAGGTCAGATTGGATTTTATCATTTAGCATTTTACTCTTAAATCTTAAATTCAACATCTCTAATATTTCTGCCAATAAATTCAAATTTTAATCTTCATTCATTTCCATATGTTTCTGAAATTTTCGACTTCACTTCTAAATTTCAACTACTCTTCTCACTAAAATAATCTGTTTTTTTTTTTAAATTGAATTCAAGGCTAATTTTTGGCCTTAAATCTTTACCTTAATATTTAAAAAATGACATCAAAATGGCAACATATTTGCAGAAACCAGATTTAAGAGTTATATAATTTTACACTTGTTTAAGTGTAAAATTGTAAAATCTATCAGCTCTAAAATTTCTGCCAAAAACTTAAATTTTTTACCTTTATCAATTCAATGTAATTTGTTCTTAAATTTTCTACGAAACTTCTAAATTTCTTCTACTCTTGCAAAAATTTCTGCAAAAAAAAAAATTAAAAAAAATGTATTTTTATCAAATTCAAGGCTCATTTTTGCCAAAATATTTGCCGAAACCAGATTGAAGATTTGTACAATTTTAGCCTTGAATGTGGTTGCATTTAAATGTCGTTTTTGAAATTTTAATGGAAAAATACAAAAGTGAATGTGCGTTTAATGACCTTAAATATTTAAAGAATTCATTCGGGATTCATTGAAGAAAATAAATAAAAATTCAAATAGTCGAATAAAGCGCCCTCAAACGGTGACGTGAGAGGGAAAATACAGCGAAGCGGTGCTGAAATAAGTGTGGTGGATAAAAGTCGGACCTTCTTGATCTTCTTGATGTCGGGATCTTCGTCGTCCGGGTTTCCTTGCAGAGGTCGCAGCCGCTCCCGGCTCTTATTCAGAACCACAATCTGATCCAAGAAACCACAGATTCAAACACCAGATCCGTTTTTCCGTCCGGGCCTCGGCGCCGGCGGCGCCCACCTCGGCCTTGAGCCGCTCGATCTCGGTGTCCTGGTCCTCCAGCTGCGTTCGCAGCTGGTTGGCGGCGATCTTCTCCGTCTCCATGATCTGCACCAGGTGGATGTACTTCTGCATCAGGATCTCGCGCTCCACGATGATGTCGGAGTAGCTGGGCGGGCGATCACGGGACCGATCAATAAGCGGCCCATCGGACCCTGATCGGATTCTCCCATGTATACACATGTATAACAACTCTGTGGCCTATTACACTGTTACTACACTGTTACTACACTGTTACTACACTTATTACACTGTTACACTGTTATTACACTGTTATTACAATGTTATTACACTGTTATTACACTGTTATCGTTGACTATCATGCATTCCGCTTGAACATTTTGGGATTTTCTGTGTTCGACGGACGGGATGGAAGCAGCGTGTGCACGTGCACGTGTGCATGTGGGGGTAAACAAAGGTTGGGATGTGCGGGGGGGTAAAAATAGGGCGAACACAAGCAGATCAGGGACGTGATGTAACTGCGGCCGCCGCGCAGGCGTGACCTAAATGTGAACCGCTGCAAGCAGAACACACACACACACAAACACACACACACACACGCAGACACACACACACACACACACGCGTGCACACAGATGTGGAGCAGCGCACGGCGCTCGTGTCAGCAGAAAACAAACAAACAAAGCGGCGCGTCTGAAGCCGAAGTGAAATTAAAGATTAAATATCAAGAATTTGTCGCTTTCGACGCTTTGTTTTGTTATTTTTTCAAATTAGCGCTTTAAACTCTGATCATGATCAATACAGTTGTGTTTATATGGAATATAATCACGTTTCTATATCTGCAAGATTACTAGATTGCAGAAAATCAAATTACATATTAAATGTCAATTTATTTGTTGGATTAAATTTCCTGAATAATGTTGATTTTTTTTGTTTTGTTTTTCAAAAAAACACTTTAAAGTTGTTCAGCACAAAATATTTGTATTTGCAGAGAATATTGTCACATTTTTATACATTTATTTTTATCTAATTTTCAAAAAAAAATTTAAATACATTTTTTATATATTTTCTATATATAATTTTTTAATTACTAGGAAGCGGAAAACCAAATAATATCTTAAACATTGAATTATTTGTTGCATTAAGATTCCTTAATAATGTGTTTCAGTTGAAATAGAATTGGAATATAAATTGAAAATAAAATGGATTTACTTAAAAGTGCCGGTTTTAAAATGACATTTACAAGTCAAAAATTAATTTGTGATTTACAAAATAAGAGGGGGGAAAAAGAAAATTTGAATTAAAGGCTAATTTTGACCTCAATTCTAAAACCGAATCTTCATGAAATTGCACTCCAATGGCAGATTTTTTGTAAAACAAAAAAAAAAAATTCTAGGTTTCTGCAAAACGATAAAATGCAATTTAAATCTTAAAATTGAATCTTGGCATTTCTTGGAATCTCGGAAAAGGAATTTTTTTAATTTTTTTTTTTTTGCGAACCAGATTTGAGATAAACATTATCATTATTTTGATGCAATTTAAAGTTAATTTTGGCCTTGAATCTTAAATTGAATCTACAAGAAATTGCATTGAAGTGGCAATTTTTTTTTCAAAACCAGTTTCCAGTTTTATTTTACTTTAGCTTTGAATCGTGTTTCTTCAAAAAAATAAAAATAAAACAAAAATCAAATATTATCTTGATGCAATTTAAACCTTGAACTCAATCAAGAAAAATCATTAAAATGCCATAAACTTCTGCAGAAACCAGATTTGTTTTATTTAAGCCTCAAATCTGGTTTCTGAAAACAAAACATTATTTGGATGTAATTTGGGTCTAATTTTGGTCTAAAACTGCCCAAAAAACAAAAATTGTCCCGCTGGCGAGAACCTGCAAGTAATTCTGTAAAAAAAACTGTAAAAATGTTTAAAATGCCACAAATAACCTTGAAAATAAGCAAGAAGTTGCATTAAAATATCATAGTTTTTTGCAGAAAATAAATTAAAGATTTATCAAATGTTTGCCCTTATTCTGCTAAAAAAAAACTCAAACATTATTTTGATGCAATTTAAGGTTAATTTTGGCCTTAAATCTTAAATTGAATCTACAAGAAATTCCACTTAAGTGGCAAATTTTTTTGCAAATCCAGATTTGAGATTCATCTCATTTTAGCCTGAAATCTGGTTTCTTGTTTCTGCCAAAAAATAAAAAAGATTTTTCTGCAATTTATGGCAAATTTTGGGGAGCAGAAACCAGATTCCAGTTTTATTTTATGTTAGCTTTAAATCCGGTTTCCGCAAAAAAAAACAAACAAGAAAAAAACATTATTTTGATGTCATTTAAGGTTAATTTTGGCTTAAAATCTTCAATTCAATCTTTAAGAAATTGTATTGAAGTGGTATCATTTTTTGCAAAACAAAAAAATTGAGATTTGTTTCATTTTAGCCTGAAATCTGGTTTCTGCCAAAAAAAAAAAAAGATTTTTATGCCATTAAAGCTAATTTTAGCTTTATAATCTTAAACCGAATCTTCAAGAAATTGCATTCCTAGATTGACGCTTTATAGTTTATTTGTATTTCTTATTCTCCCTTTTTCTTACTGTTTATACAATTTTCTACTATTGTTTATTATTGTTATATTTTTCTTGTAACTCTGGCACAATTTCCTTCGGGAAGAATGAAGTTGTTCTTATTTTTATTTTGTTTTTCTGCAAAACAAAAAAAAATGTAATTTAAGTCTTAAAATTTTATTCAGAAACTACATGAAATGGCAATTTTTCTTTTTTTTTGTTGCAGAAACCAGATTTGAGATAAAACCAACATTATTTTGCACAAAGAGACAAATCTGGATTTCCATCGGAGGGTGAGCGAAGAAGTGTGTGTGTGTGTGTGTGTGTGTGTGTGTGTGTGTGTGTGTGTGTGTGTGTGTGTGTCACCTGGCCTGCTGGATGAACTCCACCCACTCGATGCAGTCGGACTCGTCTTCCGTCCGCAGCTCCAGCGGTTTCTGTCCATCGTGGCCGAAGATCACCAGGAAGTAGTGCTGCGTCCAAACCAGGAGAACATTTTAAACCTTTGTTTTTGCAACTTTGTTCATTTTGCTTGATTTTTAACCACATAAAATTAAAAAAAATGAAAAATCTCCCTTAACGAAATGTTAAAAAATGGTTGAGTAATGTAACGCGACTTATGTATTATCTTTATATATAAATTGTATTTTAATATTATCATCAATGGATGAATAAAAAAACAGTATATACATATGAAATATATATTTATAATGTTGTATATAAAGTTCATCAAATAAATATGGTGAATGTTAGCATGCTTCTATATAGCCACAATGACAAGGTGATGTTAGCATGTTGCTATAAGATGTGAATGACAGGGTGACTGTTAGCATGTCTATATGTTGTAAATAAGGTAAGGAGGTAAGGAAGGAAGGAAGCAAGGAAGGAAGCGAGGAAGTAAGGAAGGAAGGAAGGAAGGAAGGATGGAAGGAAGTAAGGAAGTAAGGAAGGAAGTAAGGAAGAAAGCAAGGAAGCAAGGAAGGAAGGAAAGAAAGGAAGGAAGCAAGGAAGCAAGGAAGGAAAGAAGGAAGCAAGGAAGTAAGGAAGGAAAGAAGGAAGGAAGGAGCGAAGGAAGTAAGGAAGTAAGGAAGGAAAGAAGGAAGGAAGCAAGGAAGCAAAGAAGGAAGCAAGGAGCGAAGGAAGTAAGGAAGTAAGGAAGGAAAGAAGGAAGTAAGGAAGTAAGGAAAGAAGGAAGCAAGGAAGCAAGGAAGGAAAGAAGGAAGTAAGGAAGGAAGGAAGGAAAGAAGGAAGCAAGGAAGCAAAGAAGGAAGCAAGGAGCGAAGGAAGTAAGGAAGTAAGGAAGTAAGGAAGGAAAGAAGGAAGTAAGGAAGGAAAGAAGGAAGTAAGGAAGGAAAGAAGGAAGGAAGGAAGGAAGGAAGGAAGGAAAGAAGGAAGCAAGGAAGGAGGTAAGGAGGTAAGGAAGTAAGGAGGTAAGGAGACGAGGTGGAGGAAAGATGAAAGCACTGATGGAACCAGAAGCGTCTGAGACGCTGGCTAGCGTGCGGCTGCTGCTGCTAGCAAGCAGAGGCTTAAGGGCTTGTTTATGTGTGTGTGTGTGTGTGTGTGTGTGTGTGTGTGTGTGTGTGTGTGTGTGTGTGTGTGTGTGTTACATAACCCCCACAAGGCTTGCGCAGCTCCTTGCTCGGCTAATGCGGCTTCCCTGGCCGTGAGCCCGCTGTAAGCCGGAGGATAACAATGAGAGGGGCAGATTTAATGCCCCCCATTCTGCCCCCACCATCGCCATGGCAACCATCACCCGCGACAACAACAACAATAACAACAACAACAACGACGACGACGACGACGACCAACCAGATCATCTGTCCGACTTCATTGTATTTTAAAAAGTACTCCCGTGGTTTTAACACTTGAAATAACTCATAATATCTCATTTAACTGTTTACAAAATAAGAAACATCACATAAAAATGACAAAGTGTCAAAAGAGAAAAAATAAATAAATGTTTTTTTTTGTCATGAAACTGTTTTTCCGTTCCAAGGTGTGCGTTCGCGCAACTTACAGTGGAAGAATATCACATTTTCATTAAAGCGCCACTCAGCGCTTTAGCATACAAATATAGATATAAACACAACAAAACATGCTTAAAATGAAGAATAAAAATCAAAATAAACGCAACATTGTTGAAAAAGTATTAAAAAAAAAAACAAATAATCGCATTTCCTGCCTACGGAATAGGGGACGATCGGAACAAGACAATAAGAATTCAACCTCTACAGTAAACGATAATAAAATAATAAATCTACAGATGTTTTAAATGCTAGCTCTCATTTGCGTCGGCGCTAAACCTTCGTTTTCGCTTCTCGCAAAGGGACGTCCAAAGAAAACAGGTTAATCCCACAATGCTAATCTAATGCTAATACTGCCAGCTAGCGAGCGCTTGACAGTGTTTGCCGGTTGTAGCTCAACTTCATTAGCATCTTCAGGATGTAGCAAGAGGCACAAGTGTGCTACTGCCGACTAATAGTGTTGGTCGGCTAGTGTTGCAAGCTCGTGGACGGGAAGAAAAATGTACATACTTGTTTACAAGCGGAGAACGCCATCGACTGGGAGCTAGCAAAAGGAAATTATTAGCTGTTAGCTAGCTGATTTTAGCTGTACGCACCGCGTCGGCGCTAAACCTTCGTTATCACTTCCCGCAAAGCGACATCCAAAGAAAACAGGTTTTGAGATTCCTTTGAGACCGGCGCTAATCCCACAATGCTAATCTGATGCTCAGTTGTAGCTCAACTTCATTAGCATCTTCAGGATGTAGCAAGAGGTGCACGTGTGCTACTGCTAGTAGCGTTGGTCGGCTAGTCTTTAGTTTTCCGCATTGCAAGCTAGTGGACGGTATGAAAAATGTACTTCCTTGTTTACGAGCGCAAAACGCCATCCGCTTGGAGTTAGCAAAAGGAAATCATTAGCTGGTAGCTTGCTGGGGTTTCCATTAGCTTGTAGCGAACTAACTTTTTCAGTAGCTGGCACTGAAGCGGGGTTTGGATTAGCTGTTAGCTCCTTAGACTTATCCTGTCACTCCTCCATGCGCTTCCATTTCTGAAATGTTGAAATAAACCAAAATAGCGCATTGGGCGCGGCGGCGTGTTTTGACCTTCGCCGCCGGCGTGCAATAACACCCAACGCCCCCCTCCCAAAAAAAAACAAAAAACAACAAATCCGCAGTGAAAGGTCAATGCAAACGAATGGCCTTTGTAGGGACGGAGAAACAAAACAAAAACAGAGACCACCGAAGGCTAAGTGGCCCCGACCGCGGTGAAACTAGGCCTCGCTATAACCCAAGATAAGTGGATTAATTTGGACGGCTGCGTGCACAGCGCTCACAGGACAGCAAATCCACTCAGTACGGTGAAAAAAAAAAAGGAAAAAAATGTAAAAAAGATACGCAAATAGCTCAGGTAGCGGCGCCGCGGCGCTGAGCTGCAGCTGCATCCACTTGCATCAGCAGGGAAATTAAAAATAAAATAAAACACGGACCAACTATTCTCAGCCGCTCTCATCCTGGAGCACCTTTATATAAATGTTCAAAAAATAAAAACATGAATAAAAGATATAAACTCAGACAGGTCGCTAACGTCGGCGCTTTGAAACGCTGTAAATAGTTTCACGCGGAACAACAATAACGGGCGGTTGTTCCGGAGGCCCGATCCTGGAAGGCTCCGGAACTGCGTTTTATTTTCAAATTAAAACTCTCGCTACGTGTTTTCCTGGCAGCGCGAGCCACTTCAACGCCCGTCGCCATGGAAACACATCAGCCAGGTATCCTATAGTTGGCGGACCATTAGCATAAAGCAACAGTGGGCAGAGACGAAATAAAATTCCACAGATTTGCTCTGAAGCCCCGGCGGATTTCACAGCGGGACTGAAGACAGGAAGGGGATTTTCTGGAACTTTAAAAAAAAAAAATTAATAAATCAGTAAAAATCTAATCAGATCAATTCGGTGGAATTTAATGTTAAAATTCGGTCAAATTTCATTCGGGATTCCCGAACTGGTGATTGGTTGTTTTTGGTTGCCAGGGTAACCCAATGCATAAGTGATACGTGTCACAAGAAGGACCCGTTAGCGTATATCCTAAACGTTTAGCAAGCTAGCTTAAACTAGCAAACTGATTCCATAAAGAACCGTACATATTCTGAAACTAAGGGCAAACTGTTGACATGACAACACTTCGTTTCTTTTCCCGTTCTGAAAACGATCGTACGAAACATCCAAAACGATGTAGCGCGCAAACAAGGCTAGTCGCGGGCTAAAAACACGTACCGATGCTTCCGGTCTCCGAGGAATCACACATGCAGGCGAGGGCAAACAACAACAATGGCGAGCGATCCAGTATCTGCGAGGTCAGACGGTAGCGGACGTTAGCCCGAACTACAAGGGCGGCCTAATTCTAAGAGACGTAGACTGGGAGTCCAGCCAACGTGCTTCGGCATTAGCCCATTTAGCACCATAGGAACTTTTTGCAGTTCCTAGAACCTCCTAGACGGTTTCTTGGAGCATTTGGACGGCAAAGGAACCAGGGAACACTGACCTCCGGCTCCTGGGACCCTTGTAGCTCCTGCTCCAAGGTAGGATCTTTTCACCGTGCCATCGGGAGCCATGGGACATAAGCTCTCGCTAAGTGGTGGAACTCGTAAGCCACGCCCGTGAGCGCTCTTTTCTTGCGACTTATTTGACGGCGCCTTTCTTGACCCTCAAGGACACCGTACAGTGATGCGCATGTTACTCACTGGCGAGTAACTTGCGCAGCAAGAAATGGACCAAGGAGGAGGTCCAAGCTCTCCTGGCCCGCTGCGCCAAAGCCAAAGTCAGCTTTATCGTCAACTTCTCTGCATGTACCGGACATACAGAGGAACAGAGTCACTGGCCCAAGGTGAGAACAACAAAATAATAACACAGTGCACAAACATTAAACTGCAGTGTGCATGCAGATACAATCTACCGGTACAAGGGTGGAAGGATGGCAGCAATTTAACAGCATAGAAAAACCTGAGTAAATGAATAACACGTGTCATCTGGAGCATCGAGAGTAGCAGCAGAGATAGCGGTGCAGAAAATGATACCCTACAGTAGCAGGGCAGAAGAGACGGGTATCCAGGGCTTGTGGTGCTACATTTAGCTAACGTCGCGTTGTTCAAACGCCCAAAGCAGTGCATGGACGACGTAAAATAATCTATGCCTATCCGACAGTTGTGAAGGACCTCGTGTCATTTTGTGATGGAGAATTTGAGGGTAACAGGAAAGCAGGAACAGATTCTTCCTTCAAGTCATAGCAAGAGCATACAGGGAAGGGGGCTACAAGTCATTGCAAGAGCATACAGGGAAGGGGGCTATAAGTCACAGCAAGAGCATACAGGGAAGGGGTCTACAAGTCATAGCAAAAGCATGCAGGGAAGGGGTCTACAAGTCACAGCAAGAGCATACAGGGAAGGGGGCTACAAGTCATAGCAAGAGCATACAAAAAAGGGGTCTACAAGTCATAGCAAGAGCATACAGGGAAGCAAGTAAGAGACAATGGTGGGGAGACGTGGGTGGATCATGAGACGAGGAGAGCATGTTTACTGCAGAGGTTGGGTATCTGACTGGAGGAGACCATCAGAAATGGACAAAGACACCCACATAAAGGACGAAGAACAGACCAGTCAGGAGACAACAGCAAGGAGGGAGTCCAGAGAGGATACACAGAGTCTGAAGGAGGTGAAGAACTGTCCATCTGAACTGAACCAAATGCTGCGCCAGGGACTGAAGACCGACCCTGGTCCCGGAGCTTCTCGACCCGCTAACTGCTGAGCTTATACATATATTTGTGTTGTTGGCAAGGACTGAACTAGGAAGTGTAACTGCTCATGTCATCTGTACTCATTCCTCATAAAAGAATGCACAGGAGGACTGGCTGAAGGACACCAGAACTCCAGCACCGTCCAGGGTTTTTGCTACTCTTGCGGTCCTCCGACTATCCCTGCCTGCCTGTAGAAACCCTTAGCTACTTAGGCTACTTCCTGGAACCAAACTGGAGCAGGCCAGTTCCTTACAGTTTTATGTGCGAAAGCGGCCATTGTTGTTGTTACAGAATGAGGTGGTGTTTCAGGACCGGATCGGTGATTGATGTGCTCAGATCAGTCAGGAGCCCTTCTGATGCCTTTTGATGTTCTGAGCCTTTCATGTTGCATTAGCGGACCGCCGTCGGTCGCTTTGTGTTTTATCTTATCTTCTTTCCGATCCCAAAACAAACGCCTTTCCTCCCGGCGGCCATTTTGGTGACCGGAAGCAGCTCTACTTAGCCGCGGCTAAGTCAGCCTCTTGTTAAACTTTAGACTTTTGAAATCCAGTGTCTTCACGGTACCGTTTATTTTTGGTCGTTTGTCTCATTTTTCAAATTTCAATGCCATGACTTCAGGTCCATTTCAGGCTCGCTTACAGATAAAGGCTAAATTTTAAATTTTCCTTGGAGCTGATCGGGAGACGTAAACTATCCCGGCTTCCAGGAGAAGGAGCAAAAAGATGGTCGCTCCATTCATTCTCCGCCCCCTGATCCTGGAGTCTATGCCAACTCCATTGGCCTCAATCATTGAATGCTTCTGGTCTGAGCCGCTCGCGACGTAGGTTTACCATCCGCCAAACAATCGCCCAACGTGTTGCCTCTCGTGACTGTCACTGCATTACCGTGGCAACCAGACACCGGAGGTACCGTCACACCTGCCTGTTAAAGGGCAACTCGAGGTCGGTTTATCGGTACTATTGATGAGGGCCGGCGCCGGTCTGGGAGGGAGGGGGGCGACGGCGGAGGGGCGGGTGGGCTACATCTGGTATTTTGTCCCCGTGGTCGCAGCCGATTTCTGGAAATACGACGCCGTCCGTCTGAACGGCAGCTGGGCGAGTGTCCGTCGGCCCGGAGCACCCGTTGTGGTTTACCATCTGAACCCCCTCCCCTCGCCACCCACCTCCCATCCTGGCACGCCGCCCGCCCGCCCAGGGGTCACGGCTTATCGCTCCGTCATTATCCCGCTGGACGAGTCGGGGGGGGTTGACTGATTTTTCAGGATATATTTAGATTAATATTTCACTGAGCTAAAGCGGCGTCTGAACCACAGCGTCAACAGCTGGGTGTCTTCTAATGCTCACCCCAAACCACCCCAAACCAGACCAGTGGAAAGGCCACATACAGAGGCATACAAGTCTTGACCCTCTCATCCACAGATCATATAGACATAGGACGATGCACCCTCTCATGCACATGTGCAAACAACTGAGCCAGCAACAGTAGGAAGAACCCGGCGCAAACTCTGCACCGTTAGATTCCTCACAGGTACCTTCTTGTTTCCAATGAATTCCTTGTCCAATACTTTGATTTTTTTTGGACCCAGACTAAATCTTTGAGCACATGGAGGTCAACAGCGGGTCGATCCCGCCGATTTGCACGTAACCGTTAGCGCCGCTGTCATTTGTCGCAGGAGATCATTTGTGATCTCCGTACCCCACGTCTCTTTCTACCCCTCACTCTCTCTGTTTCTACCCCTCCCGGTGGAGGCAGAAGGCCGGCGGTGTTGCGCTGGTGTGTCTGCAGCGGTAAAAAGCAGCGTTCCTTCCCCGCTCTGAGGGACTCCCGGCTTGGTATGGATAGTTTTAAAGAGCGCGGGCCTTTGTCAACTACCTTTGTCAGACATTCATTCTCCTCCATTATGGCAAGAGGCAAGGAACACTCTGGACCAGTTGACCACATGGAGACATACAACTAGTCACCCTCTCATTCATACATGCAACTATTCACTCCATCATCCGTCCGTAGGTGGAGACATACAATTCTTCACTCATTCACAAGGGATTCATGTAGAGGCAGGCCACCATTCAGAGACAACATTCGCCCTCTTATTCAAACATCATAGAGACAAAGACCGGTTCGCTCCTTCATAAGTTGAGAAATACAACCGTTCATGCATCAAATAGAGACATAAGACCATTCACTCTGTCATCGAGACACACAACCTTTCGCCCTCTTGTTCTACTCGTCACCAAGACGTGCAACTCCCTCGCAAGTGGCAGAGAAATGCAAGCGTTCACTCCTTCGTCCATATGTCGACGGACACATACGAGCATTCGCCCCCTCATTCAGACAGTCGGCAATTCACTTGGTCGTCATTCATATATGGAGACATTCAACCTTCATAGACGGTTCACTCCTTCATCCCCATGTCGGATGGACACGTGCAAGCATCCCCTTTGTAGACATACAAGTCCTTCACGAGTGGCACAGAGGCACGCGATGGTTCATGCTATCACAAGTTACATAGAGAAATGGAAGTATCCACTCTTTCAAGGTACAGACATATGCGACGGTTCACTCCTTCATCCATGTCGGATGGACACATGCAAGCATTCACCCTGTGTAGACATACAAGTCCTTTACAAGTGGCAGAGAGACATGCAATGCTTCATTCAATCACAAGGTGCACGGAGAAATGGAAGTATCCACTCCGTCGTCCGTTCCTACATGCAGACGTTCACCCTCTCATTCACCCTTTGTAGACATACAACGGTTCACTCCTTCACAAGTTACACGGACATGCAAGAGTTCACTCCGTCATCCATGTGCCGGACGGACACATGCAAGCATCCGCCCTTTGTAGACATACAAGTCCAACACAAGTGGCACAGAGGCATGCAATGGTTAATGCGATCACAAGTTGTTCCATAGAGAAATCGAAGTATCCACTCTTTCATCCGTTCATACATGCAGACGTTCACCCTCTCACTCACCGTCAGACATAAACTGGTTCACTCCTTCATCCTTTCATTCACTTGTCAGTTCACTTCCTCACAAGGTACAGACGTATACGACGGTTCACTCCGTCATCCATGTCGGACGGACACATGCAAGCATTCACCCCGCGTGGACATACAAGTCCTTCACGAGTGGCACAGAGGCATGCGATGGTTCGTGCACGGAGAAATGCAAGCGTCCGCTCTTTCATCCCTTCAGTCCTTCACAAGACACCGGTTGTCCACCACCGGAAGCTCGGCTCTCCGAGGGTTCCGTGAACGCCTCACCTGCTGCTTCTCCACGGCCTCGCGGCCCGCGGCGGACACCTTGGGCGCCGGCGCGCGCTCGCACGTGCACCCCTCGAGCAGGTAGATCCCGGAAGGCCTCGCGCTCTGCTCGTGCTCGAAGTAGAAGAGCACGTTCTGGTGGAGCGCGAAGAACTTCTCGGCCCAGCGGCTGTTCTCCGCCGTCTTCTTGCTCAGCAAGCCGCGCTTCGTGCCTTCCTTGCGCGCCACCGTGGACAGGTAGAGAGCGTGGCCCTCGTTGTAGCGCACGCTCTTCTGCATGGTGCACGTCGCCCGCGGTGCACGACGCTCGCCGTCCTCCTCAGGACGCCTCCATCCCCGCAACTTTTCCCCGCGCCGGCGCTCTCCTCTGCGGACCCTCCTCCCCTCTGCGGGGCGGAGGGAGACAGACGGCGGCGGGGACGGAATCGGCGCGGTAATCGGCTTTGCCGCCAATTTAAAGAGACGCGAGCGAGCGTGCGTGCGTGCGTGGGCACGCGTGCGCGCGGGGAGGCGGAAGGAAGCGAGTGACGCCGGACCGGCCGAAAGATTCGGATCGAAAAGGGCGAACCGAATCTTCAGAGTGATTCATCACCCGATTCACCGGTTCGTTTCATGTCCGCGCCAAACCACACATTCATTCATTCATTCATTCACGATCTTTCATTTATTCACTCGTTCACACGTCGCATCGAGTCGTCCTACGGAAGCAAAACGATTCACCCGTTCACGAGCGCTAACACACTCCAGCATTCACTTATTCACCGTTCACGTTGAGATGAACCACCGTTCACCCTCTCATTCACGCGTCTGACAGGGAAATACGAGTCACTCCTTCAAGTTTTAGAGTGAACATCCAACCGTTCACCCTCTCATTCACGCGCACGGAAAAAAAACACATTCATTCATTCACACGTTAGAAAACAAGTTAGAAACAAAGGAGCCGGACGGCGATCAATAACCCGTCGATAGGAAAGATTAAAGTGCTGATATCAGATCAAAAAATGGAAAAAAGAAGTCAAGCAGACGTGAAAAGAAAGCAGATTCTTAAATCGACCCGCATGAAAAATAAAACTATTATTATTACAATAAATTCACTTTTTGTTACTGTCATTTTGAAACAAATCATCCAAAATCATCTCAGCTGTCCATCAAAAAGGGAGGGAGATGTTTGCGCACACACACACACACACACACACACACACACACACACACACACACACACACGTGTCTGTTTGTGTGGATGAAATCTTTCAGATGCTTGTTTTTAGATTCTCATCCAGCCCTAAAGCGCAAACAGATGTTGCAGTGTGTGTGTGTGTGTGTGTGTGTGTGTGTGTGTGTGTGTGTGTGTGCGCGCACGCATGGTGTCGTCTGTCAATCTCCCTCCCGAGTCGATCAATCCATAACTAATCCATTTGTAAAAATACGCAAGAAATGTCTTGAAATAACAACCAGATTTCAGTTTGATTATGAGTTTAAAAAATAAATGTAAAGAAAATGTTAATTGCCTTTAAAAAAAAAAAAAGATTTTAACATATCTTTTGGAAAAAAAAAATCAAATAACCAACACATTTATCATAATATTAATAATTATTATAATATCATCATCATGATTATTATCATAAACTTAATGTTATTATCTATAATAAGCCATAATATGTATTATTATTATTATTATTATTATTACATTAATCATGCACCAGTGACTAACTATATATGTCATTATAATAATAATTATCATTATAATAATAAGAAGACGACAAATTCAACAATAATAAGTGTAATTTAGTACTAGTAGTAGTTATAAATCAGTCATATTAATTATTATATAGTATCATTTATAATAGCAGTCATCAATTACATCAATGTTAATATTGATATCAATATTAATGTTAATAATAATTAGCTACTTAATTCATGATTAACACTAATAATAATGTTAATATCAATATCATAAATATGTATCTATGGATTACTTTTTTATTGTTATTTTAGTTATTATTACCCATTTTATCATATCATACATATTTATATTGTCATTTTATTATTGTTGTTGTGATGATCAGTAAATCAAACAGGATCCCAAAAACTAACGCGAAAAGAAAAAATATTGATTTTTACGACTTTAATGTCCGTCGTCCCGCGAGACCAGGATGTAACAGATGCGCCGACGCCGTCAAAGACACAACGTCACCCGCGGATGATGCCGTTAATCTGCCCGCCAGATTAGTATGGCTTCGCTGTGATGAAGCGTGACCTTCCTCTTCCTCCTCTTCCTCCTCTTCCTCCTCTTCCTCCTCGCCGCCACGACCTCTTCGCCTCGTATTTGTCCGAGCGTCGACGCTTTTCCCAGGTTCTGGACGCACAAAACAACAGAAGACATCAAAATAAACAAGCGTGGGACGCAAAAACAACGCGCAACAGTAGCCACGAAAGCAATACGTGATGCTAAACAGAGTCTCCACCTGTTGCTACGAGTTCATATTTATGCTATGCTATGCTATCTGGTGTCACGTTCGCTTGTAGTCGTTGGTACGTGATGTTCACGGCCGTCCTGGCCAACATGGAGTCGGTGATGTAACGCTACGCTAAGCTAAGCGCTGTTCGATTAAGTTATGGCTGCATGTCGTGCTATGCTATGCTAACCTATTTTCTGTTATGTCATTCTTTGCCGCGTTTCATTATGTTAGGGTAGCATGTGATGTCGTGATATAAGATGTTACGCTAAATAATGTTATGGTCCAATATCATTCAGTGCTATGCTAGGCTATGTCATTCCGCACTTTTTTAAAACTATGATTTGATAGGTTGTCTTTTAATGCTAAGCTATGTTATATATGTTTTGTTATGTTGTCTTACATCATCTTACTTTCCGGTAGGATGTCATTTAATGCTATGCTAAGATTTATATGTTTTGTTATGTTACATCTCGGTTTGTTATGGTAAATAATGGTAGGATGTTTTTTAAAACTATGTTACTCTATATATGTCGTTATGGTAGGATATCTTTTAATGCCAAGCTAAATATGTTATGTTACATAAAATTATGCTATGGTAAGATGTCTTTTAATGCTAAGCTATGCAATTCTGTATACTGTATGTCTTGTTATGTAGTCTTGCATCACCTTACGTTCCGCTAGGATGTTGTTTATTGCTATGCTATGCTAAGCTTTATGTGTAGTTATGTTGTCTTACATCACCTTACGTTCCAGTAGGATGTCGTTTAATGCTATGCTAAGCTGTATATGTTTTGTTATGTTATATCACGGTCTGTTATGGTAAATAATGGTAGGATGTCTTTTAATGCTATGCTATTCTCTATATGTTGTTATGGAAGGATATCTTTTAATGCTAAGCAATATGTGTTATGTTACAGTAAATTATGCTATGGTAAAATGTCCTTTAATGCTAAGCGATGCCATGCTATACATGTCTTGTTATGTTGTTGTACATCACCTTACGTTCCAGTAGGATGTCTTTTAATGCTAAGCTATGCTGTGCTAAATATGTATATGTTACATATGTATTCCTTTTACGTTCCGTAACATATGGTTCTGTCGCGGTAAATTATTTGACGGTAGGTTATCATTCGATGCTATGCTATGTTGTGTTATGTTACGTCACATAGCAATTCATGCTAGGATGTGCCGTATTATGCTACGCTAAGCCATGTCGTCACATGAACTCACAGTGCAATGCTATGCAGTATATATGAAATCGCATTAATGACAAGACGCTATGCTAAGCTACGCTATTCCCATCAACCCTCGGGCTTCCTCCTGCGTTCCGTGCCGCCGACCCCCCGGTGAAGGGCGTCGAGCGCCGTCGCTCGCAGATGTAGTCAGCTAAGGATTAGCGGGGATTAGCGCGCGACTGCCACGATGGCTGCTGCGCTTAAATCACCAAAAACCATGATCTGCTTTGTTTGAGCGTCGGAGGAGCCGCGACGCAGGAGTTTGTCAACGGTAGAAATTAGCAAAATAAACAATTAGCCGATTAAAAAATGGCCGCCGACACAACCGAGAAAGTTTGAGCTGGAAATTCCCTTAAAAAAATTGCAGCAAATTTGAGCAAATCCATTAAAATCTATCATTGTATTTGTTCCTCAAATAAATTAAGGGCAAGAACATTTTAATATTTTAAATATTTAATATTTAAAAAAATTTAATATTATGAAATTTAGAAAAATGTGTGAATATTTGGAAAAAAAAACACAAAAAAGGGAGTTCACGTAAATAATGTTAAATGGTTAACTATGTTTCCGAAAAAACGTTTTATTTTTTTTTATGACGATTCAGATGCAGGAAATCTTTTTTATTGACTTTCCATTGGCTCTTTGCACTTTTATTTCCTGCTGTATATGTGGTAAATATGCACAGACATTTGAGATGATCATTTTACCATTTTTCAGATTTTTATTTTATTTATTTTATTCTTAGCTTGTCACTGGCGCCCTTTCCTTGTATGCTATGCTGCTAGTGGCCAATCATTCCCAAATCCAGGGGTCAATAAGTTTATCTTATCTTATCCGGTGATTATTTCTGAATTGTGAATTTTCAGAATCGCAGTCTTTCTTTTCGGGTCAATAAAGTATCTTATCTGTGGAATCGGTGCCGATTCCGATCGATGCCGGATTGGACCATGTCGACTTCACCATGTAAACGTCACGGTCTTTGTCACATCTCCGCCTGAGACTTAAAACTCCGAAAAACTAGTCTTCGGATGTAAGATGACGAGTGTTTTTATATCAAGCCCAACCCATCTCAAGCCACAGAGATTGTGAAAACACATCCGGTAGGAGGAGAAAAAAAAAATAAAAACTGAGAAAAAATTTAGAATAATAATCATATGCTAATTCCTATGTAAAAATGTATATTAAAAAAATAAATTAACACTCTAAGCTGTACTCCTGTTACATAAATAATCATATCATTTGCCTCACAGGGCAGATATGTTGGTAAACAGCGACCTCTAGTGGCGAGAATGTGAATTACATCAAACTCCCACTATGCAACATCGCCAGTGATTCAGTTTGGTTTGTTTTTATCTATATTGTGATTAATATTTACAATTTATATTCGCGTGCTTTTATATGTCTTATTATATAATGAAGTAAATTACATGTAATAATGTCTAATCATGAATTTGTCTTATTTTTATTGCTTTTGGACTGGATGACACACTTTAGATGAGGGCCCTGTCACATGTTCATTGCGTGTAGTTATAAATCCTGTGTGGTGCCACTTGTGCACGCACACACACACACACACACACACACACACACACACACAGTCACAGATGCCAGAGTTACAACACTGCGCGGGCCCACTCGACAGTTGCCATGGCGATGTCATTGATGAGGTGGACACGATGTAACTAAAGAAACTCACAGGTCTGAGCGGGACGAGTAGACAAAGCAGCCGGTTGCCATGGAGATTCACCTGGTTTTCTTCATCCCTCTGCGGCGGCAGATGCAGCAGCCGCCGCTGACGGCGACCACGAGGATGAGGAGAAGGATGGAGGAAGCTTGGTAGCGTCTCAACGCCGTCCGGCTCCGTGGCAGCGCTGGTGAGTCAAGATTAACTTCACATTAGAGGAATAATCATTGTGTTGCATTCATTTTGTTCAATCCAGGAAATGTGGGGAAAAAAAATGGCGCGTAACCTTTCTGATCATATTACAATTTATTATTATTCCTTCAATTAAAACACATTTTTCTTTTCTTTAAAAACCTCTTAATGCAGGTTTTCATTCATTTTTCATTTTCCGCATGCTGCCATTTTTGTCATTCGATTGTTAGAAACAAAATGTTCGAGTCCTTTTTCTGACTTTGGATGACTCTCACTCACACACACTCACACACACACGCACACACACATGCACACACACACACACATGCAGTGTGTGTGTTCTCTCCATTCTCCATCATAGCCAGGGAAAAAAAAAAAAACGTCATGTGACCGTGACTCACTCGGCAACTGGTTTGCCGTCTGGAGCGCCGGCAAGAAAGAAGAAGGACTGATGGTCACTCATCTTCTCTGCAGGAGAATTTTAAACGGAAAGTATAACGGAACCAAAGGAGGGACTATAGTGTTGTGTGAGGAAGTCTGGAGTGTCAGAAGAGTGTGTTGGGCTGGTGCAGGACATGTATGCTAGCTGTGAGACGGTGCTGAGGTAGTGACGTAGGTGTGACGGAGGACTTCAAGCTGGAGGTACGACTACATCTGACTAGACACCAAACTATGTTCTAGGTATTTACAACTAAACCTCTAATTAGTTTTAGTAATCAAGTTAAGATACAAGGGAGAGGTGCAGAATTGTTGATGAGACCTAGAAGAAGGATATGACAGGGTGCCAAGAGAGGAGCTCTGGTATTGCATGAGGAAGTCTGGAGTGGCAGAGAAGTATGTTAGATGGGTGCAGGACATGTATGCTAGTTGTGAGACAGTGGGGAGGTAGTGACATAGGTGTGACGGAAGACTTCAAGCTGGAGGTAGGACTGCGTCTGACTAGACACCAAACTATGTTCTTGGTATTTACAACTAAACCTCTAATTAGTTTGTTTAGTAATCAAGTTAAGGTACAAGGGAGAGGTGCAGAATTGTTGATGAGCCATACAATGAAGTTGAGGGAAAGTAGAAATGAGAATGAGAGCAGAAGTCAGCATTTGTGAACAGCTTCAGTATGGCTTCATGCTTAGGAAGAGTACTACAGATGCAGTATTTGCGTTGAGAATACTAATACAGAAGCACAGAGAAGGTCAGAGGGAGCTGCATTGTGTTTTTGTAGACCTAGAAGAAGCATAGGACAGGGTGCCAAGAGAGGAGCTCTGGTATCGTATGAGGAAGTCTGGAGTGGCAGAGAAGTATGTTAGACTGGTGCAGGACATGTATGCTCGTTGTGAGACAGTGGGGAGGTGTGCTTCAGTAGGACGGAAAGGATCAATGTGGAGCCCCTTCTCATTTGCTTTGGTGACGGACAAGCTGACAGACGAGGTTAGACTGGAGTCGTCATGTTTGTTGTGAGAGAAGATTCAGAAGAGAGGTTCATGTGGAGGCAGAGGCCGGACTGTGGAGAGCCCTTAAGCCAACAGTCCAAAGAAGGAAGCTAAAAAAGTTGATCATGGTAAAATTATTTTGACATTTCTTTCTTTCGGAATCGGTAACCTGCTTTGACCGCTCGTCGGACTCTTGGGGAAAGGCGGGTGAAAGTCAGCCTCGCTCTTCTCGCTCTCCTCAGAACCGGTCCGGTTAGCCCAGGATGGAGGGGGAAGCCTGCGACCCCGCGGCCGCCGTGGACTCCAGCAACCCCTTGCTGAAGGCCGTCTTCCTGCGCCGTCTGCGGCTGACTCGGCTCCTGCTGGAGGGCGGCGCTTACATCAACGAGAGCGACGGCCAGGGTCGGACGCCCCTCATGGTCGCCTGCCGGACGCGCTACGCCGACGCCCAGAGCGTGAGCCGGGCCAAGCTGGTCCAGTTCCTCCTGGAGAAAGGGGCGGACCCGGACATCCAGGACAAGGAGGGCCGCTCGGCGCTGATGCACGCCTGCCGGGAGCGAGCCGGCCCCGAGGTGGCGGCCCTGCTTCTGGAGAGCGGCGCCGACGTCAGCCTGGAGGACCGGTCCGGGACGTCGGCGTTGGTCCACGCCGTCGTGGCCGGAGACTGGACGGTGCTGAAGCTCCTGCTGGACACGTGCAAAGCCAGGGGGAAGGAGGTGATCATCATCACGGCCGACGGCGTCCACAGCGGGGGGCTGCAGGTGAGGCAGCACCTCGGCTTGCCTCACCTGCGCCCGACGGGCCCGGCCGCCGCCGCTCCGGCGTCCCCGTCCGAGGTCCAGATCATCACCTCCCCGCACCGCTCCTCCGCCGACCCCCCGAACCCGGTCTTCTCCTTCAAGGAAGCCCAGGCGGGCAGGGGCAGCTCCCACCCCGGATCCCCATCCAGGACCCGAGCGGCGGGCCAGGGCCAGCAGCAGCCCCTCCTGAGGCTGAACTCCGAGCCCTGGCTGAAGGTCTCCACGGCCCCGGGCCCCCGGCCGCCTTCCGAGGACCGCCTGGCCAAGCGGCCGGCCTTCAGGGTCTCCAACCTGGATCCGGACTCTCTCTCGCGAGCCGAGGCACACCTGAGGGAAGACGAAGAGGCCGACGCCGACGGTTCCAGACCCAAGATAACGCTCCCGGGCCTCTCGTCGTCCCACTCCGCCTCCCATCCCAACCTCACCTGCTCGGCCCCCGCCGCCGTCCACGGCCTGGGCTCGTCCAGCCTCAACAACATCATCCAGAGGTGCAAGGTGGGCGCGGACATCTACGGCTCCGACCCCCAGCTGGCGGCGCAGCTCCGAAAACCCCCCGAAGACCCCCGGCCGAGGGATCCGGCGGAGTCCAAGAGGCTGGTGCCGCTGCGTTGCTCCAGCACCCTGGGCTCCGGGGAGCCGTCGGCCGTCCCCGGCCCGAACAGGAGACTCCTGTCCGGGTACGAGCGCAGAGGCTCCGGGGCCTTCCTTCTGGACCGCAGCCCCCAGACCCGGCCCAGGTCCCTGCCCCCCCTGGCCTTCGGCGGCCCCCTTCAGGGCCCCGGCGGCGACAAGGACCCGGGTCTTAAACCCTTCCTCCCCGTCGCTCCCCCCGGACAGCCGACGGAGACCAGCAAGAGGCTGCTGCTGAGGCGGCACTCCATGCAGACCGAGCGGATCAAGACCGCCACCTGAAGGGGGGCGGGAGACGAGAATCGGCCATCGACGCTTTCTAGGACGTTCTCGACCTCGTTCTAGAACCCGGGAGGACACCTCGCTTGAAAAGGTGAACCGGCCAATCGCGGCCGAGGACATGTCGCGTGAAGAAACAGCGAAGAAAAATAAGAATAATCACCACTAGTGAACATCATACACGTACGTATCTTTGCTAAAAAAAAAAAAACACCATCAGGGTATTTATCCTTTCCCAAAACAACAACCAGCATACGCTACTAAATGCTTATGAAAAAAAAATAAAGTACAAAAAAAAAGAATAAAAATTGCGGGGTACCAAGATGCTGCCCTGTCGCACGCCTGAAGAAAATGTGACAAAACATTGCGTGTTTTTTTTCCCACTGCTTTGCAAAATAAAATGCAGTTGACCTGAAAATAGAAAAACAATAATCATGTCTAAACATGTGGAACTGCATTTTGAAATTATTTTATGAGCCAGTTTCATTTCGTTCCCAACAATAACGGGTTCGGCGTTTTAAACCGTTAATTTGCCCTTTTTCTTTCAAATATTGATTTATATATTCATTTTCAAAAGTGAAGACCATGATGCTGTCATATTGCTATGCTTGATGCAGTGGTTTTACTAGAATGTCAAAACTGCAAGAAATGCACTGTGTAGTTAAAAATATATATTATATAACAGCAAGAAAAACATGTTTAGTGATTTTTTTTATTATCACAAAAAAGTATAAACAAATGATTGTTTAAAAAAAAAAAAATCACTGCTTTAAACATGAATTGTCATTTAAAAATGGAGGAAAAATAAGGAATAAAATGCATCTTAAAACCATCAAGTCAGTGCCTCCCAGCGTACGTTGCGATGGTGTTCAGAAGATAAAAGATTAAAAAACATTGTTTTAAAAGAAACGGGATTATATCTGTTAATACACACTGCAGTCTGAGTACAATTCATTTTCTGGTCGAGTTTAGCAAAATAAATATGAAATATCCACGGCAGGAGAAACAAAAGGTAACGCTAAAGGATGGGAATCCAGGTGGTTTTGTGGGCGACTGATTTTTTTCGGTTTGAATTCGGAGGAATCTGAAAAACCCAAACTCTCCGGTCCTTTTCCCCTCGCGCGTTTTTCGGAAACGTTTAGCGCCACTTGCGTTTTGCTGAGGTGAACGTGTTGTGCGACATTGCCTGATCTTAAGTGACTTCCTGAGGTTAAGAGACCTGACGGTTTAGCTTTAGCTCAAGGCTAGCAGAGGATTAGCTCAAGGCTAGCAGAGGATTAGCTCAAGGCTAGCAGAGGATTAGCTCAAGGCTAGCAGAGGACTAGCTAAAGTTGCGTCAGAGTTTAGCTTACGTCTTGCCGAAGTTTGAGCAAACGTGTCGCAGTGTTTCGGTGAGTTCTTGCCCCTTTTGGGCGTCGACGACTTTGGATTTCCAAAATCCAAGGCAGAATATTTGTTTTTGTGGCTTTCAAAGTCAAAAGGTTTCACCGAGCATCCTCCGAGACGGGCGCGGCGCTCCAAGTACAGGATGCTCTCCGGACGCCAGCTCAGTCCCGCCGGTCGAAATCGCTGACCATCTTCTTGATGTGGTTGAGTTTGGCCTTCAGGTATTTACAGCGCCGCTTCCTCATCTGGTAATCTGGAGACTGGGGAGGTTGGAAACCACGGGATTAAACGGGAATACGATCACGAGCTGAGAAGCTGGGTGTTTGTTATTAAAATAGCAGTCATTTTGGCCTGGAAGGTGATGATATTTGACTTCATTGAAGCCACGTCGAAGTATTTCCCAACAGAAAACATCTATTTTTGCTTTTAAAATGAGCCGTATGTAGCTTTAGCCGTAGCGCAGGAAGACGCGGATTCCCGCCCAGGAGAGTAAAAGCAATTTATTCCAGAAGGCCACGTACCTTCTTCATGCTCTTGATCCGGTTGTACTCGTCCAGGGCGTCCTGTTGGGAGCAATTTGGGACAGCGAAGGCAAAATATCAGCGAGCGTAAAAAGCATCGAAGGCGACTTTTGAAAGCACGGTTCGGACCAGGTACTGGGGGCTCCCCTCCTGCAGCTGGTCCAGGTCCCGGTCCAGGTCCGACAGCTCCTTGTTGATGCCGTCCAGGTGGGACTGCAGGTCCTTGTACTCCTGGTGGTCGCGGTCAAACTCCTGCTTGTAGCCGTTGCGCTCCTGCTCGCTGGCTAACGGAGGGAACTCGCTGTGGCGGGAGAAGATCCGTGACAGACGTTCAAACACAGCGGGCAAAGAAGGAGACCGTCGCTACCGACGAACGTTAGGCTACCTCGGTTTACGGACGCCCTCGAGTGCAAACAAATCACCCTTTGAACAGAGCCACCAACGAGCAAACGCACAAACGAACTGGCTTTCAGACGCATTGTAGCGCGTGCTACTCCACGTTGTTTACATCGTTCATCAATGTGTTCTACTGCCAGAACGCTTTTGTGCTTTTCTTTCAGTAAGCTAGCCCTCATTACGGTTCCCAAAACAAGCGCTCGTGATTGTGGTGTTAAGAAGTTAAGCATTACACTGGATCTGAGGGAGGAAATAGTAGCTAAACCCGAGAGCGGTGTCGGCGTTACGGATCTCGCCAAACACGACAGAGCGGCTAAGTCGACCATCTGTACCATCCTGAAGAACAAAGATGAGCTAAAGACGTCCGATGTGGCTCAAGGATGACTGAGATAACAAAGCAAAGGCCTCAAGTCTTAGAAGAAGTAGAAAGATGAATGAAAGCAAGCTTGCCAGAGACAGCGTTAGCAGACAGCGTTAGCAGACAGCGTTAGCAGACAGCGCAGCGGTCGGGAACCTATGGCTCGCGAGCCATATATGGCTCTTCTGGTTACGGGCTATCAGATAGCCAACTAGTTTATCCGTATCAACCCTCATCATGGAAAAGATGGTGAAAATAGAAAAAAAGAGGATGATTACCGTGCACGCCGGGCTGCGTGGACAGAGGAATTTGCATTTGGATTTGCATTTATGGCTCTCCCAGTCAAAAAGGTTCCCGACACTAGATAGTGTTGCTAACACTATCTGACAGCGTTAGCAGATAGTGTTAGCAGACAGCGTTAGCAGATAGTGTTAGCAGACAGCGTTAGCAGACAGCGTTAGCCGATAGTGTTAGCAGACAGCGTTAGCAGATAGTGTTAGCAGACAGTGTTAGCAGACAGTGTTAGCAGACAGCGTTAGCAGACAGTGTTAGCAGACAGCGTGCCAGAAGGCTTTACTTTTGCTGATTTAGTGACAGAAACACAGTGTACAAGTTACTTTCCAGAGCTCTGGAAAGTAACAAGTAAGGTCCTTTCTGTAATTTTGCCACGAATAAACCCCGACAGTGTTGCAGGCGATTTCCCATGGGATTTACGACGATGTCGGCGGCAAACATCGATTCGATCGGCGAACGTTTTGGTTCTTGAGCCGAGGTTTGTTGATGAACCTCGTCGACCGACGGCCGATTCTGCCGCGCCTCGCCAAATCGATGTGCGTTTATTTATCCATTTCGCGCGGGGACAGCCGTCACCTGAAGAAGTCATCGCCGTCGTCCAGCTCGTCTCCGGAGGAGGCGTAGTCCGTGTCGTAGTCCTGGCCGTCGGCGCGCCGCGGCCGGCCGGGCCGTCTCTTCTTGGGTCGTCCGGCGGAGCTCGGAGCGTCGGAGCGGGACACGTAGGGGGAAGCGTTCCGCGGGGGGACGTTCTCTTCCGCCGCCGGTCTGCAGGACAGAACAAACATCAGCCGCTGCCGCTTCCATAGAACGGGTGACAATCGGACGTTTTCAGGACTGACGTGGATAAAATGTGGGCGCTTCTGTTGAAAATCCCCAGTGTAACCCATCAAGTCTAGTCATACAGCAGCAGAACAAAAGGACTTTTCTGTTTAATGTCACTTTTCAAAAATAAATATAAAACAGAATTTAAAATAAATTAAAAATTGCAGTTCATTTCCGTGTCAGTTTATTTTTTGGTGTGAAAAACCGTTTTGGGATCACAAGACGAAACTATTTTGTGACGTGATCGTTTTCTGTCCTATTTAAAAAGACGTTGAGCGGAACAGCGGGTAGGTTTACAAATCGACGTCTTTGGTTTTCAGTTGATTCAAAATGCATTTATGAGAGAAACACGCATGTTGCCGTCTCCCCCGCCTCCTCTTATTAGAGTGTTTTCAACAAAACATTGCGTCTTGCAGGTGCTGCGGGACAAAAACAACCGCATGGCCGTCATTTTTTCCCTTAAAAGCAGCAGCCGGGGGCGGATGGGCGCTTCGGCGAGCGTACTCACGGGGGCGTGTAGCTGTACGCGGGCTTGTCGTAGTTGCTGTCGTCGTCCAGGCGACTCCTGGAGCCCGCCATCTTGTCGGGGTAATCGGAGACGGGCATCTCCTCCAGGGGGACGGTCACGTTGTTGACCTGCGACACACCGCCGACAGATTAGCGGGGTTGAAAAAGCGCGGGGTGAAGCCGGCGAACCTCCTGACCCCCGCGAGCACCAGACGCCATTTCTGGGTGTTTCCCATGTTAGTCTGGAATGTAGGCGCCCGTTTGGGCTCGTCGCGGCGAAGCCTCGGTGTCAAAACAACACGGCGGGACGGTCGGGGGAGGGTTTCCCCGAGGCCGCGGCGCTCGGCGGCGTCGAGTTTCTTCGGGCCCAGAACAGCTTCTTCCTCTCTGCCGAACGTGAACGTTTCAGGGATGGATGGAGGACTCGGTCGGGAAGCGGAGGGTGGAAACACCGACGCGCTAGATCCATCTCCAGAAAACAATAAGGAGGTTTTTATTTCCGTGTGCATTTTTGCTGATGGTTCATCCATGAAATGCAGCGGTCAAACTTCTGTATATGTAGAACAGAGTGTCACATCAGGGCAGAGACTGAAACTGAGATGGGAAGCAAGAAAATACAGCCACACCTTGAAACCAAAAAATTGCCGTACGTTCCCGCAGGGAAAGAGGTGAAGGCTGCAAAACTGGTTGGACCACCTGCTGCTTCGCTCACACTCACACACACTGTCACACGAGAGAACACACACACACACACACACACACACACACCTCAGTATGTTTTTACTGGATAGACTAAAGGGTCACTGGATCTCTGTGGAAGCAGTGCCAGGTTCTGATGCAGTAAATTAAATCAATTCTTTTTTTTTTTTTAAATACTTCTTTAGTACCGTTCATCATCGTGAAGGCGGGTATATATTTTTTTTAATTTAATTCCTTCATGATGATCAATGAATATTACTGGATTAGACTTCCGGCCAGTGGTGTTGAAGGGGGGTTACTTGCAGAGCCTAACATACTTCTGTTAAATAGGATTTATAATGTATAGAAAGATATTATTGTGTAACAATGTAACGGCAATATAATCAATAATCATCTTCTCTTTTGGTCTTTTCCCTTGAGGGGTCGACACCCTCTCCATCTCACCCTATTCTCTGGATCCTCCTCTCTCACGACGTCCATAAATCTTCTCTTTGGTCTTCCTTGAGACCTCCAATTCCAGCATCCGTCTACCAATATCTTCACACTCCCTCCTCTGTCCATGACCCAACCATCTCTGACCTTCTCTCCAAAACATCTACCATGTGCTGTTCCTCTGATAGATTCATTCCTGATCCTCTCCATCCTGGTCACTCCCAAAGAGAACCTCAACATCTTCATCTCTGCAACCTCTAGTTCTGCCTGCTGTCTTTTGGTCATTGGAACAGTTTCTAGTCCAAACATCATCGCTGGTCTCACCACTGTCTCCTCCACCTTTCCTTTCATTCTGGCTGATGTTCTTCTATCTCTTCTATCTCTTCGTAACCCTGACACTTTTCTCCACCCATTCCAACCTGCTTGGACCGTCTCTTCACCTCTTTTCCACACTCTCCTACGCTCTGGACTGTTGACCCTAAGTACCTGAGATCCTCCAGCTTCTTGATCTCCACTACCTGTAGCCTCACCGCTCCACCCGAGTTCCCCTCATTCACACACATATATTCTGTCTTGCTACGACTAACTTTCATTCCTCTCCTTTCCAGAGCATACCTCCACCTCTCTAGATGTTCCTCGACCTGTTGTCTGCTCTTGCTACAGATCACAATGTCATCTGCAAACATCATGGTCCATGGAGATTCCTGTCTAACCTCATCTGTCAGCCTGTCCATCACCATTGCGAACAAGAAGGGGCTCAGAGCTGATCCCCGATGGAGTCCCACCTCCACCTTGAACTTCTCTGTTACCCCTACAGCACACCACACCACTGTCTCACAGTGAGCATACATGTCCTGCACCAGTTTGACATACTTATCTGCCATTCCAGATTTCCTTCCAGAGCTCTTCTCTTGGCACCCTGTCACATGCTTTTTATTAATAATACTAACTATTACTGATAATACTAAGAAGAAGAAGAATATAAAAATAATAATAGAATTTTTGGTTCCAAAAAAAAAATATTTAAAACACTTTCTAAAATAGACTTACTAAAAATGTTATGTTTATTCACTCGGCTGTTACCTCCATGTTTATTACAAAATAATTATTTGACCAGAATTGCCCCCGGCTGGTTTACTCCGGTGACAGACGAGCTGACAGATAAGGTCTGACTGGAGTCATCATGTTTGCAGATGACACTGCGATGTGTTGTGAGAAGAGGGAACAGGTGGAGGAAGGCCAGGGAGGATGGATGGAGCAAGAGGAGGTGGAGTTTGTGAGAAGAAGAGCCCTGAGGGGAGCAGCCCAAAAGGAGAAGGAGCAGCATTGGCAGAATTAAAATCAAAACAATGGATAATTCCTTCAGACGCCGAAGCGGAAACCTAAACATTTGGAGCCGAATCTAAACCCTTCCCGGCGACGGACGGATCTAGAAGGAACCCTGAGGACTCACCCAGTCCTCCACGTCGTGCGGCGGCTGCTCCCCGCCCAGCACCTTCACCCGCCTCCACAGGATGTTGCTTTTGCCGTAGTTGATGATCTTCTGGCGAGTTTTCACGGCGAAGACGACCATGATGACCAGAGCGATGGCGACCAGGAAGCCGAACACCACGGCGATGGCCTGCGGCGGACGGACAACAGGAAGTTACTCAAAATAAGCCGCTTTAAAAATAAAAAAAAAAGGGGGGGGAGCTGCGTTTCACAAAAAGGCAACGCTAATAATTCAGAGAATAAAAATATCACTGTTAAGAATAGATTCTTGAGACGTGCAAAAAATAAAAATGGTGAATTATCAGTCAAATTATGCTAACAGGTATTCATACTAAAATGTAAATAAAAAAATGGACAGAATTTTTTCCTGCTCATAAGTTTATTCTGCTTCAATTTGTTTTTGAATTTCTTTGGACCAAATGTTTTATCTTGGAATTTTCTGGTTATTTTATCAATATGATGAGAAGATGAGATGAGAACAACTTTATTTATCCCGAAGGAAATTGTTGTGCCAGAGTTTCAAGTAAAAACATAACAGTAAAAGATGATAGTAGAAAGGAGGAGGAATAAGAAATACATAACTGTAACTACAAAGATTTGAAGATTCCCTAATATAAATATTGATGTTTACTTTTTCCTGTTGATTATTCAGCTTTTAACACAGAGCATTGTCTTTTTCTTACTAGCGCTACTAGAATATTGACAACTTGTTTAGATTTCTGCAGTCACTTGCAGTAAGAAGTTGTGTTCCGCTGCGTAGTTATTTTTCTACGAGCGTTTCTATTTGCTATCTTCCAGATCTCCCGACACAGTGCGGGACGCTACCGTTTTTAAAATCTAACTCCCTCCCGCACCGCCAGTGGACCCCCTGGCGGCGAGGCTAAAGGACGTGTCCTCGCATGGATGCGAAGCAGGAAGGGCAGCTCGGCCACGCTCACCTCCTGAGGCTCCACCACGCAGTAATGGTAGAGGTACTGGTTGACGAAGCCGGTGTTGATCTGCGGCTGCTGGTACTGAGCGCAGAGCCCGGCGATCTGGCCGCCGTAGACCGAGCCCTGCGACTGGGCCATGGGGTTCACCGCCATCAGGTACACGATGGCGGCGATCAGCATGAGCAGCGCCAGGACGGAGCAGATCACCGCCACGGCGAGGTAGAACCTCCTGCTCTCCGAGACGCCCTGGTGAGACACGATGATGATGAAGACGACCAGGCCCGCGATGAAGGTGATGGCCGCCATGGCGATGATGAAGCCCTTGCTCGAGCGCGGGTCGTTGTAGTTCCCGCCCAGGCTGCCGTAGCCGTAGTTGCTTCCGGGTCCGTAGCCGCCGCCGCCAAAGCTGCCGAATCCGCCGCCGCCGCCGAACCCTCCGCCGCCGTAGCCGATGCCGCCGAAGGAGGACATGGCCCCCTGGGCGTCCCACGCCAGGGTGGACGCCACGCAGGCGAATATGGCGACGCACAGCACGATGATGATGATGGCCATGATCTTGAGGATGCCGGGGGGAGACGACCAGCGGTAGAAGTGCTGGAACTCGTCGTCGGGGTAGTAGGAGTAGGCCGGCTCCGGGGGGGCCCCGTTGCTGCACAGGAGGGGAATAGGACGGATGAAAAGCAAATAAACTCCGGGGCTTCAACCGTATCGGCCCGAGGTTCTACGGAAAAAACAAACCGCGTTTCCCGAGTCAAACGGTGGAACGGTAGCATCCGGTGACGTTCAAACCGCTTTTCATAAAAGATTAACGGTGACCTCTGTACGCGGTTCCGTTACGCAGCCGGGGTTTGATTTCTAAAGCATTTCGGCACAAACTGGAATAAAAAGCTGACAAAACACCCGCTATTCTTCTCTTCTTCTATTTCATGGCAATTCTCCCCGGAAGAGTCTGGAAAGCCATCATTCGCATGTCAAATCATACGCCACCGATTGATTTCAATGGAAAATAGTGACATTGTACTGTTCGAAAATTACAGATCATTTATCCCGGTTATTTCTTGCTGTTGCTGAAATAAATCCAGCTGATTTTGCCGTTGGGTAGGTTTTAAATATAACATTACATTAAAAAAGACGAGTATATAATCATATCTTAAGTTTTGTACGTGCTAGCAAAATGTCAGAAACAAGAAAAATAGATAAAAATTTCAAAAAATGTGACAATATTTATAGCGGTGTTTAATAGCTACCCCCCGTCGTTTATTAAAACAAAGAAATCATTTTAAAATCAAATAAGATAAACTCACTATCCGTCCGACTCGTAGGGCGGCGGACTCCCGTGGTGATTTGACAACATGACTGATGGATCCGCTGACCGCCGCTCCTGTTTGAACAAAGACGAATAAATTAGACATTAAAATGAAGAAATGTAGCAAGAAGATTATTTCACAGAACAAACATTTAATAATTCATTAAATATCCGCGATGGGCTCGGAGCAATTAGCTTGACACATAGCTAGCTAGCTAAAATACCAAGCTAGCTAGCTAAAATACCCCCCAAGTTAAGAGTTTATAGGCAGTTTTAAGAAACTTTAAATCTGTGCCATTACATTTTTTTATCTATAGATATTAAATCTCTCATTATTTTCATTTTCCCCCCAGAGTTTTTGTCAGCTTGGTCGCAAACAAGCGAGCAGCTTCGACTAGCCGATGATGTGGGAAGTTTGCTAACGCGGACGGCGAGCTTGGTATCGATGAAAATGGGATGTTTGTTTTGTGACTCATCTCAAAATCGCATTTTCTGGTTAAACACGACGCGTTTACGAGTTTCCACAAACAAGGCGAATTCGTAGAGATGGCAAGATTATTTATTCTAACAAAGAAAAACCTAAAAGCACAAAATTATTCATTGTTTCAAATGAAAGACAGCTCGGTTTGTCGAAATCTCGAACAGAATCTGCACAATCAGCGTTTCAAATGCTGACATTCGTAAAAGTATTCGCTTGGGAAATTTAAAAAGAGACGGTTCTGAAAAGAAATAATAAAAATAAAAATACTGCTTTCATGACAATTCTGCCTATTTTAAACGACTACGAACATTTCTAAAAACGTGTGCAGGTATCCCATCTATCGTCCTCGATATACTGCCTATGAGCTCTTCAAGAAATATCACATTAACTCCTTTAAATTACAACGATTCATATATTTTTCGACATGAATGATGTCTTTTTTTTATGGATTTTAAGTCATAAAATTTACATTTTGGAACAATGAAAGTGGCGGTGCTAAACAGGAAGTTTTTTTCTCTTGTTATTGCCAGAAGCTGCCGTGTCAAACCTGACGGACCAGAATCTCCGGCTCGAACACTCTCTATATTTAAAGCATTTGGGGAAAATATATATATATATATATGAACATATATTTTTTTGAGATATTCAATTAAGAGGAGCTTTTAGAAGCTTGTCGGTGCCCGGCTATTTTCAATTGTCCTTAATTGAGTTAAAAGCTCAACACACACACACACACCTGTGCTGTCATCGCGACAGGTGACGTTATTTCAGGGGAGATAAAGGGGTGAAAAAAGAAAGAAAATAAACGGAAAAAACATCGTTATCACCGGGAAAAGACTCACCTGTTGCAGTTCCTCTCCGTTTCCAGAGACTGAAACTTCGGATCCAAACAACCGGAACCACACCTTGACTGGGGCCGCTAAGCCCCGCCCACGGCAGTGACGTCATGAATGCGGAAGTGTTATTCTCGGTGGACATGGTAACTATTTCTAAGAATAATGATAATACATTTTATTTAATTTACTCAACGACGCCGTGCAGACACGTACACATATACAAAAGAGAATAAAAGTAACTAAGTATTTAAAATGAAATATATACACGTATGTACTCATGCACGTACACACACATATATATACATCCGTAGACATATAAACAAGTAAATATGCTATCTGTGCTCTATTTAGGCTTTTTTGGTTCAAATCTGCCAGGCATTTTATTGCTTCCTTCATTTTGTTAGGACATGTCTTGTCGTTGTGCTGTGCATATTTATTCTGTCCCCGGCGGATTGTGAGAAAAGTCTTCTTGATTCCTCAAGATGTCTGGCACATGTGGAAAAATTGACAATAAAGCTGATTATTTGTAGTTTTGGACTTGATTTTTTTTTACATCACCATTTTCCCAAGTTGATTTTGAGAAAGAATCTTTAAATTCTGATCTAAGTGTCTCTTCATGTCACACTTACCAACCTCTTCCGCCTCTTTTTTTCTTTCTCAAATTCTAAAAAAACTGCAAACACGGCTCAATCGAAAAGCCACACAACTTAAGTTTCACTTAAAGTTCCCCTTCTCTTTTTTAAGATGGTAGAAGCAGACGAATAAATCATATCAGCCTTTGGGTGTAAAATCAAACTTGTATTTCAAGGACAGAATCTACATGAAAGAATGTGGACATGTTACAAAATTTAAAAAAAAAAAAAAAATCAAATTCCCATTTATTCCTTTTTTTTCTAGGACTTTACAAGGACTGTCGATGACCTTGAATTCTCTGAAGCTTCGGTACAAAAAGAAAAAAATGCGAAGGACATACAGTGTTTCACTCAAAGTGACCTCATGCTAAACATTCAGGTGTATTAAGAAGACAAATAATATTCATTTTTCTCAGTCGGTTACCACGGAAACAGACAGCAGGACGCAGATTAATTGCTTTTGGTAAAAGTCGTGCGGTGAAAATACAAAGCCCAGACTCAAAAGCTCTCCATGCCGATACACGGTAAAACAAGGATGAGGGAGAATTTGACCACAGGATGTCTGCCGCAAAGACACGTCTTGCTGGAAAAACAAAAACAAAAAAACATTTTCTCCCAAAAACCAATTTTTTTCTCTCCCTAAATCAACCCCGTGATTTCTGTTGCATCCGCTTCCCAACACGCATCGTGCAAATGTTGAGGTCAAATAAAAACCTCGTGCTGGTGAAAAGTGGCGAAAACCGAGTGAATAAGTGAACTGAAGATGTCGTCAAAACCTACAGCGCCCCCTAGTGGTTGGGAGCCACGACTTATCTCATCTGACGTCGCGATTCCCTTTTCGAACTCGTCTTTGTGACGTCCTGGCAGACATCCTCCGGGGGGGAATTCTCCCTTCTGCTCTTTAAGAGACCATAAACAACAAAAGTATGTTTTTGAAATGACAGAACAGAGTCATCAAATAAATTCAGGCGTCATCCAAAAAAGAACGACGTGCAGTTCAAACCAAGAGCTTCGAATGACCCCGACAGCGGGGAGATTTTACAGCAAATCAAGGCGAGCGGAGGCTTTTCCGCCGGGCCGCAAACGCCTGGCGATCCAGTGTTGTTGGCTCACGGTGCCGCGTGAACATCATTTGCATATTCAGACCATTTTAAATAGAAAATATTTTATAAGCGCAGAACGAGCGGGGTTTTTCTTTCCCGCCTTGCCGTCTCTTTTCCAGACTCGGAGGCCCCAAAGCGCCCAGATGTCGTTAGGAGTTGCGTGACTGCGTGGCGACGGCGGCAACCGGGGCTCAGCTGAAGCCGTCGTTCCACTCCATCACCTTGTCGTACTCCTGGATCCTGTGCTTGATGTGTGACAGTTTGCTCTTCAGGTACTCGCAGCGCTCCTTCTTCTCCTGGAAGGTCGGGTCCTGGAGGGGAGAGGAAACCTGGATTACGTTCAGCATCGTGGACAACCTTCTCCACCAAACTCTTGACTGCAAGATAAGCGGTTTATCTTATATAGAGCTTCATTATAATGCTATTTTTCTTCTTTGAATATGTACGGCGGTTCTTTCAGTCACTCAAGGTGCAAACCAGACCCACGGATCACCAAAACCCTTTGCCCCAGCTGTCTTTCAAAAACCCACAAGGCTAACTTGGTAAGAAGACGCTGATTTCCAGTGTCTGGTTTCCAATGACGCACTTCTCTCAATCCCACTTCTCAAACCTCCCGTTTCCTGCCGCCGCTTCGGAGAATCCCTGACCAAAGACGATGAAACATCTTCCTGACGTTCGGTGCAGCACTTCAAAATGCAGTACAAGCTGAGGTTTACACAAAACAAGTAGATTAAAATCCAAAGCTTGTAAAAAAAGATAAATGAGCTGGCGGATCTTTGAGGCCAGCGGTGCTCGAAGGACTGTGACATCGTCCATATTTGATGGTCCACAATTCACTGCGACCAAAACAGGCCAACAAACAACACGGCGGTAATTCTCATCATTATTATTATTATCATTATTCTTACTGCTACTGGTTTTGTCTTGAGTAACACATGAACAGAAGGCATCTGAACATCTGGATCTGTAAACATTTGCATTTGAAACATTAGCTCTTATCATGAGCTAAGATGGTACTAGTTTAGTTCCTGCTCTGGTGATGGACCAGACAAGCCGAGCAGATGCTAAAAACCCGCTACAGGCTAGCATAGCTGCTGCTGCTGCGACTCGCTGCCTGTAGCCTTCTCTGGACTGGAACTACTTCCAAGTGCTGATGGGGTTCTTTTAGGGTACATGTCAGGGATACCACCTGGTACTTTATTAGGACCTGCTCTGGTGAGGTTCCATACGACGACAACAGAGTGCTGCCCAGAGACTGTTAGCCATGCTAATCCGTGACTTGGTTAGCATGGCTGCTGCTGCAACCGGCCACCCGTAGCCTTCTCTGGATTGAAACTACTCCCAAGTGCTCACGGGGTTCTTTTAGGGTACACGTCAAGGATAATCCCTGGTGCCCGGTACTCTTTTTGTGCCCACTCTGGTGGGGTTCCAAACAAGCTGAGCAGATGCTAAAAACGTGACCTTAACGGAGTGCTGCCCGGAGAATGTTAGCTGTGCTAACCTGCTACCCGGTTAGCATGGCTGCTGCTGCAACCCTCTACCCGTAGCCTTCTTGGGATTAAAGCAACACCAAAGTGCAAACGGGGTTCTTTCAAGGTATCCGTCAGGGGAAGTACCTGGTGCCCGGTACTTTTTTTTTGTACCTACTCTGTTGAATAGCGACTTGGTTAGCACGGCTGCAGCTGCAACTCTCTACCCGTGGCCTTGTCTGGCTGAAAGCAACACCAAAGTGGTAACGAGGTTCTTTCAGGGGATCCATCAGGGAAAGTATCTAGTGCCCGATACTTTTTTTTGTTCCTGCTCTGGTGAGGTTCCAAACAAGCTGAGCAGATGCTAAAAACATGACCTCAGCAGAGTGCTGCACAGTGAACCTGCTACAGGTTAGCACTGGCTCCTGCTACAACTCACCGCCTGTTGCCTTCTCTAGCGTAAAGCTACACCACAGTGCTAACGGGGTTCCTTCAGGGTATCCACCAGGGATACCACCTGGCACTTGTCTAGCACCTGCTATGGTGACGTTCCAAGCAGACGCTTGACCTCGACGGAGTGCTGGCCGGAGAATGCAAACCTGCCGCAGCTTAGCATGGCTGCTGATGTGACTCACCGCCTGTAGCATTCTCTGGATTAAAGCTACTTTAGCATTACCCAAGAGCTAACAGGGTTCTTTCGGGGTCTACGCCAGGGATACTACCTGGTACTTGTTTAGTACCAGCACTCTGGAAGTTCCAAACAAGCCCGTACTTAAAAAAAGCGCCATCGAGGGAAAACCAGGCGTGAGAAACGTCGACCGGATCGACAATCTTTTGTGTTGTGAGAAGACGAGGGCGCTCACGTTTTTCTTCTTCTGGTATTCCTGCAGAATCCTGTTGATCCGGTCCACCTCCTGCAACGGCGCCGAGCGGGAAGGAGACGGGCGGAGGGGAAGTGAGGCCGGAGGCAGGAAGTGCAAACAGAGGAAGAGGAGGAACCGCAACAAGAAGGACATACTTTCAGCCACAATCCAAAAAAAATGTCAAGGCACAGAATTTTCCTTGAAAGGTCACGTCGCAGGTTATATATAAATATATGATTTGGTATGTCGGTGTAGATGCGAATAGATTAATAACTAGAATATGGCTATCAGACTTTTTAATTCCTCTTCCCTCAGCCGCAGGGAATCTTCACATCTTTGTAATTAACAGTTAACAGTTAAGACAATTTATATTTTAATGTATTTCTTATTCTCCCTCCTTCCTACTATTATCTATTACTGTTATGTTTTTGCTTGAAACTCAGGCACAACAATTTCCTTCAGGATAAATAAAGTTGTTCTCGTTCTCATTCTCTCAATATTAATAACTAGAATATATATAAAGTCTGTAGAGACGTATAAACAGAGTAAAATAAGACGAATGAGAATTTCCAGTACAGCGTTATATTTTGCATTGGAAAAAGAGTTGTAGTAGGAATAAGATCCTTTTAAACGCATTTTAATTGTGTTTAAACAAACAATGACCTGAGTGTTGCTGATTCCAATGCTAACTCAGCGAGGTTGCATCTGCTTTTGTTTTTCCTTTGACTTCTGTCTGATCTTCCCCTCCACGGCGAGGCCCGTAACTTCTCCGGACGTCTGGAGACCATCCAGACGTCCCTGTCGGCGCTTTCAGGAGGAACTGAGGGTTCGGGGGTTTTTCTGCGGCCGGGAATCCAGACGGTGCTTTTATTGACCGGGATGATTTTTATTTTATTTCTTTGTATGAACTGTCATGAGGGAAAAAGCCTTCATGCCCGTTTGAAGCTCCGTTTATTTTATTCCTTAAATTCCTGCTGACTTTTCGCGAACGGGTTCTTTGTTTTTTTTTCTTACAAAGATACTTTCAGGAATTAAGGGCAAAAATCAAGCCATTTTTCCCATATTTGCCGTTTTTGAATTTGATTACTTTCTTTTGATGACTTCTCAAACGTTTGTACTTTTTAAGACCTTAAAACACTCGATAGCCTTAACTTTGACACTTTATATTTTATTATATTTCTTATTCTCCCTCCTTCCTACTATTAACTATTATTGTTATGTTTAGCTTGAAACTCTGGCACAACAATTTCCTTCAGGATAAAGTTGTTCTTATCTTATCTTTTCTTGCAATTTTTCAGGTAATTCCTTTTTTTTTTTTTTTTTAAATAGTTAGTAAGAGCCGGGCTATTTTTGCCTGATTTTAAAATCCCAGGTTACGTGTCTTTATCCGTGCCAACGTTGGTCTTTGTCATATTAAAGCTATCATCATGTAGCCGTTAGCATGAATTACTAGTAAATGATTAGCGAGGTCAAACTTTTTCTGTTTTTTTGTAAACTGACCATGTGAGTGGCGGGGTTCTGCGGAAGGCCTCGCATCATGGCGTCCATCTCCTGGAACTTCCTGGCGGTGGCCTGCACGTCGGCGTGCAGCTCCTTGTACTCGGCGTACTGGTCGTTGAACACGGCCCGGTACCGCTCGCGCTCCTCGTCCGAGCCGATGCCGGGATACTTCCTGCGGAGAGCGGACGGGGTCACGGAGGTCGCCTGACGACGCCGTCTCCTAGTCCTCTTCTATCACCAGAAAGTCCTATTTAAAGTACTAGTAGCCAAATAGTACTGAACCATCAATACTACAACTACCGTTACTGCTTTTCCCTCGGTTTAGTTACTACGGAGTACTGCCGCTACTGGCGGTACTTCCAGGACTAGTACCGCTGCGTCCTCGGGTAGACGGATAGTGGAAGACGCTTGTCACGGTCGCCGCGGTAACCCCCCTCCCTTACGCAATGTAGTCGGGGACGACGACGGGCTTGGGGATGTGTCCCGACGGTATCGCCCCCTGCAGGACCTCGGGGGGGCCGGGCCTCGCCGCCGTCTGGACGGGAACCACGGAGGACTCCCGGACCGGCGCGCCGGATTTAGGGCCGGGTCCGGGACCCGAAGGCATCTGTGGAGACGTGACATTTGAACTCATTGAGATCCCGCCGGTTTGTTTTCTTTGGAAGAGATGACGAACGGTACCGTCTCACCAAGGACTGAGCGGCTCCCGGCTCGGCCGGCTGCATCTGAGGGAACAAGACGAACCGCCGCGTCAGCCGCCTCCCGGGAACAACAGATATTCTGCACGCTTTCGCCGCCACGGCGGCCGGCGCTATTCACCGGCCGACGACCGCCTTTACTAGTGTGGCTACCGTGACGACGGGCGGTGCCGCCGTGGAGGAGAGTCCGCTCGCCACGACCGAATCCGCTATTTATTGGAGACGCCTAAACTCACCGTCGCTAGGGTTACTATGTTTACTATATTTATATTTTTTTTAGTGTCTCGCTGCTAAATGAACGTCACGCGTCACAACCAAAGCGGTCATTCCAGACGCTTGTGTTTTGAACTCCTCCTCCAGGTTGCAGCTTATTGATATTACCGCGCTTTTCAAGTCCGGCCGCCACTTTTAGGTAGAAAGTACTAGAAAGCGACGGCCTCCCACCTCCTGGCCGTATCTCTGGCGGTGAAGCCGGGCGGCCTCGTGTCTCCACAGCTTGAGACACACCAGAGCCCCGATCAGATACACCAACATGGTGACGAAGAGGAAGATGATGGCGGCGGTCTGGCCGGCCTCGGTGCGGCAGAAGGCGCCGTTGATGGCGTTGTTGAAGACGGGGTAGGAGCAGAGGCCGCCGCGGGTGGTGTCCCGGACGTAGACGATGCCTGGAGGACACAACACTCACACTTTGCAAAGCGTTCCGTCCCACCGACCGCACTCTTAACTTACGTTGACCGTTTAGCAGCGTTCGGCGAAGCAAAGTCCTTGTATTTGTAAACGAAGTGCCTTTTCTAATTCCTCGCATTTCTGGCGCGTTTGCGTGGAACTGAACTCTTTTCCGGCGTATTTGTTGTGTTTCGGAACCATCGGTTTAGTATTCGTCCGACGCAGACCAGCAAAGGGGAGCGAGCCAAAGAAAGCCACGGCGCCCCCTGGAGTTACGGGCGACGGCACCACGGCGGCGCCAAAAAGGGGCGGGGCCTACCTGCGGCCATGTAGAGCACGGCGAGGGCCAGGTTGATGATGAACTCCGTGAGCGGCCACCAGGAGGAGTCCAGCAGGATGGCCCGGTAGTACATGGTCATCCCCAGCACCAGCAGCATGACCGTCACCAGCCACGCCAGCCCCGCCACCACCAGGACGAACGGCGTCTTGGGGCCGGTGTAGTAGTATCCGCCGGCGCCGGCGCCGTACGGGCCGGTCCCGTAGGGCCCGCCGGGCGCCGAGTACCCGAACCTGTTGAACCACTCGTTGTCCTTGTGGATGTAGGCGCAGACGCAGGCGAACACGGCGGCGCCGAGCAGCAGCTCCGCGCAGCCCAGGATCCTCAGCAGCCCCGGCCAGGACTTCATGAAGGCGTAGCGGCGGTGGTAGTCCTCCACGCGCTCGCCGTAGGTCGGCCCCGTGCGGTACGTGCGCCCGGACTCGGACTCCGCCGCCCGCCGGCCGTCCAGCAGCTCCTTGCGGGAGTTGTAGCTGCCGCCCGAGCCGCCATAGGGGTCCCGGTAGGACCCGGACACGGACGGCGAGTGCGGCGGCGAGCAGCGCACGCCCCCGCTGGTGCTGTTGTTATTGTTGCATGCGGAGCCCGGCATGGACCAGGCTTTGCCGCCGCCGCCCCTGCTGCCGCGGAAGAAGTTCTTCCAGGAGTCCGGGACGAAGCGGTGCACCGGTTTGATGTCGATGGCCGGGTCCGGGTAGAGGCCGGGCTCGTCCTCGCTGCCGCTCGGGTCCAACTCCGGGCCCACGGGGGGGCGATGGGGCAGCGGCGGCGGCGGCAGGGGGTCGGCGCTCCGGGCCGAGAGGCGCCCGCTCAGCGGCGCCGCCTCGTACGAATCCCGGGGCGGAGACGCCGGAGGAACCTGGTCGTAGCGCCGCTCCTGGCGGGGGCTCTCAGCCCGACCGTAAACACGGCCTCCATTGGACATGAGGATGACGGTCGGCCCTGAGAACACACACACACACACACACACACACACACACACACACACACACACACACACACACACACAGGTCTCAAAATAGATTTGCAACATCACCATTCATTTAATGTAGAATCATGTTGTGATTATTGAATTTTCTTTCAATTTTGGGTTGGGGTTTCAGAAGATAAATCATTATGTGTGTGTGTGTGTGTGTGTGTGTTCATGGCGGCGTCAGTCCTGAAGCCTCACTATTAAACATTGCAGAAATCAAAATTGAAAGAGACAATAAAACTTGACTGTTTGACATAAGCGTGTTGGTATGTACTGTTTTTCTACTATATCTATGTTTATGTGTCTGAATCGATGGGGAATTTGAAAGGAAATGATCATTTTCCCAACATATAACTGACAACGATCAGTTTTTTCCCCCCAACAATGATCATTTTTCGTTGTCTGTTTGAATGTGAAGCTCATCACTGCGGGGACAAGATTTCCTCAAAAAAAGATCAATAAAATGTGATTTTCAAGCTGATTAGAAGCCAAACGAGATTGAAATTCAAAAATGAGGCAAGAATGAAATCCTGCATCATTTTGCATCGGAGCGCAACAACCCACGGAGAGTCTCCGTCCCGCCACCGAAGCCACGCAAGAAAAGCCCGGCGTGGCTTTTTGAGCCGCGTCCGGGGAGGAACGTCTTAAAAAAAGCCTTAAAAAAGGCTATAAATTGAGTCCGGATACCTTTTTGACACGCAGTCACTCAACGGGACTTACGTGGGCCCGCGGAAAACCCACGACAATCACCTGCAAGCACACAGAGCAGGAGGTCAGCTTAGAAACACGCCGAAACCCGCTCTTGCAAAATCACAATATTTTGCAAGAGTCCATCACAAGTCCAATATTTGCCTCCACATGTGCAGGATGTGAAAAAACAGGGCTTTTTTTTCTCTTAAAATCTGCAGGGAAACACAAAAACAAGCTGCTTTCCTAAATATCAACACAATACATCGAAATCTGTGATGTTTATGCATCAATGTACACATTGTATATATATATATATATATATATGGAATTTAAAACTAGTAGATCCTGATTTCATCAAAACAGAGGCGTTTACAAGAAGAGATTCAACAACAAGAAAGAGGAGGATGCCGTCAGGATGAATGATGGAGAATTATTAAAGAAAAAACCCCTTGACGCCTCTTTAACACATTAAAAAAGTGAGTTTAAATCAAATTAATGAACATGTGAGTGGAAATAAACATTTAAACATTTGAAATCCGCACCGGAGCGGCGACGAGGCCCCGGCGGGGTCAAAACAAACCCGGAGCCGCCAGGTTTCAAGAAAAGCGGACAAAACGGATGCATTGGAGAGGAAACAATAGTTCTCCTCGGTCCGGGTCCGGATCCCGGTCCTGATCCGAGTCCGGGTCCGGGTCTTGGAGTCGAAGTGGACCAACAGGTCGGCGACAAGTTAGCCACTTTCACTAACTTTAGCTAACAAAGTCCCGACTAACGGGCGGCGGCGGGGCTCGAAAGGCGGCTAAAGTGAGCGGGCTTCGCTCCGCCGAACCTGTCCGGACTCACCGTTCGTCTGCCCCCGCGTCAAAACACCGCAAAGCCCCGCGACTCACGCATTTCCCGATATTTCCCGATCGCGGATCGATAGTTCGCCCACCTTTTTCCTTCTTTCTCTTCCGCCATATCGGCGGACCCAGACCACGTGACCCCGCCCGGCCCTGCCGTGACGTCACGCCGAGAGGCTACCTGCCGCACCTGGGCCGCGCATGCGCAATGGCAGTCCCCGCCGTCGATCGGTAGAAATGGATCGGTATCAATGAATCGATGAATCGATTCATTGATACAAATGACTCGGCTGTCAATCACGGGGTAGGGGGCTTCCTTGAACCTTCCGAGAAGATGGAAAACACGATGAGAAAAGATGAACTTTATAGATCCCCATAAGGGGAAATTTTATTTGTGGAAATTCTCCTTTCACGCAAAAGAATCTTGAAGCGTTCAGTGTCTAAATGGCGCTCAGGAGTGATAAACTCTGGCACAACAATTTCCTTCGGGATTAATAAAGTTGTTCTCATCTCATCTCATCTCACAAACAAAACACATGTATTTTGTGACATCGCATAGGACCGACGTGCGGAGAAAAGTGGAAAAACATTGTTTTTAATTGCGTCGGACGCTTCCGTCAGTGGAAACGTCTTCTTGTTTGGCCGTCGGTTTTTACCGTCTAATCTCCCAGGCTTCCATCCTGCGGGTGGAGGAGCCTCCTTTTGTCTGCTTGGGCTCCCACCGCCCTCGCCCTTTGGGCCCCCTTGGATAAACCCGGGGCCGACAAAAGCCACGGGGGCTAATGCCGCTTTGAAACCAAACACCGAACCCCGTTGTCGGAATAAAATGAAAGAGATTTAATATTCCTGCGCCCCCTCTCCGTGGCAGAGGAGGTCAGAGGTCGACACGGATGGCCGCCTTCTCGCCTCCTCCTGTGTTTCCCGGCCGCTCCACGTTTCTTGAATATATCAGAAGAGGGGAGGCCAGAAGGAGCTGCAGCGTGTTTTTGGAGACCCAGAAAAAGCATATGACAGGGTGCCAACAGAGGAACATTGGTTGCATGCGGTAGTCTGGAGTGGCAGAGAAGTATGTTAGACTGGTGCAAGACATGTATGCTCGCTGTGAGACATGGGTTAAGTGTGCTGTAGGGGTAACAGAGAAGTTCAAGGTGGAGGTGGGACTCCATCAGGGATCAGCTCTGAGCCCCTTCTTGTTCGTAATGGTGATGGACAGGCTGACAGATGAGGTGAGACAGGAACCTCCATGGACCATGATGTTTGCAGATGACATTGTAATCTGTAGTGAGAGCAGACAACAGGTTGAGGAACATCTAGAGAGGTGGAGGTATGCTCTGGAAAGGAGAGGAATGAAGGTCAGTGGCAGCAAGAGTGAATGACAGGAACTCGGGTGGAGCGGTGAGGCTACAGGGAGTGGAGATCAAGAAGCTGGAGGATCTCAGGTACTTAGGGTCAACAGTCCAGAGCGTAGGAGAGTGTGGAAAAGAGGTGAAGAGACGGTCCAAGCAGGTTGGAATGGGTGGAGAAAAGTGTCAGGGGTACCAAGAGATAGAAGAACATCAGCCAGAATAAAAGGAAAGGTGTACAAGACAGTGGTGAGACCAGCGATGATGTTTGGACTAGAAACTGTTCCAATGACCAAAAGACAGCAGGCAGAACTAGAGGTTGCAGAGATGAAGATGTTGAGGTTCTCTTTGGGAGTGACCAGGATGGAGAGGATCAGGAATGAGTCCATCAGAGGAACAGCACATGTTAGATGTTTTGGAGAGAAGGTCAGAGATGGTTGGGTCATGGACAGAGGAGGGAGTGTGAAGATATTGGTAGACGGATGTTGGAATTGGAGGTCTAGAGGAAGAACGAAGAGAAGATGGATGGATATGAAGGTAGTTGGCGTGAGAGAGAACAGGGTTAGATGGAGAAGGTGGATTCACTGTGGCGACCCCTGAAAGGAGAAGACCAAAGGAGAAGAAAAAAACCCGCACTTTTACAGTGTCCTTCTGAAACCCTGCCGGCAGAATGGAAATGAAAATTTCAGAAGTCTTTTGCTGAAACTCTTTTGCTGAAAAAATGATGATAAGAGTGAAATAAAGTGACGTATATCTTTAGACAGGGTGGTTTTTTAACGTCTAAGGGCATCAGGGGTTGAATTATTGCATGAAAATTAAGTTTTTGAATGAAATACTGCAATAATTTTCTAAATCCAGCGAGGCGTGTGGAGAGGAGGCCACGGCTGGGAAAGAACATGGACAGACGCAGGATAAGAACTGGGAGCGGACCTTTATTTTCAAAGTCTCGCGTTCGTCTCGGAACAAAATCGGGACAAAACAACAATGAAAAGGTCACGTCTGATGTGGTATGATTTGTAAACACACACACACACACACACACACACTTGGTGCAGACACACTGATATAATATAATCCAACATGATAACAACGACAGCATCTGGGATGAAGATTTGCACCGGTGAACTAAAGGGTGTCGTTAAAGGTGTAATAACACTTTCATCGGTGAAAACGCACACACACACACACACGCACACACACACACACATGGAGGGGGGGCCTGATGGACAGATTATAGCGACCCTCCACCTGTGAACACAACACACACACACACACACACCACGACAGCCTCGAGACAGAAATATATTGAATATATTGCATATGGTTGCCACGGTAACCAGGGAGGGAAGGATGGCTTTATTAAAAGGAGGGAATGTGGAGACGCCGGGGGTTTGAAGAGACGATTCCCTATCCAGTTTTCCTTTCAGAACAAATGTTTCGCCAAGTCCGCGCACGTTTCCTGCTCATTTATCCGCCGCCTCCGTCCGTGTTTCAAACCCAGATGCCGAGCGATGATGTGTACGATTCTAGAATTCCCTGTCAATCTACTGGCTTAGAAAACAACGGACTGGCCATAAAACCAAGTGAAAAAATGGAGTTCATCTTATACATTATTGGATCCTCAACGTCAATGCAGCTAATCTGATGTGTTCTCATGTAAACGTGTGTGTGTGTGTGTGTGTGTGTGTGTTTCCTGCAACTTGAACATTCCTCTGTCATGATTTGAGCAGCTGTTCCATCCTCCTCTTTGTTGACACTCGCGCTTCTTTCCTGCTACTTAGTGTCAAAAACCTTGTTGTCGCGCAGCCGGGAGTTTCAACGGGATTACACACACACACACACACACACACACACACACACACACACACACACACACACACACACACACACACAAGACGCCTCCCATCCAACACCATGAAAGAATATGGGTCTGAACATTGTCCCTTGCTGATTATCCGGTAACTGGTTGGAGAATCCTTCGTTGTATTTGTTCAATTCTAAAAGAACATTATTGCTATTTTTCCCTTCTTATTTTTCAAAGAAGCGAACGACAGATGAAGTCATTACAACACTGTTGAACAAACCAAAGGAGAAGTAACGATGGCGAACAGACGGAGGGGTGATGCGTCTCCTCGCCGGCGTCTGATAAGGTGGACGCCGCGCGACGGGCCAGAAACCACGGATCCATCTGACGCACTTCCAGATGATCCAAAACCACCCGTAAAAATCTTCCTCAAAGTCCGATCGGCTTCTTTTCCCGACCGACGTTTGAATTTCCATCCACTTGGTCTAGCGTGCCATAATTGGGAATCGGGGTCGATATCTGGAAAGAAATACCGCCGTCTCCCACGCCATCCGTCATTCCGAAAGTTTCGAAACGTCGCGAATCGAGCGATCTGAGAGGTGGATAACGTCGGGAGGCGCCAGACCGGCGGGGACGCCGCCGCTCGTAAAGTGCATCCAAGTGAGGAAAACGGTAACCGCGACGGTGAGCGGCGTCGCCCAGACAAAATACTTAAAGGGAAATTCAAGACATCCGTTTTGGTAAAACACACACACACACACACACACACGCTGGAATGCCTCTCGTCACGTTTTTTTTTCCCCGGCCGTTTAGAAAGCCGAAATCCGGAAACGTACGACTGCTTTGTGTTTCCGAAAGGTTCCCGGAGGTGGTTTTCCGGCGGCGGGGGTTCGGAGGGGCGTGAAACCGTAAGAAATAAGTAAAATAGCCCACCGGCGTTGGTCCGGAGGACTTCGGCCAGGCCGGAGTCACCCGGAGGAGCGGGACGATGGGCGAGCAAATCTGTGATGCATATTGGAAAACCCCAAGGAGGGAAGGGGCTCCTACGCTTCGACTCCTTTGGAGCTTCCATGGAAAATTCCTCCGCCGGCTGGTCGGCCTGGACTCGCGGGTCCTCAGTAGGGAATCTGGTTCTGGTAGTACTGCAGCATGTCGTAGGTTTTGCTCCTGTCGGCGGGGCGTCCAAAAAGGGAGAGACAGTTTAGGGTAAAGCCGGTTTCCTCGCGGGCCGTCGACGGGAGGAGCGCCCTTGTCGTACCTGCTGCTGAGGAAACAGCTCTGGATGATTTTGATGATGAACGCTGCCGCTTCCTTCTCGCTCATCTGGGGATTGAAGCGCCCCCTGAACGGGATCAAAGATCCGTGAGACGGGAGCAGGGGTCACCCCGGATCACAACAGCTGCTACTCTTTGGGGGCGGTGACAAAAAGGGGACTTGGCAAACGCCGCTTACTTGAGGAGTTTAATGGTTTGTCCTCTGAAACAGGGGAGTCCGGTGTCCAGCATGAGGGTAACCAAGGACACCACGGCGTCCATGTAGGGTCTGGAGAGAATTTAGACAAGCGTCAGACCCCCAGTAACTGGAAGGAACTCGCAGACGCGAAGCTGTGGCATCTCAGAGAAGTCCAAAATAATGGCCGTTGACAAAATCAAACTTGAGACGCGGTTCGAGTAGACTCACCGGACGGCCAGATACCCTCTGACGCACATCTCCATGAACCACTTGAAGGGCGTGGCCTCCATCTTGCCTCCCATGATCATCACCATCTCGTCCGTCAGCTTGATGTCTGGCTCCCAGCCCAGGTTCCCGCCGGGGGAGCTTTCGAACATGAAGCCAAAGTCTGGAGGGGAGAGAATCATCCTGAGGTGACCCCTAGCCTGGTATCTATGTGGAAGAGGTGGCCCTTGATATAAACCTATGTGGATAAGGTACAAATGATCTCCAGCTCTGCTTCCTGTCTCCCCCTCAAAGCTACTGTCCCTAAACTATACAGCGTTGCTGGTCTCGTCACCGTCTTCTCCACCTGTCCTTCCCTTCTGGCTGATACTCTTGGTTGAACCCTCATTCCTCTCCTTTCCAGAGCATACCTCCACCTCTCTAGACGTTCCTCAACCTGTTCTCTGCGCTCACTACAAATCACAATGTCATTTGCAAACATCATGGTCCATGGAGATTCCTGTCTCACCTCATCTGTCAGCCTGTCCATCACCGCTGCAAACAAGAGGGGGCTCAGAGCTGATCCCTGATGGAGTCCCACCTCCACCTTGAACTTTTCCATCACTCCTACAGCACACCTCAACTCTGTCACACAGCGAGCATACATGTCTTGCACCAGTCTAACATACTTCTCTGCCACTCCAGACTTCCAAATACGAAGCCTTGATTTCCTCTCTCGGCTCCCTCATAGGCTTTTTCTAGGTCAACAAAGGCTCAATGCGGCTCCCTCAGACCTTCTCTGTTCTTGTCTATTAGCATGTGTGTCAAACACTGCTGCTCACACATGTTGACTTCTGCTCTCGGTCTAGTTTCCACTACTCTTTCCTATAACTCCGTTGTATGGCTCTGCCACTTTATTCCTCTGTAGTTACCACAGTCCTGCACATCTCCCCCAGGAGGTACATATGATATGGTAGGCACAGGCAGGGATGAGGTGGCGCCTGATAAGATACCTATGCGAATGAGGTGGCCCTTTACATCACACCTATGTGGATGAGTTTGACCCCTGGTATGGCACCTATGTGGACAAGGTGGCCCTTGACATGGTATTTGTAGTATGTGGACAAGGTGGCCCTCGATATTTATCAAGGGTATGTGGATGATTTGGCCCCTAGAATCATAACTGCGTGGATGACGTGGCCCTTGCTATCGTACCCATGTGGCGAAGAGGTCCTGCAATATTGTACCGTACCTATGTGGATGAGGTGGCCCTTGCTATCCTACCCATGTGGTGAAGAGGTCCTGCAATATTGTACCGTACCTATGTGGATGAGGTGGCCCTTGCTGTCCAGCATGATGTTGCCGTTGTGGCGGTCCTTGATCTGCAGTAGGAAGAGCAGTAGGCTGTAGGCGGCCATGCTGCGGATGAAGTTGTACCGAGCCTGCGGAAACATTATGAGACCCCGCCGGGTTTGACACATCATGACACCAAGAGGGGAAACATGTTGACCAGATCAGCCACAAAGGGCGCACCTTCTGGAAGGCCAGGGTGGATTCGTCGCCGTATTGGTTGCGGAAGTAGTCGTACATCCCGAAGTCCGTCTGCCTGCCCAGCTGGTCTCGGGACTTGCAGTCGGGGATGCACTCGATCACGCCGCACTGGGGAAACCGAGCAGGTTGATCTACCGACAACCTCTACGGCGGACACCCTTCGGAAGTCTAACTCACCCCGGGCGCGGTGGCCACCACCCTGTAGGGGAAGACGAACAGGTCCAAACCCACCAGCTGGAAGATGTTCTTGAAGAGCCCGATGATCTGCAGAGCCAGCATGTCCTGACGGGGCGGAGCCAACGATACCTTCCGGTTCATTCCCCAGATCTTTTCATCCCGAACGTAATCTTGGCGCCGGTCGGCCGGTCTCACCTGTCTGCAGTCGTCGCCCACTTTAAAGATGGCCGCCTGCCAGCACACCCTGCGCGAGCCGTCGGCGTTCTCCTCGCCGTCCTCCACCGAGTCCGAAGGGCAGCGAAGGCCCTCCCTCTCCAGCTCGCTCACCCCGCAGCGCTTCACCTTGAACTTGGCCAGGTAGGGGGCTTTGGCGGCGCTGCCGACGACATAAGAGAGAAGCTTTATGGCTGCCGGCGGACACGGCGAGTGCTGCCCGACGGCGGAGCGCAGCCATCACCTCTGCATGGGCGTTCCGGACTTGTAGTCGATGTCTAGGACTATAGCTTCGGGGTTGCTGGGCAGGTAGCAGCCTGCGAAACCCAAGAGAAGCAGTGAGAGATGCATCGACCGGCGTCTCGACGGCAGCGCTTGCCTTACCGGGCTGGACTTTGATGTGCGACAGAGCTTTCAGGCACGCTCGTTTTCTCTCCTCGCCTTTCGGGACGGGCCTGAGAACACCGAGCGTTAGTCCGAAGGACCAAGGTCACGACCTTCTCACGCTTAGTACCTAACTTAGAGCGGGAGCTCACTTGATGATGGCGGAGACGTTGGTGATCTTGTTGAAGAAGTCAAACTCCCTCTGGTAGAAGTCTTTGGCCGGACCCGACAGGGACCCGGTGATCTCCTCCACCATCTGCTCCAGCAGCTCCCCGATGTCGGCTATGGGTCGAGGAGACCCGCATTAGAAGGTTTACTAAGTCTGTTTCCTCAAAAACGGTTCGGGGGCTTCAGCTCCATTATTATCATTCTGAAGTCGGTCAAAGACCTGACATCTAAACAGCTTCTTCTTCTCCTTCCGAGGCGCCAGGGGGAACAGCGAGGGGCTCAGTGTCTCGCTCAACAACACTTCAACACACTAGGAGGAGCCGGGAATCCTCAGGCGGCTATCTTATCCTGCTCTCACCAGCATCTTCTACACATTTCCCTTTCCGTCTTGCCTCACCCTCTCCAGTGCTCTGGACTGTTGACCCGACGCAGTTCTTGGCGCTCCACCGTCTTTATCTCCACTTCCTGCAGCCTTTCATTCCCACACATGTAGTCTGTCTTTCTTCGGCTAACCTTTGTTCTTCTCCCTTCCAGAGCATACCGCCACTTCTTTAGATGTTCCTTCACCTGTTCTCTACTCTCGCTACAGATCACAGTGTCATCTCCAAACATCATGGGCCATGGAGATTCCTGTCTCACCTCATCTGTCAGCCTGTCCACCATCACTGCAAACAAGAAGGGACTCAGAGCTGATCCCTGATGGAGTCCCAACTCCACCTTGAGCTTCTGTGTCACACTTACAGCACACCTTACCAGTGTCTCACGGCGAGCATACATGTCCTGCACCAGTCTGACATACTTCTCTGCCACCTCAGACTTCCTCAGACAATAACATAATTCCTTTCTTGGCACCCCGCTGTATGCTTTTTCTGGATCTTCGAAGGGCTAGCGGCTGCGTAGCTCACGCAAGATGCGAAGTTTGAAAACAAACAAAAACAAACGTGTTTGCGCTCACGGTCTTTCTGGTGTCCCTCCTCGTCCATAAAGATGTTGGTCTTCATGTTCCAGATGAACTGGTGGGCCAGGAGCTGAGATTTCTGCGCCGCCCACAGGATGTACTCCCTGACGTAACCCATCTGAGAGAGACAGAGTTCAGCTTCGCTGACCTGGGCTTCAAGGACAAGAGCCGCTTTCGGGCACAAAAGTACAAAAGCTTTGCTTGGTGAAGAACCCCGCCGTTAGCTAACGCTAGAGAGCCCTGGAAGACCCCTCTTTGGCGGAGCAGGCCAGAAGAGCAGAAGAGTCACTTCATTTCTTGTCGAATCTGACCATCTTGTCGCTCGAAGACAGCTGAGCAGTGATTTTTAAAATATGGTGCTTTGCGGTCCCCAAGACGAATCTGGTGATGGGTACGGCTTATGAGTTCCACCGATCACCGAGCACCGAAATCAAGCGGGCTCCTGTGGAACCAAAAAGGACCCTGCCTCGGAGTCGGAGGTAAAATGGGTCTAGGAACTTAAGGTCCCTGGTTCCTCTGCAGAATTAGTCTAGTTCCTGAAAAGGTTCAAGGAGCAGCAAAAAGTTCCCGACAGCGCCAAAGGGTCACATCCAAAAACCGGACTTGTACATTGGAAAGTGAGCGGCGACTAGTATTCAGTTAGCGGAGCCAATCGCAGCCAACATTGAGTCTAACCTAGACGGGTCACCGGTCAAATAGTGAGGCGTTTACCTTGTCGTAGCGGAGAGCTTGCACGATCTGCGGAATGTAGAACAAGATGGCGTCCTGGAGGGAGAGAAACCAAACGCTGAAGAGCAAATCTCAAGAGAACCGAAGCGGACAAAGTCCACTTTTACCGACTTACCGGAGGGAAGGAGCGCAGCACTTTGACGCCGTACTGAGCGGTGAGGGGATGCGGAGGGTACATGCTGCTGAAGTAGGACAGACCGGTGGGCGGGTCCGCCGGCGCCCAGCACAAGATGTGGCTCAGTTCGGGGGAGTCGGCATCGATGGTGTGCCACGTCACCAGGAACTACACCGGGAAACGCAGCGTTAAGCGACGCAGACACGGACCGGAGCCCGCGGTTTGGCACCGAGACGCTCTTCACCTTCACCGCCTCTGGGACGTCGCTGACCGCCCCGGGGTCCAGGCGCACCAGCCTGGTCACCTCGGCAACGATGGCGTCGTTCTTAAACCTGGCGAACCAAGAGTTTCCGCGGTTATTCCTGAACCGGGTCGCTTCGGACCGGATCCCGACAATCGAGGGGCCGACCTGGTCGGCAGCTGCATGGCCAGGTAGGGAGCGATGCTCCAGGCCAGGTTGACGTTGTCCTTCCACTGCTTCTCCGTCAGGCTGATGTATTTGGACCTCCAGTTGGTGATGCTGGTCTCCACCGACTGCTCCGTGGCGATGGCCAGCTCCTGAGTGGACAGCGGGTTGTACCACGTCGTCAACCTTTCGATCTCGCTGGCCTGCGGAGGGAGATCCGGTGAGCGGGTGGACCGACACTCCAGGAAGAACTTTACTGCTCACCAGTAGCGCGAGCAGGAGCGTCCTGCGCTTCATGTAGTATTTATGGAGCTGCGTCCCTCGGTTGCTCTTCTTGGACGTTCCTGGAAGTGGACAGATCCAGACAATGGCCACGTTTACAAATCTGAGCTCCGGTTTCAAAAAGCGCTTCACCGACGAAGACGAGAAGATGTAGACGAGGGGAGGTGCAGTGGACGGACGCTCATGTCCTGAAGGCACCTCCAAGAATCAGACGATACAAAAGAAACTGAACGGCGTTGTTTTTACCCAAGTCTTTCACTTAGAAGATAATATATCATGTCATTTCCTACGTCAGGGGTCGGCAACCCGTAACACCCAAAGAGACATTCGGACCCGGTTTCCTCGGAAAACACCGGGAGACGCTATCACTTTTTGACGTCTGAAATAAAGGCACCGCTGTATATGTTGCTTTTTATGACCTTTACACTTTGTATTAACAAGTGTGTTGCTTCTGAAATTCACAAAGTATTACGGAGAAAATTAAATCTTATTTATGTAATGAACTCATTTTGAGCTTTGGGCTTTCAGAGCGTGTAGCGGAGCCTCGACCTGAATTTTAAAAATAAATCGGGAAAAAAAATCACTGTGTCGGTAAACAATAAAAAATAAATATTTGCAAAATATCTTCATAAATATCTATTTTACCAGGTTTATGGGACTTCTGCTGCTGAACTTCTGCGCACAGCATCTGTAAATCGGGACTTTACCGGCTTCCGCCAGTGTGACGTTATTTTGAGCGGAGAAAAATAACCAATATAATTTTATTTGATATTTCAAGATCACAATAATCTTCCAACTTAGAACTAAAAGTTGAAAAAAGGAATTAACACAAATGGAATATACTTCAATTAAATATTTATCATTTATTTTCCCGAGCCGCTCGGAGCCGCAGTGTAAAGATGAAGGGTCGCCGACCCCCTGACCTATGACATCATTAATAGAATAATAATACCAATTAATTATAAATCCAACAGGGTCACCTGAGTAAATTCCCCCCTGACCCCACGGGACCGATCAATGAGGGGTTATTGGCCATTATCGGTTGTGTCAATATTCATCGGGAACCGTTTACATTTGAATCAATGTGAGCTTTTCCATTGAAGAGTTGTTAGTAACAACCAGCTTCAATACAGTTTCAGAAGTCTCTTTATTTTTAGCGTCTCCGCGTTGCACTCGGCATTAGCCTGTTTGGACAAACCTTTGCTTACGGGCGAATCGACTCACCGACTCTGAGATCTGAGATACGAGCCGGTGTTTGACATCGACACGGTCGGACGCGGCGCCCGCCACAACAACATCGACCAAGTTTAGCCATAAAGTGTAGCAAAGTAAGTTAGATTTAGCGGTAAGTTGTAGCTTCAAGCGCGTAGCCTGTAAGATAAGCTCAGCCAGCGCCACATGAAAAACATCTTCCTCCAATCGTCAAGATAAATTTATAAGTTCATTTCTTTAAATTCTCTTCGATCAGGTTATCGCTTTGTATACACTGCTTTCTGTTTATAATGTAGTTTTCTTATTAACGAGTCAAAAAAAATTGGCGTGGTATTTGGGAGACTTAACCATATGAATTCCATGTACATATAAAATTATATACTGCTCAAAAAACTAAAGGGAACACTTGAACAACACAATGTAACTCCAAGTCAATCCCACTTGTGTGAAATCATAGTGTCCACTCAGGAAGCAACACACATTCATTTGGACTTGTTTTAAGGACATTACATCAAAGTTGGATCAGCCTGGAGTTTGTTTTTACACTTTCATTTGGAGTGTGATTCCTAATCCAGACCTCCATGGGTTGATATAATTGATTTCCACTGGTCATTTTGGTGTGATTTTGTTGTCAGCACATTTAACTGTTTAAAGAGCAAAGTATTTCATAAGAATATTTCATTCATTTAGATCTAGGATGTGTTTTTTAAGTGTTCCCTTTGTTTTTTTGAGCAGTGTAGTATGACATTATATAATGATCATATAAATATTATATTTATATCATAAAAATGTATATCAAATTTCCACTTGGAAATGAATGAATATTGAATTATAATACAAATGACTTATGTTATAATAATTATATATATATATGAATATTATAATAATAATTAAATCATTTATACAATACGAAATAATATTTCTGAAATGAATAAGTAGAAAATTTGGGAAAATTCGATTTGACATGCGAGAGAATTGAGTTGCGAATTTGGTGACGGAAATGAACCTTCAAATATTCCTGTTATTTCATGAGCTTTACCTGACTTCTTGGAGGTGGTGGACACGCCGCTGGACAGAGGGTAGGTGTTGATCCAGCCCTGGCTGCTCTGCTGGGAGCGCGAGCTGGAGTCCACGCTGCCGCGGAGGTCGGCGGCGTTCATCACCGACAGGTTGTTCAGCGACGCGTCCTGATTGTCTGCACACGTGCACACGTGCACACACGGCTTCCGTGAGTGGTCGCACCTACCGGGCTCCACCGAAAGCGGACTTCCTACGGCGAGTTCGATCCGGGCGAGGGCTAAACGCGGATGCTAATCGCACTCGACCGGACAGCAAATCGATACCTTCAAGCTTGGAAGCGGTTAAATCTCGGTCATCCCTTCACCTCCACGCCAGTAGATAAGATGTTTAACGCGCACTCTTTTATCCTTTTGTTCATTTCATGTCTTCCTTGACAGTAAAGCTGACTTTGACTTCAGCTGGTTCCCTATTCGCTAACGGGTTTCTTGGATTATTTTCCAAAATACCAGGATGTAAACGTGAACGCAGTCGTTCCTAAATGCTCCTTTTTTTGTTTTTTCCTGCGACATTATGAGAATTGGGAAAATTCCTTCACGGTCCTTCTCTTACCTTCATCTTCCACCACGAGCTAGGAGATCGTTTTTTTCAGCGTGACAGTGCAGAAACATCAAGATATGACTGAGGATGAGTAGCGAGATGAGCGGCGTCGGTTAGTCGCGGGCTACGGATGGTCATGCGTTTGGAAACGGGGGCGGAGGGGGGATGGGTCGACGATGCCGGCTCGGTTCCCGCGCCGACCCGACCCGGGATCGGCGGACGGATGACAATGAGCTCGGGTCTGATCGCCGGGGGATGGAGAGGAGAGGACCTTCTGGGATGGAACGTCACTTGAAAATGTCTTTGTTTCGGGGGCGGGCGGGCGGGCGGGCGGACATGATGAGGAAGTCATGCATCGCGTTCACGCGGCTGACAAATCTGCGCCGCACCGCTTTTGACCGAGCGACGTCGGTAAGAGCGGGAGGACGGGGAGGACGGGGATAGGGTTTCCATTCAGATCTATAATTCCACTGGATTTTCAGAGTGAGCGCTGACCAGAAGAAGAGCGCTCGCGCACGTACGCCGACCATACCGTGAGTTACACGCTTCCATCACCATGCTCACGTTCAAGAGCCACGCTTTCTTTGGAAACTCATTCCTTGATGGACAGGAGTTATTTTCATCAAATTTCATCAAAGGCTTTCTAAGTGAAAACGTGAATTGAAGAAGAAGTCGATGGAAACCCTGCTAGAGACAAAGGCCCTCATTTATGAAAGACGCAAAAAATGCATTTTCACGCGTTTGCATCGCCACTTTCTTTTCAATATGATTTGCGATCGTCACAAGCGAGTAAACGCCTGGATTTCATTCTTAAAGCAGATTTGTTTGATTTGAGTTTTGAGCTGGGAAACACTCCTGTGCCCGCTCACATCCCAATCGTTCTGAATATCCTCTTACCTTTGGCAGAAAATTAAACCGCGGAGGTAAAATCCACGGGAAAGTTGCCGCGTCCCCGTGTCCGTCCGCTCGGGAACATCCGGCCGCAGAACCTTTACTAACCCTAACTTAGTTCGCCGAAGTGAACGGAACGCCGGCGATCAGATGCTACAGGGGCGCCGCAGAGCCCATGCTAGCTGCTAGCCTCTTTCTGCGGGCTTTAGGCGACGTCCGACGCTAGAAGAACCGCGATCCGTCCGAAACGTGCTCGCGAGCGACCAGGACGACGGGTGAAACCAGCTTGCATTCTCAGGCCTGATTCGGGGGATGCTTTCTACATCAGGTGGATAAATGAGGGCCATCGAAGGTGCGCGGCGGGAGGACCGATCCGGGAGGACCGATCCGGGTCTACCGGCGGCTCGGGGGGGATGGACGCGAGCGTCAGATTTGCCAGGCGTAGCAGCATGCCCCTGCCGCGGCGCAGGACGAGCTCCACCACTTTAGGCTTACTTAAGATCGATATTGGAGAAGTGCTGGACACGATAAGCGATCCAAATATCCCGGCAGAGAGCGAGCTCGGCGCCGGGGAGCCGCCAATCTCACCGGGGGGCACCAGGTGGCAGGCGGCCAGGTACTTCTTGTCCGAGAGGATGCCGGCATAGAAGCGGATCATGATGCCGATGTCCTCCCGCAGACGCTTGTCGCACTGGGTGGGGAACTTGGGCGACGTGCTGGAGACAAAACCCACGATATCCGATTTGAAACGGGAGGCGTCGCCGGGCGCGGCGTCGACCCCGGGACGGTCGCTACCTGAAGTAGTCGAAGGCGGTCGAGTAGATCTTCTCCCTGAGCACGTTCCTGACGGTGGAGTTGGTGACCACGTCAGAATGGAGCACGGCCATCCCCAGGGTCAGCAGCCTGGCGACAGAGAGGCCTTTAGACCGCAACGCCGCTCGGGTTTCCTCGGCGGGTTACGTGCGCGAGCGCCACCTGAAGCGAGGTCCGATGGCGGCGACGTGGCGGTTGAGGCTGCTCTGCGCCCCGCCCACGTTGAGGGACAGCGAGCGCTGCAACAGACCGCTGAAGATCTCCACCTGGTCGGCGCTGGAGTACTTGGCGATCTCGAACCTCTGGACTAAAAACTAGAAGGTGATGGAAGAGAGGCGTGAGGGCGGAAGGATCCGGAAGAGGGGTGAACATCGGGGGGGGGGGGTTCTGACCTCGATCCAGATCTGGTGGGGGGTGATGTCCGGGGGGCAGGGCAGGGGCTGGCTCTCCTCGGACGCCGCCAGGGGGTCGGCCTCCACCTGGGCGTCCGAGAACAAGCCCATCTTCAGCTCGACGGTCATCTGCCACGCCCCGGCCATCTCGCGCATGAACTGCCACCAAAAAAAAAAAGAAAGAATCAACCCTGGAGCCGCTGGCAGGACATTTACAAAAGGAAAAGGAAAAACTTTCCATTCATTCATTCATTCATGATCCTATCCGGTAATCCTGCATGCCTGTGATTGGCCACCAGACCGGTCCGGGCATACAAGTACGGCCCCCCTCATTCATACATCGCGGAGACATACAACTGATTACCCTCTGATTTATCTGTCATTTACGGACATACAAGCCTTCACCCTTTCATTCCCGTGTCATCTACGCACCTACAACCATCCACACATCTAGGCCATTTAGGGTCTCCGGGGAACCCCCCGCATGTTTTTGGTCTTCGGGAGGAAAGCGGAGAACCCGGAGGAAGCGCCGACCACTTTACCGGAACTTCCAGTCCGACGCGGGCGGCCAGCAGCCACTCCCAGCAGGCGATGGCCGTCTCGATGCCGTGCTCCGTGAACATCTTGAGGGGAGACCAGCAGAGGTGGTGCAGCAGCTGAGGGTCGTAGTCTGGGGGAAGACGGCGGCAGGCGGTGAACACTCGACAACGGGGCCGGTTCGGGACGGGAGGTTAAAAGCGGCACCTTTGGCGTTGATGAGCAGGGCGGCCAGCTTGAACATGGCTTCGGTGAAGGCCTCGGGCTGAGCCGAGTCCAGAGCCTCCGCCATCTGCTTGATCATCAGCCGCCCCAGGTCGGACTGGCCGCGGACCGCCTGGGCGAAGTCGATCATCCCGGACACCTGTCGGACAAGAATTAAACGCTGAAAGCTCCTCCTGGTGCCGCGAAAAAAGGTTTCAAACGGTGTTTCTTAACAATAGATTCAAAGTAAAGTAGAACCTCTGCTTGGGAACTGAAGTGAATCAATGTTGCCCACTGACATCCATGTTAATCCCATGAATCACTTCTCAGGCCCCTAAACTTTTTTAATGGGTTTATTTGTGGCCAAATGACAGGAAAGGAATTGAAGATAACCTTAATTATTCCTGCTTCTGGTGTTACATCTCTTCTTTACAGCACTTGTACGGTGTTTTCCGTCTAAATCGGCAAAAATGACGACCTCTCGCAGTGGGAGACCCTCACTGACGCTAGCTGCTAACGCTAGCTGCTAACGCTAGCTGGCTTTCATTCATCCACACTAACAATAACGTTTCTACTTCTTCTAAGACTGGAGACCTTTGCTTCATCGGTGTCTTTAGCTTATCTTTGGTCTTCAGGATGGTAAAGATGGTCGAGTTAGCCGTGTCGTCATGTTTGGTGAGATCTGTGAGTATTCAATCTGAATCTATCAGACTTCAGTTCATACATTATTAAATGTAAATTAGAGGATTATGGTGATCGTGTACATAAAAAATAATAAAAAAAAAATAATAAATTCTTATTTATTTTAGAAACATAAATTTTTTTTAGAATAATGTATCTATCAAATATCTAAATTAGAAAATGTAATATCTCATTTATTTTTCATGTCCCTTAAAATGTGAAACCATTAAAGTGGCAGCACACAATTTCAGAAGCAAAAAAAATAAAAAAAAAATAAAAATAAATAAATAAATAAATAAATCACATTCACCAGGTAAAATAAACATTTGAATAGGCTGTTTTTTTTTTTACAAATATATATTTGACATGAGTTAATGAAATAGGTGGTGTTTATTCAGGTTTTTGGTGGGCTTTTTGTTTCCCAGATGCCAGGAGGACTCAAATAGACGACCACCTTCAACCCGGCGTGTCGTTTTTTGGGGAGTTCAAAATGTTTTTGTTGCATGCAGACATAATATTTGGTTTCTCTATAATTTCATAAATGCAACAGACCATACTTTTTATTTTAATAGAGAGCAGCAAAGCAAAAAAAACAAATCAAAACAATAACAGCAGTGTTATCTTCGTTTAAGATGTCAAAAGGGTTTGGTGTTTTTTTTCATTTCACTGTGCAATATTCAGAAACTGTGCAATATTTCATCTCATCTCATAAGAGCTACGCTACAATTTTCCCTTCTATCATACTATTGTGCACTCCTGACCTCACTTGTTACTAGGACACTTTATAGTTTTATCACTTGTTTACTAAGACACTTTATAGTTTCACTGAGACACTTTATAGTTTATAGTTCATAGTTTATTTTTATTTCTAATTCTGCCTTTTCTTTTATTATTTATTACGGTTCTATTTTCTGTAACTCTGGCACAGCAATTTCCTTCGGGATTAATAGAGTTGTTCATATTCTTATTCTTATTTTTCTTGTCCATGGGAAACAGATCCCAAAGGCCCTTTGGGTGTTTAAGGTTGCCGACCTCTGGCCCGAGTTTAACCTCCACGTTATTGTGGAGGTGACCACGACCAACCCCCACAGACTTATCACAATGGGACAACGCTTTACATCTACGAGCACGTTCTCATGCACAACCATCTGTCAGGTTGAGAGAAGCGGCGGTTATTCATTTATCTTTAGCCGGGGGTCAGTGAGGGCGCCGCTTACCTCGCCGGCGTATCTGTTCCTGAGGTTGAGGGAGGCCATGAAGTTGGAGTAGTCCTTCTTCACGCAGGCCGGCCGCTCCGTCAGCTGGGTCGACTGGAGAGGGAGGGGAGACGCAGAGCATCGTCAGGTTACGTCACAGTACATGGCTAGATTTATAGTAGTACAGTCATACTTCAACACGAGTACTAGATGCGGTATTTGCTTTAAGCACAGAGGTCAGAGGGAGTCGCATTGTGCCTTTGTAGACCTCGAAAAAGGATACGACAGGGTGCCGAGAGAGGAACTACAGTGTTATATGAGGAAGTCTGGAGTGACAGAGAAGTATGTTAGACTGGTGCAGGACATGTATGCTCGCGGTGAGACAGTGGCGTGGTATGCTGTCGGTGTGACAGAGAAGTTTAAGGTGGAGGTGGGACTCCATCAGGGATCGGCTCTGAGCCCCTTCTTGTTCGCAGTGGTGATGGACAGGCTGAAGGATGAGGTTAGACAGGAATCTCCATGGACCGTGATGTTTGAAGATGACAAGTGATCTGCAGTGAGAGCAGGGAACAGGTGGAGGAACATCTAGAGAGGTGGAGGTATGCTCTGGAAAGGAAGGGAATGAAGGTTAGTCGCACCAAGGAGCCCATGTGTAGTCTTGAGGCAACAGGGAGTGGAGATAAAGATGGAGGATTTTAAGTACTTAGGGCAAGAGTCCAGAGCAACGGAGAGGAGAGGCAAAAATATGGGTTCCAACAAGTTGGAACGGGTGGAGAAAGATGTCTGGGGTACTATGCGATAGGAGACGATCAGCCAGAATGAAAGGAAAGGGGGAGGAGACGGGGAGACGAGTGATGTTGTATGCTCTAGAGAAAAAAAGACAGGAGGCAGAGATGAAGATCCTCTGTGGGAGTGACCAGGATGGATAAGATCAGGGGGGAATCTATCAGAGGAACGGCACACGTCTGAGATGGTTGGGTCATGTCCAGAGGAGGGATAGTAAATATATTGGCAGATGTATGCTCAGATGTATGCTCAGAGCTGCCAGGCAGGAGGCCTAGAGGAAGACCAAAGAGAAGATTAAGGATATGAAGGTGGTTGGTGTGAGAGAGGTGGATCCAGAGAACAGGGTCAGATGGAGGAGGTGAATTTGCTGTGGAGAAAAGCCCAGAGGAACAGAAGAAGTCGTACTCCAAAACATGCACAAAACATGTACATCGTACTTAAAGTAGAAAAGTGAAGGATGATTTACCAGTGATGTGGTTTAAAACAACATCAAATAATATTTAAAACCCACAACAGACAGGTCTCAGAATCTAAAATAGCACCCCTGCTGTTGTGTTTTCTATTTCAGAATAGATAAAAAGACGCCTTTCTGAACCGCTGGGACAGAAAGCGCCTTATTCTGGTTTGTTTTCCGACGCACCACAAGAGTTATTAAGCAAGTAGAATACTCAGGGCCCCTCCGCCACTTTTTAATACATTTGGAAGAAGAGGGAAACCAGCATTAACTGTGTTTACAAAGATGGCAGTTGTCCGTCCTCTCACAGCTTATACACTTAAATAACCATATTACTCTGGAAATGTTACGACAATTATGCTTAAAAGTACAACGCTCATGTCACCTCACCTTCTAGCCGTGAAGCGCTAGCCACTGCGCCACCCAATTTTACACTATAGACGTTTAGCTAGTTTGTTTTTGCAACATCTCCAGGTGGTCTCGGGTCAAAGTCGGGGTTTAGCCCACCGCTGGCGGAGGGACGGACTTCCTGTCGGGTCCTGGACACTGACAGGGAGAAGGTTTCTACGGCGACAAGGAGAGACCCACCCCTAAAGTCGTGCTCTGCCTGTTGTAGCCGGCGAAGTGCAGGATGCTCTCGGCGGCCATGGCCAGGCCCGTGTGCTGCGACAGCCCCGACACCCAGTTCTGCTTGTTCAGGTACTCCTGAGGGGGAAGAGGGAAAAAACAAGGGTTGACTTCAAGGTACATCTAGAACCCGGAAAACTTCATTGTGGTTTGTTGGGTTTCGTGTCCTCCTGCAGGCGGTTTTGCCTTTATGTCGCCGTCTCGCATAGATTTATCAAGAAAGTCTCGTGCCGTCATTCCTACGTACGACGCAAGATGTTTTTCCAAAATCAACCTACCTGCAGGTGGGACTTGGTGACAGACGGGGCCCACTTCATGGCCTCCTTCAGGATCTCCCCACAGCGAGCGGCAAAGTCCTTCACAATGCTCTACAAACACACACACACACACACCTCTGGTGTCATTTAATAGCTATGTTTAAACCTAGCTAGCTAGCTAGCTAGCATCCATCACAGTCGCAGTCCCTGAGGCGGTCATGGATAAATTCACAGAATGTGTGGACAAATTGAGTAAAAAAAGAAACTGGACCTGGAGCCAATCATCGCTGACATCGTCACCTGTCAATCACAGGTCCTCAAAGAAGGATCCGGACGCAGCTTACGAGTCCCGGCGATCACCGAGCTAACACGTCACATGACTTCCTTTGGAACCCGAAGAGGTTCCCGTTTCGGACGAGGAGCTAAAACGGTCCCTGGTCCAAAAAGGCGCCGTCGGAGAGGCGCGCGTCCTCCGCGAGCGACGAACGTACGCGATTTCAAAACACGAACGGATCGCTTGAGGAATTTCCCGAAATATTGCCGGAGAGGACGGATTCACCTCTCGGGCTTCGTAGGTGTCGGGGACGGTGATCCTGTACGGCGTGTCCGGGATGTCGTAGTAGGGCTGGTCCTTGTGGATGTCCTGCGAGGGGAGGCGAGGGTTTGAGTCGACGCTCGCTGGAAAAGCCGGCTTTTCCAGCGAGCGGGCGGGCGGGCGGACGGAGAGGGAGCTCTTACGGCGCAGAGCGACAGCGAGAGGGTCTGCAGGATGTCCAGCATGGTCTTCAGCACCCGGCCGCTCCACAGCAGGTGAGGGAAGCTGCCAAGACAAGACTTACGTTTCTGAATTTGATCCCTGCGTTTCTTTCTCCCGACTAAATCCCCGCGCTCTCACGTCTCGGCCAGTCCGGACAGGTATTTATCGGCGACCCTGCGGATCCTCTTGTGGATGTGGTTGAAGTTGACCAGCAGGAACTGGGCGTGGTTCTCCAGCTCCTCCTCGTGGGCTTTGGTTTTCGACTGGGGACGAAAAAAGCCGAACATCGGTCCGTAATTAGATCGGGAATGAAAAACTACATCTGGACGCCACGGATACACTTTGCGAGCCATTTGCTCAAAATCTTGAATAAAGTATTTAAAACGAGCATGATTTAATGTAATTCATCCAAAGTTAGCCTGAAATGATAACAAAACTAGCATGAACGTCCCATCGATATAAAAGAGAAAACACTCGATCGCGAGCGGCTCGAACGGGACCTTGGTTTTGTTTTTTTTCCGAGTCCTAAATGTTTTTGTTTTGTGCAGAAATGGAATTTCATTTTCTCCGAAGCAGTTAGTTAACTTCGGAGCTGCAACACACTAGAGTTCTTTTTGTAAACACATAGCATACAGGTAAAAGAAGACAACAGAGGCAGTGTTATGTTCATTGAAAAAGTAAAATATATAGATATGGAACCTCATCAAATGCAAATCAAGTTAAAATTTGCAAGCGATTTGCTCAAAATCTCTAAAATAGTCGGGAAAAATGGAGGCAAAAATGATGACAAAACTAGCATGAAAGGAGAAACGCGAGCTGGAGAAATTCATCCACATCGGTGTCATAAATAATCTAACCCTCACCTTCTCGGCCATCATCTGCAGGAAGACGTCGAACACCTTGTCGCCGACGGCGATCACGCACTGCATCATGCCTGGGAAGGTCAGAGCGCGGGTGAACACACACTTCCTGTTTTGCTTGGAAAGCGGTCACGTGATGGGACTCCGCTGACCCGATTTGTCCTTCTGGATGGCTCGGTCCTCAAAGTAGCGGAACATGACCTGGAACCGGTCCGAGTCCAGGGAGTGAAGCATCCTGGGGGAAAGTGATGGGCGGGTCATTATTTCATCAGAAAAATAGAGATATTTTAATAAAATACAAAGGTCTCTTTTTTTTTTTTTTTGTTTATTTTGAATTTAAAAAGTAAATGCATAGACCTATTTTGCTCAAGATTATTCTTGGGAGACGTGTGAGAGAACAAAACAAGAAGAAATTCTTTAAAAAAATATATATATATATATATTTATTTAATTTTATATTTTAAAGCAAATCTGTAGACCGTTGTTTGCCCTCAAAATTATTCTTGGGCCACATGTTGTATGAGAAAAAAATCAGAAAGAAATTATTTTTAAAAATAATTCACGTGAGCACCTTTTTGTGTTTTTTTTTTCCTCTGTAGATCAGATTCTTAAGTCACATGGGTGAGCAAAATAAAATTGGGAAAGAAATTATTTAAAAAAATACATATACCCACTATTTTTAAACAAATTATTTAAAAAAATATATATACGCATATATATATATATATATATATATATATATATTCAAATTTGTTGACTAAAAATTCTGAGGACCAGATTCTTAGGCCACATGTTGTGTGAGCAAAAAAATTGGGAAAGAAATATATAGAACCACTATGTTTTTTAACAAATTATAAATAAAAAAATACACACACACACACATATATATATATATATATATATATATATATATATAGTTTAAATTAGTTGACTATTTAAAAATTCTGAGGACAGGATTCTTAGGCCACATGTGTGAGAAAAATCTGAATTATAAAAAAAATATATATATATGAGAACACTGTTTTAGTTATTTTTTCTTACAATTTTATATTTGAATAGTTGACTGAAATTTTAAAAAAACATTATATACAATAGATCATATTTCATACACTTTTTAGTTCATTTTTTTTTCTCCTTTCCAATTTTAAATGGAAAGGCCAGCGTACCTCATGTACTCCAGGCGGTAAACGGACAGCAGGTACGTGGACATGGCGAAGTCCAGCTTGTTGATGAGCGCGGCCACCTCTGGAGAAGGATCCAGCAGGTTGATGATGGTGCTGCGAAGGTCGTTCAGCTCCGCCTGATTGAACGGTACCAGAATATTTGGACTGGCGGCGCCAACACTAGCCCTCTCCAGAGCGGGTACCACTTTGGAGATTTTTTGATGCTGCTTAAAAGCTGCTGTTGCTAAATAAAGGAACCTAAAAAATATCCCAATCCATGTGATGAATATTCTCTGGATGAACGCATTTTTCACCAAATGTCACTCAAAAATGGATGAACGGATGATCCGACTGAGAAGCTGCTTGTGCATGTGTGTGTGTGTGTGTGTTGTCATACGGGCGTCACGGTGTCGTTCTTCAGCGCCGAGTTGTACTGCAGCTCCGAGCGCAGCGGCTCCCCGCTGGGGAAGGTGAGCAGCGGCGATTTGGTGGCGATCTCGCACACGCCTTCGTACCACTCTTTCAGCCAAAGACCTGGAGGGGGAGGAAAACGCCAAAAAGGGCGGGCGTGAGGACGCCGAATGCACGGCGGGGGGGAAAACGCGAGCGGCGCCGGCGGCGAGGCTGACCGGAGCCTTCCACGGCGAAGCCCATCACCACCGAGTAGAGCCAGAAGTCCCTGAAGAGCTTCTGCAGACGAGGTTTGGCCTCCTTGATGGGCGGCAGCCTCTTGGTCAGCTGGAGGGAGAAAGACGGAAAAAAATAAATCAGAAAAAAATAAATAAATACATCGGAACACTTTCTCTAGTTCATGTTTTTTTTTTTTTTTTTTTTACTATTCAAATATTTAAAGAGCAATTTGAAATGAATTGATTGTTTAATTTACTGTGATTATTATGAGATGATGAGAGCAACTTTATTTATCCCGAAGGAAATTGTTGTGCCAGAGTTTCAAGTAAAAAACATAACAGTAATAGATAATAGTAGGAAGGAGGAAGAATAAGAAATACAGTGAAATATGAATTGTCTTAACTGTTAACTGTAACTACAAAGATTGAAGATTCCCTGCGGCTGAGGGAAGAAATGATTATTATGATTATTATTTACTCACTGGAATTTAATTTTGTTGTTTGTATTTCAGATTTTTTTGTCATTTACTTTTAATTTGCTGAGCCTGTAAACCGATGGAGTCGACGACACGCTTTCCCCGTGATTTTCAGACGGCCGGCATTTGGGAAAAGCAAGTCGACGCGCTCGTAAGTCGGCGTTTGGCGTCGACCCGGTTAAAAGTGTATGGAATATGAATGCATCTTTCCGGTTTCTCACCACGGCGATGACTGGGATGAGGACGCCGAGGTTCCCCGCGCTGCTGGACGCCTGGAGACACAGAAGGCTCGGCATCAGAATCGACACAAATACGACCAGCCTTCGTCCTCCACGCCGACCCAGAGGACCCGTCCCATTAGGAACAAGTCAGCGGTTAGAAGGTTTCCCGTCTCCGCGGCTCTTTCCGACCCGGCTGTGAAATGGAAAAAACACGGATCTTCTCTTTCCCTTTTAAGCTATGGATTTGCGACGGAGGAATCCTATTTCAGTCTGCGATAATTTAAAACAAAAACAAGTCTGGGTTTAAGGTTGGGTTTTAAATTAAACGCTCAGTGTCTTTTTAAGTCCCAGACTTCAATTATCCCCCTGCGCCGCCATCATTTTATCACGTCTCATATACGTTTGCAAATTTCACGGCCAATTCAAATGTTCATTTTACCTGGTTTACCGTTTTTTTCTGGACTATAAGCCGCACCTGTATATAAGCCGCATTTGCTCTATTTAAAAAAAATAATAATAAAAGGATACATGAGCCAAACCGGGTTAAAAGCCGCAGATGTCTATATTGAAAAAGGAGCTACTTAATGCACGTGCAGAACGATTTTAAACAGATTCTTTCCTAACCGTGCCTTTTAACACGGTAGAAAGTTTGCCTTCATCGTACAAACTTCTTCATGTGGGTTCCACGATGAAGGGGCGAGGATTTGAAAATAATTAATAGTTCTTGTTCTATATGCTAAAAAAAGGTTGCGCTTTCTTCTTTGCATTGATTTTTTTTGTTTTGATTCTCATCCCTGTTTGAGGGCCACCAGCGGCGGAAGAAAAATCTACAGAATAGCCTCGCCTTTATATAAACCTCATGGTTCAAAACCTATGAAAAAGGTAGCGGCTTATAGTCCAGAAAATTTGCTTTTTTTGCTCCCAAACCCTCAGCGCACAGCATCAGGGTTCACCAAAAACACATTGCCAGCTGGCATATTTTGAGTGGCAAGAAACAAAATCTGTAAAAGATCACCATAATCATCACATTTGGATTTACAATTAAAACAATAATATATATATGTATGGCTTATGGAAGGACAGCAGCGTCAGGCACCTGCCAGCTGGTGTGCACCCCCTACAGGCGAGGCACAGTACTGCCTGCCTCACCTCGTGACTTTTCTCTACTGTTTATTGTGCCGTCAGCAAGAATGTTTTGGTCCCAAACTTACGTTAAGGGCATTCAAAATACGGTGTGCCTGAGAATAAAAGAAATCTTTGGAAAAACGTTACAAGGTATGGAGGTCGCTCGTGTTAACTTTGGCTTTCCGCTAGCATTAACTTTGGCTCGATACGGTACATTGTAAATGCTAAGAATGCTACATTGCGCAGCTTTCGGGTGTGATTTCCAGTCCGAAGGAAACAAAGGGACTGATGCTAAGCTACACGGCCTTCGAGGGACAAGAAGAGGAGAAAGGAGTGGGAAATCGGCAGCGGACGAACACAACTTCCTGAGGATCTGCGTTCTGGACGCTTCTCCCCGGACGCATCTGATGCATTTAGCCGAGCTAAGTTGCCGAAAGAGCTAGCGGGTGCCGCTGGTTTTTCAACAAGCTAAGGCCAAACGCCGTGCAAACACTTTCCATTCACGAGCGTACAAAAGGAAGGCATGAGACGCCGGACGTTCTCAGAGGATGTCAACAACCCGCTACAGCAGAAGTAGCGATCGCGGAGGAAGCCGAGGGTCGGTCGGCTAGCGTGAGCCGCCGATGACGAAAACAGGAGCTCCTTGTGACAGACTCGATCTCCGTTAGCATAGCAACAGTTTCCGCCGCGTCTTTGCCGGCGCTCATTTTGACTCGTGTCTGCAGCATCTCCTCCCCGGGTTCAAACATGAAGGGTTGCACAAACGATATGCTCTTCCCTTTAACGCCTCTTGCCAAACTGTTTTCAGAACAAGTGCTAATTTAGTTGTTCTGGTTGCGTGGCGGGAGCTAAACTGAGCAGTGGCGGAACCTGTATTTTCCGCACTACAAGGCGCAAAAACCCCGCAGTGCGCCTTATAATCCAATGCGCCTCATAGTGTGGAAAACTCGGTAGGTTTGGTCTCTTGGTCGAGGCAGACCGGGTTCCAGGACGGTTTCGAGCGAACGCCCGGGTTCCGTACCTTCAGGGCCGGGCCCTTGTCCGAGGCCCGCTCGCTGGCCCTCTTCCCCTCCAGCCCCAGCTGAACGAAGAGCTCCAGCAGGTTGACCAGCAGCTCGTCCACCATCTGCTCGGCCTGGAGGTTGGCTGCGATGTTGCCCAGGGCGTTGATCACGGCCAGGGAGCAGTGTCTGAGTTCACAACGGGAATCATACCGCACGTCACCCGCATGTTTTCCGAACTTTTTGAAATGAGGGTGGCGGCGCCGATCCGTGTGGAAAATTGCTTTTTCCAAAGAATTCAACGGTAAGCGGTAACAACCGTATCCACCGGGATAGAAATGCACACGTCAAGAGGCCGAATCGGGCAAGAAATGCATCGACGCTCGCGAGACAAGAGTTCCAGATCTTAAAGACGTCGATTAATGGACGGCGAAACGAAATCGCCGAAACGTAAAACCGCCTTTTCACCGGCACCTGTATCCGTGGTCCCGGTGGTCTTTGGTGGAGTAGACCATGGAGCTGGCCTTCACGCTGATCTGCTGGAACAGGTTCCACACCTCCTGGTAGATGTATTGCTGCGGCGGGAGAAGAAGAACAGGCTTTGTGACCCGAGCGCAGATTGTCGGGGTTCGGGGGGGCAGGGGTCCGCCCTCACATTGCCCGTGATGACCATGCAGCCCAGCTGGTCCACGATGAGGACGTCCAGCTGGGACGGCGGCTGGCAGAACTTCTGCTGCAGGATCTGCAGGATGGGCTCCATCACCCGGGGGGTGTCTCTCAGGGCCACGGCGATGTGGCCCAGGGCCCTGATGGTGTGGTCCGGGATCAGGTTGGCGTCCCTGGGCGGGAGAGGAGGCCCGTCAGCTCGGCGCCGACGCGTCCGGCCGTAACGCCGGGACGGACTTACTTGTCGTTTTCCTGATAGATGTAGAGACGGTTGGACAAACTGGCCAGGAAAGCCTCCACGATGACGTTGTCCATGGTCAGTCCGGCCTTCAGGCACCTTCGGGAGAACACGGGACGGGTCGTGACGGTCGACGACAGCTTAGAACCGCCGAACCCGAGCACAAAGTAAGCGCGAGGTATCAAAAGCACGTGCGGAAAAACAAAAAAAGCGTTACGCGATGCATCGGTTTAAGAGTTTGGGACCTGCTCGGGGGAAAAAAGGGAAATACAAAACTTGATTTTCGTTGCTGTGCTTTAGTTTACATCTATAGCCGCTTTCACACCGGAGTTCTTGGAATTTCCTACAAGACTTAAAAACACAAAAAAAAATAGAAACAGATATCTATAGAACACCCCTCCATTTTCATTATTGCTAACACAAACATGGCGCGGTGCTGTGACATGATTTCTCTCTGTCTGATCTTTTTCTAGTTCACAGACTAATCTTCTAGAAGACTTCTGGATGACAAAAAAGGGGGTTGAAACGTATAACGGTGCTCCAACCCCATGTTTTGCCTGAAGCGAAGGATGTTCTCGGCGATCGGGCCGCCGTGTCGTTCAGCATTTCCCCCAACGGAAGGGAAAGGAAGTATCGGACAGCTTCCCGTACCCGTGTCGTCACCGGCCTCGGCAAAGGCCGACAAGGTAGCGGCGCATCGCTTAGCGCTTCTCGAAGTGTTTAGCGCTCGGTCGGCAGATCGCCCGCGTGGGAAAAGGGGCGGCTCTAATGAAACGAGCTACGGTCGGCGTCGGCGGCCCACCTGCAGATGTTGTCGATGGAAATGTCCCGCAGCTGCTCGTACATGGACGGCTGGCTCTTCTTGCTGGACTGAGTGTTGAGGGTCGACTGGGAGTGTTCGTTGGTCACCTGGATCTTGATCTCCCCGCCTCCTTTACCGATAAAAAGCCCAGCGTTAGACGAAAGCGCCGCGTCGGGACGAAGCGAAAACCAAAAAAACACCCGGCGGTGGAAGGTTACCTGGCGTGCACTGGCTGTGGTATTTGTACAGCTTCACCAAAACTGGAGACGGCACCACCAAGAAGTCCCTGAGGGACATGGTGACGGAGTGGGCCACCACTGGGAAGCGCTCACACAGGCGACCCAAGCCCTGGAGACACACACACACACACACACACACACACACACACACACACACACAGGGATGGATTTTCTAGCGTCTCCTAAGACAGTGGGTCGGTACCAGTCCATCAGAAAGGTGGGGTCCCAACGGGAACCCCCATTTTCTGACATCTACCCTTTAACCTTTACGTGCCCAAATGTGCAACATCCTGGCTCGGAGGCCGGAGAAGCCGGGCGCGGCCTTCCGATCCGGGGGACGGCCGTCTCACCGAGCCGCGGACGGATGCTGTTTGGAATTAAACAAAGGAACTGACCTGCAAGCAGCAAATGAGAAGGGGCATGTGAGCGATGATCACTTTACTGGACGTCTTGGACTGCAGCTTCTCCGACAGCTTGGTGCAGAGGTTCTCGGCTCCTGCCGGGGCGACGGGAAAGGGAGGTCACCTCGCGCCGGCGCGCGGCGGGCCGGGAGCGATTCGCGCGCCTCACCCTGCTCCTCGGTCACGGCCCACACCATGAGGTCCACGCAGGCGGCGTTGGCCTGGCAGCGCAGTTTGAGCGGGCTCAGCTCGCTCTGGAGATACTCCACGTCGTGGAGGATCCTCTGCAGCTCCGACTGGCTGCTGCTGAACTGCTCCAGCACAAAGTCGTGGACTTCCTTCACAAAGTCCACGGGGAGATCTGGACGCGGACGAGAGACACTGAGCGGCGGCGCCGGCGGAGAGGAACCGGACCCATATTCTGAAGGATCCCCTCACCTTTCATGTTGTAAAGGGTGTCTCTCAGCATTTTGAAGACGGCCACGTACAGAGGATCGCTGAAGGTTTTGTAGTACAGACGAAGACCGGGGTTCGACTGGGAAACCAAAGCGACGGGATCACCAACACCGAGCGCCACAGAGAAGACCGCGGCGGCGGGTTTTACCTCCAAAAGCTCCGCCAAGGTTTCATCCAGGGATTTGAGAGAGGATTCGGAGACGAACCGTTCCACCTGTCGGAGGAGAGCCGTTAGGGACGGGAAAGGTTTGGGCCGTTGGCTCGGGTTTGTCTCGCCGCCGCTGACCATGTGAAGGAGCCGGCGGAGGACGTCCAGCGAGACGTGGAACTCGCCGGCGCTGCGCCCCGTGAAAAGCGGGGAGACGGAGAAGCTGGAGCTGATGGTGGAGAAGTAATAGTCGGGGTCGACCGCGCTGCCGTCGGGGAGGTAGGAGCCTGCGGGAGAGGGCGAGAACGTGACCGGAGCCGCCGGGGAACCCGGGCCAAAACCGCAGGTTGACCGTCGTCTACATATTTGTGGCAGCCGCGTCCTTCGACATCCAACCGTTCTTCTTTTTCTCGCGAATCGCCGTTTGTCCGCGACCCGAGCGCCCGAGAAGAAAACACACAGGGCTTACGGGCTTCGACTGTCGGACATCGCACGACATTACAACGCGTCGATGGGCGCCGCGAGGCGGACGCGCCTCTTCTTACCTTCGAAGTACTGAGCGGAGGGGTCGGCGGGCGAGCCGGGCGTCAGACCGCTTCTCTCCGGACTGGCCTGAGGAGAACGCCGTCCGAGTCACACGCCGTCGGGTTCATTTATCCGCTTTTCTGCTTTTGACCGACCGAAATACCTGCTGCGACACGCCGGTCGAGGAGGCGCCCCGGCGCCGCAGCGTGTCCCCCTGGCACGCCGTCAGCAGGTTGCTCGGCAGGATGGAGCGGAAGTCGTTGAAAGACTGTCGGCGAGACGCGTCGCCGTCCTCGGCGGCGGAGAGGAGCGGAGCGGCGGGCCGAGGGTACAGCTTGGAGAGCAGCGGCTCGTCCGTGTTGCTGTAGCGACCGAACGCCCTGGACACTCCCAGCAGGGTGGGCACCGCGTACCTGCACAGGTATTCTGCCGGAGGAGACCGGATTCAGGCGTCGCCGACGCAGTTTCCGAGGCCCAAGTCCCGACACGTCACATGCGGGTACCTTTGTCGAGATCCTCTGGATTCTTGCAGATGTCCTGCAGCACCTGCATGACCTCCATGATGGCCTCCAGGATCTGATACGGTTTCAGAATGGCACGGCAAAACAGGGCACCGACGGTCATTGTGACAATACAGAGAAACACCGCAGTAAATCATCAGTGCAGAAGGAATGTTGAGTTTTGTTGCTCTCTAAAAAATAAATAAGAAAACACCGTTTGGCTAGTCGGTGGAGGATTTCTATTTCAACCCAGCCGCTCCTCTTTGTTGAAAACCACTTCCAGGCATTCAGACTCCAACACTGGCTCTGCCGCTGATGTTATTGCATGGATGCCAGTCAAATGAAAACAGATTCCAGACTGCGGGTGTGTGTGCAGTGCTGTTTCCCGAAGGAACACACAAACACGCTTGACGTGCACAAACACACACACACACACACACACACTCACACACAGGATATCTGTCTGAACACGGCCGCTACTCTTCGATGAGCTTTATGTGTGAAATCTCTGCCTGGTCACTCCAGTAAAAACAGAGCCGTGATTCCAGGCGGCGGGTGTTTGTGCTGCGTTACATCCCCGATAAACACACCGACCTGTCCTCGCAGGGTTTCATCTCGCTGGGCCACGTCCGACAGGAGCGTCACCAGACAGAAGGTGAAGTTCTCGGCCACGGGAAGCGTCTCTGCGGGACAGGAAGTTGTCGCTGAGACGTCCGGATAACGCCGTCCGCGAGGACACGGGACCCCGGGCGCGTCCCTACCTCGTCCTTTGCGCTCGGAGCTCTCTTCGATCCACTGGACCTTGGGGAGGCCTCTGAGCAGCGACAGCAGGTACGGGACCACGGCGTCTTTGTGCTGCGACGACAAAGGTCAGGTGACTCGCGCGCCCCCTCTTCCGCCGGACCGGGAGGGACGAGATCTACCTGCAGGTCGGACTCCACCAGGAAGACGCCCAGGGCGATGACGGCCCCCCTCCTCCGCTCATCCATCTGAAACACCCCCCTGAAGTCCACGGGACACATGCATTGTAGCTTCTGGACCTGCGGGCGCAACACACACACACACACACACACACACACCGTCATCCAGGAGGAAGCAGCTTGGAGAGGAAAAAGAAGCGCTTCGACCCGCTCTGCGTTCCCGTTCCTCACCTGGCTCACTATCGTTTGACATCGGCACAATTTAATGAGTTTGTTTTAGGAGAACGCCGCGAGGCCGAAGCCCCGCGGGGCCCAAAACACAAGGAAGAAAAAAAATAAAATGAGCACCGGCAAAAAGCTTGGGATTTTTGTGGGGAAAAAAACATGATTGCATCAGATAAAATAACATTCCTAAAGATGCCTGGGCAGGTATTACTGTTTTGTTTCTTTAGTTTTTTAAATCTCCTCTAGTTTGCTGCGGCCTTTCTTTTAAATGTACATTCTAATGGCTTTACTTATTCCTGCGTACTCTTGCTGAATTTTCAAAGCTAGCATGACACAAAAACATGCAAAACGCACGTCAACAATAAGTGCAAGAACCATGCTTGGCATCCGTGTTTAGGCCCAGGAGAGACCGAGCCTGTGGCGTCAAGTCGCAAACCATAGAACTCAAAACACTGGAACGCAGCGGGTCGCGCTGTGTTGTGTTATTGTTTCAAGGGAAGATAAAGGAAGCCGGCGTTTCCCCTTTTTCGACCTGACTGTGCTCCCTTCCGGCCCCCGCCTGCCACGGAGGGAACAAAAGCCTCCGGCCGTGAATCAAAACGCAGGTCGGAAGCCCCGGAAAAGCTTCGGCAAACCTCGGAGACCGGAAAAAACAGACCGTCGACGACCGTTTTAAGATCCACTCATCCGTCCGTTATCGGAGGTTGCCGGAGCCTATCCCTATCCCTCCACTGAACCCCTTCATTTTATATCTTAAAAAAATATCACAGAGAAAATATGAGAATGTGATGGTATTTCTTTTACGAGGTGCACTTTTTATTTTTGTTATTACTATCATGTACAATTCCATCTAATATCATGTGCTATTATCACATCCATTATCTGGTGTAATACAACCTCTGTCACGTACTGTTTATTTGAAAATTGAATGCTTATTGGATTTTTCTGTGTATTGTTCCTGTATTTTCGGAGCCTTTCCTTCGGACCGACAAGATTTTGTTTGGTAGAAAACATTCTTCTATTTATTACCTGATACATTTGAGGGCTAGACAGGGGAATTGTTTTTGATTTCACCTTCAATTATTAATGAATATACTTTTGTAAGGAAGCGATAATCAACCACAGAAAAGGTCAGCGGCGTCACCACCATCTCGACCGACAACATCAATTTTATTATTTTATGTGTTTTTGCCCTTTTCTATGTTCAGTCGTGTGAAAAGTGTAGATACAAAGAGTGAAATGGCAATTCATTACCATAAAACAGTAAGTGTGACTTTTTTTCTAACCGCAATGTCACTTTTATTTTTTTCTTTCAATTCTTTCTTTGGAACTATATTATGTGTCTGTCGGGTGTCCTTGAATAAGAATGTGAACAACTTTATGTGTCCCGAAGGACATCGTTGTGCCAGACTTACAAGAAAAATATGACAATCATAAATCATAGTAGAAAAACTGTACAAACGGTAAAAAAAGTGTTGATAAAATGAGTATAGTATAGTTGTATTTGTGATGAAAGAATGAGTTCATTTAAAATAGCGAGCGCTTGTGTTGACATATTTGTATAGTTGTATACTAACCTTGAGAGTTTAATAAGGCACCTCAAATAAAATGTATTATAAGTATATTTGTGATGACACAATTAGTAATTCAAGATAGATAGATAGATGGGTCTTGGGTTGACATAGTTGCAGTACAGTGTCCTTGAGTGTTTAAAAAGGCGACTAAATTATAATAAATATTTGTGATTAGAAAATCTGTTCATTCAAAACAGATTGACAGAAGCTCTTGTGTTGACTTTAGCCTCTGTTAGCTTTCACGTCCAACAGTCTATATTAGCTACAAGGTTTGAAGGAGACGAGGTGTGTTCACACACACACACACACACACACACACACACACACACACACACACACACACACACACACACACACACACACACACACACACACACACACACACACACACACACACACACACACACGGGGGCCTCGGCGCTGGTTGACTGGTATTAGCATATTAGCATGGTTAGCTTTCCGCCGGTACGGGAGCGTTACCTTGTCAAACGGCGCCTGGTCATGAGCCGCCAAGGACCGGGCCAGCGACAGTACGGTGTTGAAATAAAACCCCCGGCCCGCTTCTCCGTCGAGCGACATGGTTACAAGACGCCGCCGCCGCCGCTAAAGCGACGAAAACATCCGTCTTCCATTGAACGACCCGACGGACAACTGACACCTACGGCGAGCCGAGCGTCCAAAAAGGCGCGGCGCAAGGTCACCCGGAACCGAGGGGGCGGGGCGGCGGCGCGTGCGTCTGCGGGCCAATCGGGGGTCGACTTGTGGGCGTGCGCGGTAGAATGAAAGACACGGAAGACGAGGAGGTTGTTTTGAACCATCTGTTTGACGTTTCAGTCACATTGTAAACACATTAGGCAATGTGGACCGAGATCGGCCTAAAACCCGGGGCGAGGGGAAAAAAAGGCTTTTTTTTTTCTTTCAAAGTAAACAGTGTATGTCCTACACGGAGACTGAGCAAAACAATCAACTGCGTTACATGTAAACGTGACAGTTTGACAAGCTGCAGCCTGCAATGTGACATGACATCTTCTCTTCAGCGGAACTTGGCACCTTGGACAGAAATAGATGTCGAATAAAATTATTATCAAAAGGCATAGCGAATGAAGAAAAAAAAAAGCATCTGCAATTATTAACCACTCGCCCCGCGGGGAATGAGATGGAAGGCACTGGTGATGGAATTGCTATGCAAGAGAGGCAATCGTGAAATAAAATTAAAAGCTACAATTACAGTGGAAGAAGAAGAAGAAGACGGTAAAATAATGACAACACATGCACGGGAATGTCAGAGATACTCCAGATAATGTTTGGAATGACATCCGGATAAAATGCGGTTTGTACAGGTGGGACACAAGTCCGTACAACTGTTAATCTCAAAATAATAATTAAAAAAAAAACAACAACAATCATACGACACATAGGCACTTTTTTTAGAGCGTAAATCTAGTAGGTTAAATGACGGGAACCATCCTTGCAAATTAAAAGTGACCCCGCCATGAAATAAAAAGTCATGTACCGATGTGACAAAAAATGAAAGGATCTATAAACCTTAAAATCTTTGTTAATGTCACTTTGTTGATTTAAGGCATCGAGCGTACCGGTGGATTCTACAGCATCAGACTCTTCAACGGTCGGTTTATAATTAAAAATAATCTCAAATATCTGCATCAAGAAAAAGGGGGTTTCATCTTCTTTCGTCTTTCTCACAGGACATTAAGATCGTAGCTGGTAAAAAGCCCCCCAAAACTGCCCACATGAGATGATTATAATGCTACCAAAAAGTAATTAACTTTTTTTCCAACGAGGTAATAACTTGATCAGAAAAGATGATTAACTAGATTTCCAATAAAATTCTCCATTCTTCAAGTAATTCTCTTTTCTTTTTCATCTTCCTGAATCACTGTGTTTTCAAGCCGGGCTCCCCGTCTTTGTCACCGAGCAGGATTAGAAATCGCCCCCCCCATGAAGTGAGCGTTGATGCTTTTAAAGGCTATGTTATAAATAAAAAGGCAAGCGCGTCCTAATTTCTGGCTTTCTGCGAATTTCTTCGAGGTAGATATTAGAACCTAGACGCGAGTGGGGGTCGGGTTACTCCAGACGCTCCTGCTGGTGAGGAACCGCAGCCGTCCGTCTCAGTCCGTCTTCCACACCATGTTGAGGACCTTCACCACCTCCTCGTAGATGATGAAGACGATGGCCACGTCCAGGCACACCCGGCCCAGCCGAGGAACCGTACCTTTGTAGAACCTGAACGGGCAGGACAGGGGTCAAAGGTCAGCCAGGATGCAGCCGTGCGACATTTACGTTTCATTGAAATTAAAAGTTCCCTCATGTAACCAATTGTGAACCGTGATACAATTTTATAAGAATTGTATTGGGGTTATTTTTGCAAAACTACCTGACATAGCAAAAGTAGTTAATTTTTTTTAGATACATTTAAAAAAAAAAAACTTAAAAAAAAAAAATCTGGATTTTTAATCCGCCATACAATTCTACACCATCGAATAGTTTGCTATAACGCTGGGTTTTTGCTGTACAAATGTATATATATATTAATTCTATTTCAATTTCAAAACCCTGTGATGACGTAAATAAAAAGCTACAATATAGCAAACCCCAACCCAAATTTAAAGAAAATCCAGATTTTTTAATCAGCGATACAATTTTATAAGAATAAGAATAAGAACGACTTTATTTATCCTGAAGAAAATTGTTGTGCCAGAGTTTCAAGTAAAACATAACAATAATAAATAATAGTAGGAAATTGTATAAATAGTATAAAAAAAAAGGGGGGAGAATAAGAAATACAAATTCAACTATAAAGTGTCAAAGTAACAAGTCAAGGCTATAATGTGTCTTAAGGTCTTATACCGTGGATATTTTGCTATACTGCGGGGTTTTTGCATTTAGAATTAATTTTTATATATTTATTATTTCTGTTTCAATTTCAAAACCCTGTAATAACACAAAAATTGTATTGCAATTTTTTATTCGCAATACAATTGAAAGAAAATCCAGATTTTTTCATCCGCATTTCAATTTTAGAAAAAAAAAATCTGGATTTTCATCCATGATACAATTTTATAAAAATGTTTTGCTGTATAAATGTATTTCAATTATTGTTATGGTAACAGATATAACAGTGCAAAATTTAGACTTTATTTAGATCGAAAATCAGTGATTAAATAAATGCAAAACTCCCTGATATAGCGAAAGTAGTGTCATTTTTTCAGATACAATTAAAAAAAATAAATAAAATAAAATCCGGATTTCTAATCTGCCATACAATTTAAAAAAAATCCGGATTTTCAATCACAGATACAATTTTATACCCTGGATATTTTGATATACACCAGGGTTTTGCAGTGGAAGTGTATGTTTCTATATTTCAATTTCCAAACCCTGTGATAACGCAAAAATTTTCTCGCAAAATAAAAATCTGGATTATTAATTTTAAATATAATTGAAAAAAAAATCTGGATTTTTAATCCGCAATTCAATTTGATAAAAATCCGGAATTTTAATCTGTGATACAATTTTATACCCTGGATATTTTGATATACACCAGGGTTTTGCAGTGGAAGTGTATGTTTCTATATTTCAATTTCCAAACCCTGTGATAATGCAAAAATTTTAGCGCAAAATAAAAATCTGGATTATTCATTTTAAATATAATTGAAAAAAAAAAATCTGGATTTTGAATCCGCAATTCAATTTGATAAAAATCCGGAATTTTAATCAGTGCAACAATTTACAATTTGCTATCCCGCAGTGTTTTTGACATCACGTCATTCGCTCCATAAAAGCGCCTCCTTTCTGAAACGTCATCCTGGGGCGAGAACTTACGCCATCGGCCCCTCGTGCTTCATGATCTTGACGGCGCAGTCCAGCGTGCCCTTGTACTTGTGCGCCTCCAGACCCTGTGAAACCACACGCGTTCGTGAGCGGCGTCCGGAGCGAAGGTTTTCGGCGCGAGGCCAGAGCGTCCCGTTCGACCCCACCTGCATTCTGGTCTTGATGACGTCCAGGGGAGTGTTTCCGAACACGCTGGCGGCGCCGGCCACGGCTCCGAACAGACCGGTGATCAGGGGGTTGATGGTTTTGTTGGCATCGCCGCCTTCGGCCAGAGAAGATACACACAAACATAAGATGCGGCGGCGGGTCGGCGTCTGGTGCGGCCAGGCGGTTGGACGGCGCACCTTTGTACCAGTTCCTCAGAGAAGTCATGACGTAGAAGCGAATGGCCTGGTTGGATCCTTGCTTCAGCACGGTGGCGGTGAGACCCTGGTACGTCCCCTTCAGCCCTACACACACACACACACACTTTCTATTAATATTTATACTCATTTTTATATATTTTCTTTTTTTTGTTTTTTTTTTGTCTTGCTATCTTCTCTCTTCAGCCTCTTGATTTATTTTTATATTCAGATTTATAGTCAAAATTTCCTTTTTTGTTGTTTGTCTTGCGATCTTCTCTCTTCTGCTTTTCTATTTATATTTATACTCATATTTATGTCCATAATTATTATTCTTCTCTCTTCTTGATTTATTTTTATATTCAGATTTATAGTCATAATTATTTCCTTTTTTTTGTTCTTTTTTGTCTTGCTATCTTTTTTCTTCTGCCTTTCTATTTATATTTATACTCATATTTATATATTTTCTTTTTTTTGTTTTTTTTTTGTCTTGCTATCTTCTCTCTTCTGCTTTTCTATTTATATTTATACTTATATTTATTTTTTGTTTGTGCTTTTTTGTCTTGCTATCTTTTTTCTTCTGCCTTTCTATTTATATTTATACTCATATATTTCCTTTTTTTATTTGTTTTTTTGTTTTGCGATCTTCTCTCTTCTCCCTTTTGATTTATTTTCATATTCATAATTATTTCCATTTTTTGTTTTTGTTTGTCTTGCGATCTTCTCTCTTCAGCCTCTTGATTTATTTTTATATTCAGATTTATAGTCATAATTATTTCCTTTTTGTTGTTTGTTTTGCGATCTTCTCTCTTGTGCCTGTCTATTTTTATTTATACTCATATTTATGTCCATAATCATTTCCATTTTTGTTTGTTCTTTTTTGTTTTGCTATCTTTTTTCTTCTGCCTTTCTATTTATACTTATACTCTTATATATTTCCTTTTTTTATTTGTATTTTTGTTTTGCAATCTTCTCTCTTCTGCCTGTCTATTTTTATCTGTCCTCATATTTATATCCATCATTTTTTCCTTTTTTGTTCGTTCTTTTTTTGTCTTGCTATCTTTTTTTTTCTGCCTTTCTGTTTATATTTATACTCATATATATTTCATTTTTTTATTTGTTTTTTGCTTTGCTAGCTTCTCTCTTCTTTCTTTTGATTTATTTTTATATTCATAATTATTTCCATTTTTTTGTTTTTGTTTGTCTTGCAATCTTCTCTCTTCTGCTTTTCTATTTATGCTTATACTCATATTTATATTCATAAGTATTTCCTTTTTTGTTTGTTTTTTTGTCTTGCTATCTTCTTTCACAAGCCTTTCTATTTCTATTTATACTCATACATATATTTCCTTTTAGTTTTTGTCTGTCTATACTCTATTTTTCTATTTATATTCATTTCATTTGTTTGATATCATAAGTGTTACGCTGCCATGACGAAGGACTTTCCCCTCTGGGGATTAATAAAGTTCATCTGGTGTTAAAGGTCAGCCTGTGGGCGGCGCTGGATGTCTTTGTGTGGACACGAGATTATCAGAAGGTTTGATTTGAAAATCTCACCCTTTATTCCACCTGATAAAACATCATTTTCTTTACAGGGTGGAACCTGATTTTGATGTTTTGCAAACATTTCGCTCTGCTCAGAAACACAACTTTCACCGTCAACTCCAAAGCACATCAGTTTAAAGCGGCCTATTTATTTATTCAGTCTCCATCGCTTTTATTGTTTTGTTTTTTTTTCCTTTTGTGTACGTCTACATGTCTGCACGTGCGGTGTTGAGTAAATGCCATAACTAAAATGTCAAATGTCTCCTCTCACCTTGAGTTTTGATAATCTCTCTGACTCCGTGGAAGAAGCCCTTGTACTTGGGGTTTGCCGACGTCTGGTCGTGGATGAATTTCACCTGAAACAGCGACAGGAGGCGCCGGCGGGTCACGCTACGGCAAGCACATTTAAAACTCTGCTTTCTTTTATTTTTTTAAGGCCACAAAAGTCCCGCTTTGCTTCCTGTCGGGCTCGTGATGAATATTTAAACACAGGAGAACTTCTGCTTATTAATTCGATTTGTTTGTGAAATGTCTCCCGTTGAAATCAATGTCAATCCCCCAGTTCTGAAAAAAATACTGCCCCCTTTTTTAAACATTTTTATGGGTTTATTTGTGGCAAAATTACAGAAAGGAGTGGAAGATAACCTCAAATACCACTGTTTCTAGTGTTCTATCTCTTCTATCCAGCACTTGCACTCAACATTTCCTTCATGAAATCAGCAAAAGTAAAGCTTCTTGTGTGTGAGACTCTCGCTAACGCTCTCTGCTAGCGCTCTCTGCTAACGCTATCTGCTAACGCTCTCTGCTAACGCTCTCTGCTAACGCTAGCTGCGAAACAGCTTTCATTCATCCAAACTAACAATAACTTTTCTACTTCTGCTAGCAACACCGCTATCCAAGCACTTTTAACCTTTTTGGGAGCCAAAATGAAGGCTAGCTTACCGATAACAGTACAATAAATATGTTTGTGTTTTCGTGCGCTTGCTTAAAAATGGATTATTTGTAATTAGGGCCGTCCGTAAGCCAAGACTGCGAACCGACACCCGATTTTTTTGTTTGTTCTTACTTATTCATGCGTTCACTGAGCAGAAATAAAACGTTCTTTAAATCCGAATGATAAATAAATAAATTTAAAGTTCATCGTGATTACAAACGTATCAAAAACATTTTGACGATAACTTTGAGTTCATACCAGATGTAAATGAAGCAGCTGGAAAACAACGGAAATAAAACCAGAGCCAGGAGCCTGAGAAGCGAACCAGAAGAGTCGGCTTGTCCTCACCTTCACGGTCTCCATGGGACAGACCACCAGCACCGCCTCGGACACGCCGGCGCCCAGACCGCACAGGAAGCCACGCTTGCTGTCCAGCTTCCCGTTCTCGTCACGCATCTTGTTGCTGAGGAACTCAAACACCCCGAACCTGCGGGGGAACGGACGGATGAAGGACTCCACGTCGGCGGACGAGCCACGCCGAACCAGGAGGAGGCCTTTCTTGATGACCTAATCTGATGTTCAGAAGGCCGGACCGGTATCACATTGCAGCGTAACTACCGACCGGTAACGCCGAGTCCAAAGGTTTCCAGGAGAACAGCTCGATGATGAACATCTTCCAATGTAATCCTCTAAAAACCTGAGCTTCTTTCAGAAAAGTAGGAGTTCTGTCTTCTCAGTTCTCCGTGCCAAACAAGCGTACGTGTTTCTTCTGAGCCTCCACCGACAAATAGGAAGCGGGAAACCCTGCTTCTCACCGATGAGGGCGTCGTGGCCGACGGAAAAAGGAGGTACATTTCTAACTATTAGACAAAAATGCTTTTTACCCGGAAGTCGCGTCGCCGCTTGAGTCATGTTGCTAACACTGGCTAAAAGAGTCCTCGCCGGCTCCTCGCAGACAATATTTTTGTTTCAAAAAAGTGGTTTTCAAATTGTTTTCAAATTTCAAATTGTAGATTTATTCCATACCTGTGACACCCCTGGGTTTAAGAGAGGTCTGATCCTCCAGCCTTCTCAACGCTACCACTTTGCACGAATGGATTTGGTGCGGATGAGAAAGTGCGTGTGTGTGTGTGTGTGTGTGTCAGGCGGTGGTTGGAGATCCGTTACCTGACGGCCGCCTTGGGGATGGAGCCATAGAGCAGCGAGCTGAGGCCCCGGTAGAGGCCCCTGACCCCGTGGCCGTCCACCGTCTGCTTGACGCAGTCGGCTGCCGAGAGGACAGAGGAGACAAGCGGCGCTTTTTGGTTTTTGTCTTTATTTTAAAACACTCGCGTACGTGTGCCGCGCTGGCACAAAGCCCTGGCGCTCGGGCAAAATGCAGTCCCTGTGCGTTGATACTAATGCGGTGGAAAGAAAAAGGAAAAAAAGGAAATGCAAAAAAACAAAAACAACAGAATGTGAAAGGAAGGCATTGGGTCTGGATATAGGTTTTAGTTGTCGTGGAGCTGTTTTTGTTCACCCTGAATGATTTAAAAGGAGCCGTGCATTCATACATGCATTCATTTCAGTCCCAGACTGATCCCACCAAGGAGCTCCACTCAACGCCACAGGAGCTCTTTCCTACCTGAGGCTATCACACTTTTTAATTCCTCTTCCTTCAGCCGGAGGGAATCTGCAATCTTTGTACTTTTTAAGACCTTAAAACACTTGGTAGCCTTGACAATTTATATTTTATTGTATTTCTTAATCTCCCTCCTTCCTACTATTATCTATTATTGTTATGTTTTTGCTTGAAACTCTGGCACAACAATTTCCTTGGGGATAAATAAAGTTGTTCTCATCTCATCTCGTCCAGACACACAACCCTTCACCTCATCCAGACGTCACAGAGCAGAGAAACATTCACTCTGTCATTCTAACATGTAGGAACTTTGATTTTCGCTGTATGCCTGCGTTTGAGGCTACTCACCGATGCCTCTGTACTTGGGCGGGTTGGCCTTCTCGTCCAGCTGCAGCTGGGTCTTCACGTACTCCGTGGGGAAGGTGATGCAGATCTCAATGCCTCCCGCGATCCCGCCTGCGCCCGACAAAACCAAACGCTGAGGCCCCGAACAGAAAACACAGCCGGCGCGCCGGCCGGGCAGATGCAGAGACACGGATCTCACAAAACACACAAACACCACGACGTGGGACGGATGAACGTCGGCTTATTGAAAAAGAGGTAAAACGAGGGTTATGACGGTAGAAGACGTCGACGGGCAACACGGAGCAGCACACTCTGCTACGACACCGGGCCAGTTAGTTTGTGTGTTTGTACGTCGTTTGTTCATGATGAGGGACGATATTTACTTTTTGTTCTGTTCTCCCGGGGGATGGATTTTACCGACCTCTTCGGCTCCCATCAATTCTACCCGCGGGCCAAAGTTGGGATCCATTAAGCCGATCTGAAACGTATGCGCTGCAAATTCTACTTTGTCATTTCTATCCGTCAATAATTATACAGGCAAAAAAAAGAAAAGGTTTTCTCTGGGTCAAGGTCTGATGTGTTAGCGACACTCCTGTTCAACTCCTGTTAAAGTTATCAGCTAAACCAGCGTCTTCCAAACGTCCAGACTTCGTCTCCCTGCGGCACTTTCTTCTCCGTACTTTGTTGGATTTGAATTTTGTTTGATTTTCTAACTTTCGTCCGTCTGTTCGGACGGCGGCTCTCTGTGACATTGAAAGGCCTTCCCGCCGTCAAACCGGCGCGGCCGGTTATCGACGCCAAAACCCGACCCCGCCCGCCGATCCGCCCGTCCGCACCGGATCGATGAGCGGCTATCGACGCCGCTAACGTAGCTTTATCAAGGATCGGCGAAGGGTCTCGCCAAGGGTCGGACGTTTGACGTGGAAAAATAAAAAGTAGAAAACCTGCAAAAACGGGGGCCGTTTAAAGCGAGCGTCCGCGGCCCCGGCCGGCTCCACCTTAAAGGCCGGCCCGCCGCCATCTGCAGTCGGAGTGCGCACATGCAGGCGGCGTGTGATTGGCTCAGGCCACGCTGGTGCGGGTCAAGCCCTCGCCCTGGGCCGCTGCCAGGTGGAGGGGGCGTGGCGCTCCCTGCGGCCGGACGCCCGGAGGAAATAAAAAGAGTCTTTACCAGACACGCAGCTTTGAGGGAGAGCGGAGAAAAATAGGATAAAATTAAAAAAAAAAAAAAAAAAAAAAAGAAATCCCCAGGGCTGCCAACTATTCATTTGATGTGTTTTCTTGCAGTTCCAGCTAAAACCCCAGTTCAACTTTATTATCATCCGCTTCTTGTGTCTGTTTTAACCCATTTCCTTAAACAAAGTCACTAAATCCCATGCCTTTAGCTTAATTCCCAGGTAGTTTTTGCCTTCCAGCTTGGCGTCCGGATGACGTATCTCCTGTTTCTGGAAGCGGGTTTGGTCCGAGCCCGCCGCGGCGCCGTGGACTTGTACAGGAAGTGCACGGGAAGCGTGCGGAACGTGATCCCTACACTTTAAGATTTCGCTCATTTCTCACGGCGCCTTGGCGGACCGGCCGGAAACGATGCTACTTTGTGTTTTCCAGCGGCGGGCTGGGCTGTTTTTTTACTGTGAATGTGCATTATTTCCACAAAAAGCACCATGCAGGGGGAAGATTCCAACCTGCGCTCAGCCATGCGGGGCCATGTGGGGCCATGCGGGGCCATGCCAGGCGTCTGCATGTTTAGTGTTCACGTCCGCGGCCCGAAGCTGCTATTAGAACCCATTTTCAGAAAGCGCACGCCGTCATCATCGTCATCCACAGGCGAAACCGTGTACCTGCATGGAGGCCGTGGAGGATCTAGAACCGGTCCGTCAGGTGGAACGCGTCCTGACACACGGACTGCGACGGGACAGGCAGTCGGCGTGCGCTTCCTCATTTGCTGGCCGTCGGCGTCGGTCCGTACGGCGGCCCTCCGACGCTTCGTTCGGGGAAAAACAAGCCCTTATCGCGCGTGGCGACCGAGCCGAAGGCCACATTCCATTCGGGTCCGGCGCCTCCGGGGACGATCGGGCACAACTGCGCAATTACATTGTAAGCGCTCGCAAAAAACAAAACGTGGCGGGCAAAAAGAAACAAAACAACACAAGCTAACAAGGGGGTTTGAGAGCAAATCGCCGTCGCTGCCGCCGGACTGAGACTATCTATCCTCAGATCTGCGGACGCCGCGTCATTTAACATCATCTATATTAACAGACTGAGAAGTTTGGGGAGAAAAGACAGGAAAAAGGAGTTAAGCTAGATGATTTGATCGGTGTATAGATTTCTGCGGGCCGAGGGTGCGGGTCGTGTGTTCGGGGTCACCCCGGACCTTCTGAGCGACGGCCAAAGGGCGCCGACCCGCCGCCGCGCTGCAGAGCACGTGCGCTAGCATTCTGCCGCGTCACCCAGGACGACCACGGCTTTCGGGGCGGAGAGGCCACGTAGATGTGAGGAGAAAGCGGAGTCGGAGACTCTTTCCCCCGTCTGGCCGCTGTCGCAACATCGCTGTCACTGATTGACCGGCCTCAGACTCCCCTGGTGCACTTTTTAACCCCGTCGTTTCTGGCTAACCGCTAAGCAAACAAAATTGCAGCAAAAAAGGAGCAAAAGTCGCCATGTTGGAAGCAAAGCCCTGTGGTTTGCCGTTAAATCGATGATCGCGCCGGTAGGTTCAGATGAACTCCCCTTCGGTTCAGAGGCACGTCTATTTTACAAAAAACAAAACCAAAACAACTAAATTTATTTTGAGGAGATCAACCGAATTGATGAGCAGATTCATCCCATTTGTTCCCCTAGTGTTTCCTGTTTTTCATTTTAATTCTCACCTCTGGTGAAAGAGACCTTTTCTTATTTCTAATCAACATATCATTGACCAAATAACCCAAGAATGTTCCCTTATTTAAACCTTTTAGCGAGTGCACTAGCATTATAGTATCAACGTTTAGAGCCCGACGAGTAACGAACGCAACCTCCGATGGCTATTAAACACGGGGAGAGCTTTGTTTTTTGGATATCTCAAACGATCCAGGCCTCCCTGACGATCAATACCAGCGTCGGGCCGTGACGCTGATGGATGGATGGGCCCCTGAGCCGGTCTGGTCCCCAGGACCCGGCCCTGCGGGAGGTTTTGTGTGGGGTCACAGTGAAGCCTCTGACCGACTCGCAGGCCGAACGGTGGGTTTCCGGCGACACGGACAGCCTTTGGGTCAATGTTCCCCCTTTTTGAAAACAAACAATATAAAGGAAGAGTCATGGGATCGTCTGATGCAAGCCTGCAGAGGTGGCGTCCAACTGGCGTGGATGCTTTTGCGTGTACACGTGGATTAGGTCGCTGCACGGTTTTATCCGGACACCAGAAGCAGATGTGTGGACGTTCATCCCGTGCTTTCATGGACGCTCGCCGTAACGGCCGCGGGAGGGAACTTGCAAAACAACTTTCCAATGAACTTACCTGCCAGGATCGCTTTTCCGGGGTGCGTCAGTTTGGCTTTACCGGCCGGAGCGGCGGCGGCGGCGGCGGCCAGGCACCGGGGTCTGCAGAAGGGGCTCACGAAGCCAGGCTGTCCGGACATGACTGCGATCCCCGGCGGCCAGAGTGAAGTTGTCGGTGCTGGTCGGTTCCTGTCGCTCAGCCCCCAGCCGTCATGCAGCTCGGCGTTGTTTCCTGTGTGTGCAGAGAGCAAACACTCAGCGTGGCGTGCAGGAACGACCGACCATTGGACTTTAGTGCGGACCGGCTTGATAAATGTTTGTGTACTTTTTTTTTTTCTTTCCTCCTGACAGTTTAGTTCCCTCCTCCGCGCTCCGGGGGCTGAAAGCGTCGAGTCAGTGTTCAGGGAGGGGCCGGCCCAGCCATGACACCCGCCGCGCCCCTCCCTTCCTCCGCGGTTCTCGCAAACGGTTTTAAGGAGGACCGGCGAGATTTCCACGCGGCGCCCGGCCGCTAGGAGGCGCTGTTTCGCCCTTCTCGTCGCAACCGGAGGGCGGAAGCGGGGCGTTCTGGGAAATGTAGTTCTACCGCCGAATGACCCCCCCCCAGTTCAAGTTGTTAAATAAGTAAAACATAAAAACAGAATGAAAAACGCAATAAAATGCGGCATCATGTGTGTGTGTGTGTGTGTGTGTGTGTGTGTGTGTGTGTGCGGTTACTTTTTCTCAAGCGGAATTCACACGTATTTCTCTCTTATTTAGCCGGAAACCGTCACGGCAGATGCTAGCAAGCTAATACTCAACAACAGAGTTTGTAGTTGGACGCAGCTTAGAAAGGTGACACAAATGACCTCAAATATAAAGATAAAATACATTTTCAGAATATAACGAACACACACAAAATGCCTCTGCTTTGTTTTTCCTCGACTATGTGAAAGCGCAGCCCGGTATTTACCGCTTGTCCCGTTCGATTAGCGCCCTCCGCTGCGGCTCCCTGTGGCTTTGGGGAGGGAAAAAACAGTTTTTAATTCAAATCTATTTTTAGTTCGTTCATTTTTAAATGTTGTTTTAATAAATGACGGTAATAGGAGGACGGCATTTTTGGTTTGTTGCCGGTTAATCATTTAAGTTCAGTTTTGTTGTCATAAATACAAGGACTCAAATAAACGTTGAACATTTTGCTTCAAAGTAACCTTCGTAACCAACGTCTTTTTGGAAGAAATGTCATTCCGTTTTCTCTGCAGCCCGTTGTTGATTTAAAAACACTTTTTGTTTCCACAGAGCCCAATTGGCGTGTTAAATCCTTTAAAATTTCAAAAGGGGTTGTGTTTTCTCGAAAGGTCGCCCACTTCTTGTTTAGCGTTAGCTGGAGTCTACATTAGCATCTTCGCTGTAGCTAGTAACGTTAGCTGGGCGCCGTTAGCAAGCCGTTAAGATTTGGACTGCCTGAATGCGACACTGAAGGTGAACTGCTTGAAATCCTGGATCAAACACTATCATTCTTTTTGCTATTATATTCCTAACTACTTATTCAACAAAGTCTTCTGCTTATCTTTGACTTTCATATCAACAAGATTCCTGTCCAATTTTCAGAGTTCCATAAACCAATATTAATGTACCGGAAAATGATATATGTACACAATTTCTCACCACACGTTACAATAACATGGAACAATAGATATGTACTGCATGGCAACAAATCTCTGTTTTACAAGGAATGCTTTGAGAAAGGTATATGGTCAATAATTGACTTGATGGATGACAATGGCAGTCCTCTAGACTATGAACAGTTCTGTACTACACACAGATTTGAGCCTCCCATATTAGAGTTGATAAAGTTACGAAACGCACTGCCTCGACAATTTGTATTCCTGACCAAAAATAGAATGACGCACCGAACTGTACAACCACAGTTACTATCACTCCAGGGAATCTCAATTCTGGACAGAAAGTGCAGCAACTCCTTTATTAGGAAATGTTTCACAGGAAACTTATTCCCTGGACGTCAAATTAAAAATAATATTCGAAATAAATTTGATAAGAAATCGATTGCCACGCTGCGAACTATGTATCTGACTCTACCCATACCCCCCAAGGCAAAAGAGACCCACTTCTAAATTATGAATGACATCTACCCATCTAAGGAATTATTGAGGGTACGCTTTACTTTTGAAGATAATATTTGTACATTTTGTGAAGACCACATTGAAACCACTGACCAGCTCATATTTTTCTCGTGCGAAAAAGTACAAGGCTTTTGGGCTAAAACTCAAAAACGGGTTAAAGATAATTTTCCATCGTCACCAGTTTCCTCCTCAAGAGATGATATAACATTTGGTTTACTTTTAAGCAACATAAGAGATGAACTCTGTGTCAATGTTATTTTAGGCCTGGCCAAGTTCTTCATTCACAAAAACAGAATGCAAAAATGTTCCCCCAATTTTACCTTCTTCATAAACAATTTTGGATAATATGAAAAATCCTTAAAACTTATGGAAAAATCCCAAAACCAAAATATATACAGTTTGATGTCTGAGATTCCTTGTGAACCACCAACTTAATTACATGTTATATTCCCCTTGCAATTTTTTTTTTGTTTTTAATTCCATTTGTCTATCTATATATTTAATTGTTTCCTTTTAATTTCTTTTTTTGTCTAGCATTATAAATTTCTCACAAACTGTTCACACTAGTAACTTCTGATTACATACAGAACGAATGTCCCTAAGTCCTTTGCTCCCTCATCCCCGGGTGTTTTACTGACATTCAATTCTACCTTGCCATGTTTATTTGTAAATATATATTTTTATTTATGCTGTTTGTGTTCAATAAAAATAAAATAAAAAAAATTAGCAAGCCGTTAAAACAAGCTAGCTAGCTAGCTAGCTAGCCCGGTGGCGTCAACGTCCATCAACTGCCATTAAGCTAATGGACGTGGGAACCATTTATTCTTCATCAAATGGCGAAATATCTTCAGACTAAAACATTTTAGATACAGAGACAGATTTATGCACGTTAAATAAAAAAAAAGTTTTTGTTTTTCTTTGAGTCTATGCGACGGATGGAGAAGTGTGTATGTGTGTGTGGGGGGGTACTTTACGCTTAAGTAAAAAGTAGTAAAAAGGTCAAGAAAATTATTTAGATTTACAAAATAAATAAATGATTCAGCGAAAAACAAAAAATGTTTCTACATTGTTTCTGTAGAGGTGATTTGAGAAAAAGTCTCTTTTTTCTAAAAATAAATAGATAAATAAATAAATAGATAAATCGCGATGTTTTCGGTGAGCTGCTAGCATAAATGAGTTTCACCTCTTCACTTTTGGTAGTTTGTTTTGCTATTTCTGTTATTGTTCGCTGTGACGGTTGATGTCATTTCAGTTAAAACTCTAATTCTCAAAGCAGGGGCTCCAACGCCTGCGGTGATGTCACAAAGACAAGCCGGCCGATAGAAAAGCGTCCACCGCGGCGGTTGGGGGGACACTCGGTGCTAGCAGCTGGAGCCGTGCCGCAGGAGAACATCTCAACCTCTACGACGCACCTTCTTCCACCTTCTCCCACCTTCTCCCACCTTCTTCCACCTTCTTGCACCTTCCTGCACCTTCTTCCACCTTCTTGCACTGTCCGGACTGGGATGGCGTCTGTTTGTCTCCAAATGCCGGTTAGTCCGCAGGAAAACACGTTGACTCCGTGCAGAGACACACATTCATACACAAACACTATTTTGAATACTTTGCTGCAGCTGTAAACTCCATTAATGCATAAATCTGACACTTTATGTGACTTTCTAGCATCCGTTCAACGTTATAATTCAATTTAGCTTAAACGTATAAACAAAATACAAATTCTGGTTGTGATTTATCCCTGATGATGATGTTTGCTGTTTATGTCTTCCTTTCTATTTATATCTATATTCATGTTTATTACTGGCATTATTGCTGTTATGCTGCTGTGACAGCAATGTGTCCTATGGGGATCATTAGAGTTTATCTTAAATGTTTTAACTTCCTCCAAGGATATTAATGCCCAAATCGGTGGTCGTGTGTGCTTGAATTTCAATTCAAGTTGTTATATTGTGGGAAGCAGGGGTTTAGCAAAGTAAGAAGGATAAGTTGCTCTCAGGATTTGATAAAATGACCAATGAAGGGAAACCCAGGATGGTGTGTGTCCCCGCCACATGCTAGAATAGAAATATAACTTTAAGTTTTGAAATTTTTTAGTTAAGAATAAATGTGGAATATTTACATGCAAGTCAAACACTGACTGCAACAATTCAACATGAATATATGTAACTTAAAAGGTTAAATGTATTGAAAAAGGTGGAATGTTTACATGTAATTGACAGTCATGGTGCATCCATGTGGTGTGTTTACCTAGGATTCTTTACTTGCATTGTTACACACACACACACACACACACACAGATGTAAAAGCAGATTTAGTCTGTTTCTGCAAAAGGATGCTGTTTGCATGTCCTTTGTGTCTTTCTTTGTGTTTTGCCTGTTTACACACCCCTCAGCCCAGGCAACTGCAAATGTATCCTTTGATATTTTGATATTCTTCGATCAGAGACGTAACGGCTGCTTTGGGTGTGTGTGCGCAGGGAGCGGAGGCGTCTGCCGAGGACCAGCTCCTGTGCGCCATCTGCCTGGACGTGTTCACCGACCCCGTCACCACGTCCTGCGGACACAACTACTGCAAGCGCTGCATCGACAAACACTGGGACGTCAAGACGCCGCACCGGTGCCCCATGTGTAACAAGCTTTTCGAGGCCAGGCCCGAGCTGCGCGTCAACAAGTTGCTGTCCGAGCTGGTCGCTAAGGTCAGATGGTCGCTCAAAGAGCGCGCCGCCGACGGACAGGCCGGGCGGGTGTGCGCCAAGCACCTCCAACCCCTGGACCTCTTCTGCAGGACGGACCGGAAGTGCATCTGCGCTCAGTGCTCCGTGTCGGACCACAAGAAGCACCGAGTGGTGCCGTTGGAGGAGGAGTACAAAAGGAAGACCAAGGAGCTGAGGAAGACCGAGACCGAGATCCGGCTCATGATCCAAGAGAGACGGCAGAAGATCTCCGATTTGAAACGCTCCGTCGCGGAGGAGGACGCAAACGCACAGGTCAAAGATAGCACCCAGGTTTTCACCGCCCTGAAAATATCGGTCAAGAGAGGCCTGGGGAAGTTTGTGGAAACGGTCCGAGAGAAGCGGCGGAGGACGTCGCTGCGGCTCAAGGCCGAGGCCGAGGACTTTATCGGCGAGCTGGAGCGGGAAATCGACAAGCTGTCGGAGCAGAGCACGGAGGTGGAGGAGCTCTCGCACGCTCAAGACCGACTCCATCTGGTGGAAACACTACCGGCGCTGCGCTCATCCCTTCCCACCAAGGACTGGACGGACGTCGGCGTCCAGCGGGCCTCTCACGACCCCACGGTGGCTCAAGCTCTGGTTCAGCTGGAGAGGATGCTCAGAAGCGATATCAAGATGTTGTTAGATATCGAGCTGAAGCGGCTCCAGCTGCAACAGGTGAACACCGTTTGCGACGCTTCTGCTCCGCCGGCATCGAACACGCCGAGATACTTCACCCGCTCCGCTGTACAGGACAAGACGCCGGACGCTTTGTGATCAACTTATCCCGGTCAATAAATGCCTGGAATTGCCTGGAGGAAGGGTGAGCTTCCATGCATGCAGCCGTCCTCTCAAAGGGAGCCCCGGTTACCCAGACGCTATTTGATTACACAAATGAAATCCATCCATCATTTGCCGTTTATCCCACACTCAGGGTTGCGGGAGCCCATCTCAGGCAGTTTGACTGGACCGGTCGCAGGGCTCCACACAGAAAGGTCGGCCCGGGTCCTTGTTGCCACCCAGGTCCACAAACCTTTCGACGAAGCTTGTATAGAATTGTAAAAAAAAACCATTTTGCTCACGCGCCACCATTGTTTGCGTCGATCGCTGTCCGGGTCGCGATTTACACGGTGGAAAATGTATTTCCGCCGCGTAAATATATTTAGCATTTGCTATACTTGTTTAGCGACACCTCCAGGCCAACATATTTTGTAAAAAGATGAAAAACCTTTGATAAAACATGGAAGAATGTTGGTTATGAACCTTTTAAAGACAAAAATCCCAAGTGTAGATAGTGCGCCTGCCTCATGCAAATCAAAAAGGTGCTTGTTCCAAGGTGCTGCTTGTTTTCTGCTGCATTGCATGTGTAACTCACAATGATTGTAAATAAACTCGCTCTTTCTGCATATCTCCTGTTTTATTCAACCCACATCAATAAAAGTTTATCTAACTCGACCAAAAAAAAATGGCTTTGCAACTACAAGATGTGGAAAATGTGTGCCTTATTGACTACCCGATGGGGTTTGTCGTTTTTACTTGTTTTCCATAAACCCATTAATGAACGTTTCGACTGTTGGGATTCCGGATTTCTATCTTGACACCGCAGCGACTCTTTGATCGCCGGCCCAACACCGCGCATGCGCTGTATGTCTCCTTCACCGTGCCCTGTCCCAATGCAGGAGAGGGTGCTAAGCTAGGCTAGCTGTCAATCCACCGAGCCGCATCACGCCAGGGACTCTCCGGGATTTACAAACGCCCCTTTGCACGCACCGTGACACCGGTAAGCAGCCGCAATACGTGCTTATACCTCTTAATTTATCGGTGTTTTCCTCACAAACCCTAGATTAACGCGTTGCTTTGTCGTTTCCAAAACGATACGTCGATCCGGGGTTAGCAGATGCCTAGCATGCACGGAGTTATGTAATGATGCGCAGCCTTGGGATGGACACTTAAATCCCCGCGTTAAAGCCTTATCGTGTGATGGCGTGGACTTTTTCACGGGAAAAAGCTGACATTTCCACATCGTGAAGCGGTCCGTTAGCTGCTGGCTCCCGTTATTCTGCTCGCCGTCAACCCCCCACGGCCCATCTGCTGTCCTTTGTGTCCTTTGTCCCGAAACATGCACGGCACAAATTCCCCCTCGTCTAATCTTACACAGCACTTTGCATGCAAGTGCAAAGCTTCTACCGTCTGGTTTTTCTCCTGAAAGACACATCTTGCACCTGTGAATAACCGTGTAATAAGGCTAAATGGACATGGGCCTGAAGGCTAGTTTGCATGGTCTTTTCACATGCAGTGTCATTTTAGGTCCGGATGAGTCATTGGTAATAATCGATAATAGGCAGAACTGTCGCCGCTCATCTTTGTGATGTAGATGTGGGGTGACTTTATCCGAGATCCACGAAAAGACACGCCAATCCATCATTATTAGTTTTACTTTTCACTGAGAATTCTGTGAATCCATCCTTAAAGAAGAAACAAATCATCCAGCTTGTGTTTCAGAATCCTTACGTCTCTACTTTTTATGAATCGTGATATCTAAATGCGGGTAAAGTAAGCCAGTGTCACATTTTTATGTTTTTTTTTTTTTGTTGCACCGTTGGATTTCAGAATCGGAGCAAGAAATTCATGTCCAGGAGCGAAGCATGAACGTGGTTATACTTGTTCTAATGCGGATCATTTGTGTCTGCAGAGAAGGAGCAGAATGGAAGTGGGTGTGTCACTACATGGGATCATTATTGACTTTTGTTTTTATACCACAGCGTCTCTGTCACGATGGTGATGGAGGCCTCCGTCCTGCAGCCGTGCCCGTCTGGTTTCCGGGCCTCCCTTCAGCCCGACTCCCCTCCTCCCACTCTTTGACCCCAAACGCTCAGCGTTCATTATTTATCATTCTAATGTCGTACTCCAAAGCAAGGCTTGAACGTCACCTCTGCATTTAAACCCTGTCAAACAGACAAAGCTGCGCTTCGAATCCCGATAGCTAGCGCGGTGATAACACACTGCTTTGGAAGGTGTTTCACAGCAGCGGCGTGAAAAGCTCTTGTGAAAACGATGTTTCCATTTGCAGAAGCCGAATCAAAGTGAACGCTGGCAAATGAAAAGGTTAAAAACAGAGGACTAACATTTCAATAGCAAGTGTAATTCCATGAAATCATATGGATGAGACAGGCTAACTTCCCTGTGGTGTTTTTTTTTTTTTCGTGAACATAAACAGCGTGGTTATAAATGCGTTATTTATCTGCTCGTTGCTGTTTCGTGGTCACCCTCAGCAGCGATGGCCGTCCCTCCTTCCTACTCGGACCTGGGCAAGGCCGCCAAGGACATCTTCAGCAAGGGCTACGGTGAGTTTGTACGCCGACGAGCGAACGACGGACCTCCCACAAGACACGGCTCCTTCTGGATGTTGAAGACCACAAGCTTAAGTTTAGCGTAGCCTTGCTTAGATTAGCGGTTTGCCGCTAATTTGTCACGACATGTTTGGCGGCAAAGACGGATCTGTGCCGACGCCGGATTTGTTTCCAAATGTGCAGACGGTGGACGCTCGGCTCGAAAAGTCGCGTCCCGGGAGGTCAAATATTTCTATTTTCTTCAGACGTGTGGACAAAGCAAAGGAAAATCTCCCCCCGCGCTGCTCCGATTACATCGTCAGCGCGCTAACCGGCTAACCGACGCGTCGCCGCCGTCCTTTAACGTCGGCGGGTTGGAAATCTGCTTAGACGGCGACACGAGAGCGACGCCGGCGCTCCGGACGCTCGGTTTTGGGGTCCTGAGAAACATCCAGAACCCCTCACAGATGAAGCAAATCTGCAGGATGCGAACGACGGGTCACAGCAGGGCAACGATAACCGGATCAATAATAGAAATAGAAAAAATGAAAACTAGATAAGGGAATGGAAAAAAAAAAGGCAAAAACAGTTGGATAAGCAGGGTGAGGATGAAGTGACGACACCAACAAGGGAAAAAAGAAAAAGAGCGAAGAAACGCTTGAATACCAGAAAAACAAATGTGAATGCTGCTCTTTTAAATTTGTTTTTCACTGTCCAATCACTTCTTCTTCCTGTGTCAAACCTCCCGCCAGGCTTTGGACTCGTGAAGCTGGACCTGAAGACCAAATCCCAAAGCGGCGTGGTGAGGGCCGCATTCACACTCCCCCTCCGCCCTCCCGGTTTGTGCTTCGTCACCGGTCGCGCCGCTAACGCTAACGCCCGACATCCCGGGATAACGGGCGGCGCCGTAAACACGGGGAGGGGGGGGGGGGGGCGGACGCCGGGTCGGCGCCGTCGGCGCTCCGGCTATCACGTTTGCTATGTTGTAGAGAAACGCCGCCGTCTAACCGCTTGCTCTGTCTCCCGGCTGCCGCTGCGGACGCTGGCGTAGATGGTAAGATGGCGTCGCTCCCGTCGGCACGCTCCCGCGGCGCCGCGGCGGCGTGACGGGGCCGGCGTTTGGGGGAAGGCTTTTTAACAACAGTGGGACATTAAAAAAATAACGCAGAATGATCCATCGACTACGATTTTTATGATCTGATTTTGTACTTTTAATTTTTTTTCAATAATACAGCTTGGTTTTACGCCAAACCGCCATGTGAGGAATTGTTTCATTATCATCAATTCGCACCGAAATCACAGCTTTCTTATTAAAAGTATTGTTTTCAGCGAGAAGATGAAATAAAAGCGACTAAATGATTAGTCGCATCGGGGGAGATCTCATCGCAACAGAAAACATGAAGACGGGCCGGTTGTCGGCTGGGAACAGTTGTTACATCGATAGGAATTCATGAAAATAAACACATGGGTGCTACCGGAGAAAAACAAACCCGTTTGAAATTACATTTACATTTACATTCCATTTGGCAGACGCTTTTATCCAATGCGACTTACAACAGAGGACATAAGGACTGCAAATACAAGATGAAATTGTCGTGATTTCAACGTAGCTTCGCGCTCAGTTGTGGATTCATCACAAAACTGTGATGGACACGGGAGGAAAGTCTTAGTCTATCATTTTGCCTTTTTTATTTCATGTTATTGTTGAAAACAATACTTTTGATAAGAAAATTGTGATTTATGAGCAGATTTATGGCGATGAAATCACATGACAAAGTGGTGTTATTAAAAAAAACACAGTTAATTGATAATGTAGTCTTTTTCTATTCAGCTTTTTGTTGAAAAAATACTTTTTTTTATTAAAAAAACACACAGATGAAGGATTCATCATTAAAATCAGTCAATTGATAATATAGTCTTTCATTTCACATTCTTGATGATAATGCAAGGAATAACAACATGACGGTTTAGCGTAAAACAAAGCTGTATTTGTTGAAAAAACAAATTTACATCCACAGGATTCGGTAGCGAAGCCGTCGTGATTCAATAATTTAGTCATTTTTATTTCATCTTCTCGTTGAAAACAATACTTTTAATAAGAAAGCTGCGATTTCGGTGCGAATTGATGATAATGAAACAATTCCTCACATGGCGGTTTGGCGTAAAACCAAGCTGTATTATTAAAAAACAATTAAAAATACAAGGATCAGATCATAAAAATCATAGTCGATGGATAATTCTGCGTTTTTTTAATTTAATTTTATTTTTTTGATTTCCCATTGTTGTTTAAACGCCAGCTCCGTCCCTCGCCGGCCCGACGCTCCCGTCGCAAAGAGAAAGGCATCATCACGTCCTCTCATTTAACCCTTCCATCGGCGGGGGAGCATATTATTCTCATTATTTGTTTTTATTTTTATTTTATTTCTTTTCCCACCGCCTCACCCCGCCCGTCGCCGTCACCGTTCCCGTGCCTCGCCGCTCCGGCTGCCCAAACGCCGTCCGTTTTGTTTCAGATTTGTCGTTGCTTGGTTCACTTTTTGTTTGTTTTGTTTTGTGCCGGACAGATAAATCCAGAACAGGCTTTTATTTGTCAGTAAATCCCCCCAAAAACCCTCTGACTCATCAGAAATAAATAGGTCGCTGCGCTCGGTGGCCGTGGGTTTGGATTAAAAAATAGAGAGATACATTTAAAAAAAAAAAAAGAAAAAGATTATAATTAAGAAATAGGCTTTTAATCCAAGGTGTGTTAATATTGTGGTGGAATAACTTAGCTCATGTTAAAAAATAGATCAGGCCAAAGTCATTCTTAGTAGAATGTGAAAAAACACCGTGTTTATTAACAAATTAAAAAATAAGTCTAATGTCACCCACTTGTTTATGTGCATTACAAAATTATTGATTTTTTTTTTATTACAAGTGACATTTTTGCCGGCTAAAAGTATGATGCTAATTTTCCTTTGAAAATTAAAATATGTTTGTTTTTTGAACAACAATTATTCAAAAACCCATGGACTTGATTCACATCCACATGACCTTTTTTATACACACACCTGTATTGTCAATACGCAGATGTAGACCGCTAAAGTAAATCTATACAGTTCAATTCAATTTGAATTTATTTAACCTAAAATTTGACTTTTTTTTTTACAAGAGAAAAAAATAAAAATAAAATAAATAAATATATATATAAGATAAGATAAGATAAGAACAACTTTATTAATCCCGAAGGAAATTGTTGCACCAGAGTTACAGAAAATATAACAGTAATAAATAATAAAAAGAAAAAGGCAGAATTAGAAATAAAAATAAACTATAAACTATAAAGTGTCTCAGTGAAACTATAAAGTGTCTTAGTAAATATATATAAATCAAAGCAGGCTGCTAAATCAAGCTATCGACCTTAATTTAATTTGACTACATAATTAACCACATAAAATGTTTTCTTTTTCCACAAAAACTTTTTGTTTTCCCCCTAAAATATAGTTATTTTAAGTGTTTTATGCTATGTTTAATTCAATTTGAAATCCTAAATGAACCTCTCAAAAGGTCCCAACCCCCCGTCCCCCCGTTATTTTTCAAAAACAAAAACGTTGTCCTTTTTGTTTTTCTATCAGAGTAGAAGCAGGCTGCTGAAAACCCAACCTCAAAACAATTTATCTTTTTCACAATTTTTTTTTTTTAATTCCCCGCGCACACATTTTTTTTTTTTATTTTTTTTTAATTAAATTATTTTTTAAAAAATTTGTTATATTTATGTGAACGTCTGCGGCCGGAGTTTGGTTTGTAAAGCAGCCTTTTCTTCCCGCGTGAACTTTGACCCCCTTCCCCGCCAGGAGTTCAACACGTCGGGCTCCAGCAACACGGACACCGGCAAGGCCTCGGGGAACCTGGAGACCAAGTACAAGATGAAGGAGCTGGGCCTGAGCTTCAACCAGAAGTGGAACACGGACAACACGCTGGCCACCGAGGTGACGGTGGAGGACCAGGTGAACGCAGAGCTAAAACCCGCCGTGTGGCTTTCTTTATTTCCCCCAGAAGGTAAAGAAAGTAAACCCAGTGTGTTGTGTCTGGCAGCTGGCCCAGGGGCTGAAGGTGGCCCTGGACACCTCCTTCGTGCCAAACACAGGGTGAGACCCACGAAAACATTCACACTCCTGTTATATAACCAGCCCATGCATTTATTGATTCACTTTTAGGGATGTTATTTTAGGAAGGACAATCGTTTATCCCCAAAAGTAGCAGGAAATCCATCAGGCCGTCTAAAGGTTTTTAGATTTCCCCCCCAAAAAATTGATTTATTTTTTTCCCCCAAAATATTGCCCCCCCCCAAATGTTTCATTACTTTGCTGCGAAATGAAGCTCTCGAGCTTAATTAAATTTGATAACTTCATTATACGTTGACGTAAAATGTTTTCTTTTTGCAAAAAAATGTTTTTTTCTAAATAAAGTATTCCCCCCCTTCATTTTTTTATGAGTGTAGCAGGCGGCTAAATTAATCTATCAAGCTAAATTTAATTTGACAGCTTATTAAATGTGAATGTAAAATGCCCCCCCCCCCCAAATTTTTTTGTTTTTTAAATCAACTATTTATTCATTCCCCCCCCCTAAAAATTTTTTATCTTTTTCCAATTTTTTTTTTTCTAAATAAAGTTTTTATTTCCCCCCAATTTTTTTAAGAGTGTAGCAGGCGGCTATAAATCTATCTAGCTTCATTGAATTTGACAACGTCATTAAGCATTAATGTAATTTTTTTGTTTTTTTTCAAAAAAACTATTTGTTTTCTAAATATTAATTCCCCCCAAAAAATATTTTTATGAGTGTAGCAGGCTTCTTAATTAATCTATCAGGCTTCATTTTATTTGACAACTTATTAAACACGAACGCAAAATGTTTTATTTTTTGAAAAAAAATTTGTTTGTTTTTTAAATAATTTTTTTCCCCCCCAAAAAATTATCTTTTTCCGATTTTTTTTCTAAATAAAATATTTATTCCCCCCCAATTGTTTTTAAGAGTGTGGCAGGCGGCTATAAATCTATCTAGCTTCATTGAATTTGACAACGTCATTAAGCATTAATGTAATTTTTTTTTTTTTTTTCAAAAAAACTATTTGTTTTCTAAATATTAATTCCCCCCAAAAAATATTTTTATGAGTGTAGCAGGCTTCTTAATTAATCTATCAGGCTTCATTTTATTTGACAACTTATTAAACACGAACGCAAAATGTTTTATTTTTTGAAAAAAAATTTGTTTGTTTTTTAAATAATTTTTTTCCCCCCCAAAAAATTATCTTTTTCCGATTTTTTTTCTAAATAAAATATTTATTCCCCCCCAATTGTTTTTAAGAGTGTGGCAGGCGGCTATAAATCTATCTAGCTTCATTGAATTTGACAACGTCATTAAGCATTAATGTAATTTTTTTTTTTTTTTTCCAAAAAACTATTTGTTTTCTAAATATTAATTCCCCCCAAAAAATATTTTTATGAGTGTAGCAGGCTTCTTAATTAATCTATCAGGCTTCATTTTATTTGACAACTTATTAAACACGAACGCAAAATGTTTTATTTTTTGAAAAAAAATTTGTTTGTTTTTTAAATAATTTTTTTCCCCCCCAAAAAATTATCTTTTTCCGATTTTTTTTCTAAATAAAATATTTATTCCCCCCCAATTGTTTTTAAGAGTGTGGCAGGCGGCTATAAATCTATCTAGCTTCATTGAATTTGACAACGTCATTAAGCATTAATGTAATTTTTTTTTTTTTTTTCCAAAAAACTATTTGTTTTCTAAATATTAATTCCCCCCAAAAAATATTTTTATGAGTGTAGCAGGCTTCTTAATTAATCTATCAGGCTTCATTTTATTTGACAACTTATTAAACACGAACGCAAAATGTTTTATTTTTTGAAAAAAAATTTGTTTGTTTTTTAAATAATTTTTTTCCCCCCCAAAAAATTATCTTTTTCCGATTTTTTTTCTAAATAAAATATTTATTCCCCCCCAATTGTTTTTAAGAGTGTGGCAGGCGGCTATAAATCTATCTAGCTTCATTGAATTTGACAACGGCGTTAAGCATTAATGTAAAATGTTTGTTTTTTTCCAAAACAACTATTTGTTTTCTAAATATTTATTCCCCCCAAAAATATTTTTTTGAGTGTAGCAGGCTGCTTAATTAATCTATCAGGCTTCATTTTGTTTGACAACTTATTAAACATGAATGTAAAATGTTTTCTTTTTTGAAAAAAAAAAAAGTTTGTTTTTTAAATCAATTTTTTTTCCCCAAAAAAATATCTTTTTCCAATTTTTTTTTCTAAGTATGGATTTTTTATGAGTGTAGCAGGCTGACAAATGAACTATCAAGCTTAATTTAATTTGACAACTTCATTAAATGTTGACGTAAAATCTTTTTCCAAGAACATGTTTTTTTCTAAATAAAGTATTTATCGCCCCCACATTTTTTCTATGAGTGTGGCAGGCTGCTAAATTAATCTATCAAGCTTAATTTAATATAAAAACTTATTAGATGTTAATGATTAATGTTTTCTTTTTCCCCCAAAGAAAAGGTTTTGTTTTCTAAATCGAGTATTTATTTTTATTTCCTCCCAAAAAAATTTTTTTATGTGTGCAGCAGGCTGCTAAATGAACAATCAAGCTTAATTTAATTTGAGAACTTCATTAAACGTCAACGTAAAATGTTTTCTTTTAAAAAAAAAACATATTTTTTTTCTAAATAAAGTATTTATCCGCCACACACACACACACACACACACACACACACACACACACACACACACACAAAAACTATGAGTCTAGCAGGCTGCTAACTGAAGCTATCAGAAAGTTATCTATTCCAATAAATTGTTATTTATATACATCAGGCCATCAGCCGGTGGTTTTTTTTTTACATTTTCTGGGGAAAAGGCCTCGTGTTCCGCGTTGCCGTGGCGACACGTGACCCCCCAGCGGGGAACCCAAGCGCCTCCGTGATTTCCAAAATCCCGGGTTGAACCTAAAGTTACCTCCTTAATCCACTAATCCCGCTGCGTGACGCCGTCGGATTCCACCGCCAGAGGCTTCGCAGCAGCATCGCTCAAAAGGAACCCTTAAAAAAGCACATATATTATCGATTATATATATTTATATTCAGTTATTTTAACCTAATAACCAAAATGACGCGTCACATAAGTGTGACTCAACAAACATCTGACATTCAGACAATAAAATTCAATGGGATTAAAAAGAATATATATGCATATATCAATATGCATAGATATTCCATATCAATATGCAAAATAGTATGTATTATTTATGGGTTTTTTTTTCTACTTAAATGTAATAGCATTGTTACATCTCTGGAAGTATTGGTTGACTGATAAAGCACAAAGTCTTTGAAAATAAAAGGATGTCATTATTTAAGGCGCCCAGAAAATGGTGGGAAAAGGCCTAAAACTATATTTTGTTATTGAAAAATTCAAAATAAATGGATTCTTTGGACTGGAAATGAGCTCGCCGTTCGCCGCCGTCTTGCAGTAAGAAGAGCGGCAAGCTGAAGACGGGCTACAAGCGCGACTACGTCAACCTGGCCTGCGACGTGGACTTCGAGGGTCCCATCATCCACGCCGCCGCCGTCCTGGGCTACGAAGGCTGGCTGGCCGGCTACCAGATGGCCTTCGACACCGCCAAGTCCAAGCTGGCCCAGAACAACTTCGCCCTGGGCTACAAGGCCGGGGACTTCCAGCTGCACACCAACGTGTGAGGAAACACGCTTAGCTGTGTTTAGCTCGCTCCAAAGCGCTAACAGCCGGGAGATCCGTTTGTAAAATGCGAGATTTTAATCCAATCCTTGGGAAAAATTGTTATGAGCGGTTTATTTTGGGGTGTGTGAGCATTTAATCCACGTGATCGGTGGTGATTGATAAAGGAAACAAAGTCAGACACGTGCGCTAATCCTGGTTAAATCCGTGTTAGCGTAGCGATCCGCTCCTGTGCACGTCTCGCCCAGATGGAAGCGATTGACGTAATTAGAAAGAAACTCGGGCGTTAAATGAACTTTAAGTGAGATCAGCGGGCAGAAGGTCAACATTATATTTCTTTTTTTTTTTTAAATGATGGAATTCAAGTTGACCGCTAGGCGGCGCTGCGGGTTCAGAGTTCACCGCTGGAGAGAATCCTCAGCTTAGCGCTAGCATTAGCATTAGCTTTAGCATTAGCGCCAGGACAGAAGGGGTGTCGGCGAGTTCACGGTGGAAAGCACTTTGAGCGACCACACACACACACACACACACACACACACACATATATATGTATAAAAAACGAAATATTCAATAAAAAAAAGCAAAAGTTAAAGTGCACCTGCTGAATTTGAGTGAAAGTTTTGATCTCCAGCAACGACGGGACGGAGTTCGGCGGCTCCATCTACCAGAAGGTGAACGAGGAGCTGGAGACGGCCGTCACCCTGGCGTGGACCGCCGGCAGCAACAACACCCGCTTCGGCATCGCCGCCAAGTACAAGCTGGACGGCGACTCGTCGGTGTCTGTAAGTGGAACGCCGGAATCGGGATCCCGTAAAAATCACAACGCCGCCGCCGTTCGACGTACGTCATCCTCACGCTTCCCTCCTTCCGACAGGCCAAAGTCAACAACGCCAGTCTAATCGGAGTGGGATACACCCAGAGCCTTCGGCCAGGTAGGCGCCGCCGCCGCCGCCGCCGCCGTTTCACCCCGATCCAGCTGGAAACCGCAGGCTTCAGAAAAAAAAAACAACCCCTCCAGTAAATTCTTGGGTGTCAGTTAATGATGACACTTGTTTTCAACCACGTGGTCGACTCATTCACACGCACCTTTATTTTCATGTTACCAAGACCTGCGTGACTCGGTTAAGAATAATAATAATAATAATAGGATGTTTACACACACAGTGCACAAAACAATGGAAAAAAAGGTAAAAGTCTAAAATAAATACATCGATAAAACCGCATCATTTATCGATTGACTAGATTGAGTTGCGGTTTGTCGCCTCCTTTAAATGATCGCCTTGTTTTTCGACAAAAATGCAAAAACGTGTTTTTTTGTTTATGTTTTACACACGGCTCATTTTCCTCAAGTTCTTCAGCAAACACAAAAAAAGGGATTATTCAAAGAAGGCGACGATTTACAAAGTGTCTTCAAGAGGTCAATTTCAAATAAAAACATCTATTTGAGCAGGAAAATCAATCATCCGCCTCCAAGAAAACGCTCATTTTGACGCGCTTTTCGACGCTGTCGGACGGTACGTATCGAATGAGCAATGAAACGATCATTCTGCGTAAATAATGTTACAAATGGATGCTGGAGCGTCAGGCAGAATGAATCCAAAGAGCGTCATGTCGGGAAAACGGGGAAATTTTGGCGTCCGAGCGCCTCGAGATTGTTGGAAGTGAAGGAATCCGCTGGCGGCCGCCAGCTTTGTTAGGTCGGCGTGGAGACGCGAGGTGTGGGTTGTGTTGAAAGTGAGTTTTCCTTCCACGCGGCAGGTGTGAAGGTCACCCTCTCCGCCCTGATCGACGGCAAGAACTTCAACGCCGGAGGACACAAGGTGGGCATGGGCTTCGAGCTGGAGGCGTAGAGACGGAAACCCCGAGTCCGACGTCCAGAGAAGGAAGAAGAAGAAGAAACCAGAACCACATTAAACCCCCCTCCCTCTCCTCACTAAGCCCCGCCCCTCTCCTCACTAAGCCCCGCCCCCTCGGCCCACCGCCGCCATCACATCCTGACGGCGCAGGACGGCGGAAGTTTCGAGCTCCAAGGTTTGTCCAAGTATTTATCCCGGAAGCGCGGCGTCACTCCAGAGCTTCCGGTTTCTCCCAAATGTCGGGCGGCGCTCGATCGCTTGTTTCGGGCTCCTTTTGTTTTGTTTTTTTTTGGAAGCGGCGTTTAAAACGGCGAGCGCTTGTGAAGCCGTTCTTCTCAGACGCGCCCGAACGGTCTTTGTGACTCCTCATCTCGGTAGGTGAAATCAATGTAGTGGGATCTTCTCCTAGGTTACTTAGCGCGCCACCTTTTCTACCATATTGTTTTCATCTATTGTCGTCGGGGCGCAGAAAGACCGCTCATTGGCGGGCGCTCGGGACGACGGCGTCGCCAAAACCACGCGGCGGAAACCTTTTCCTTCGCCCTGAGGTCGACAGGCGGCGGCCCAGAGAAGTTCTTCAGTCAAGAACAATCCAAAGAGGAGGCCGAGTATCTAAACAGACCAGTTAGATGCCGTCGCCTCATTTCACGCTCGCTTTTAAACCCGTCGGTCCAAAAGGTCGGTCCAGAACCTCGGCCGTCCGGCGTCGTTCCTGGCGTGGCTGCGCCGCCGCCGCTCCTCTAACCGTCTTTGCGTCCCGTACGACTCGCCGTCGCGTCCCGTTCTGGTCAAAACGTCAAAAAAGCGTCGTTCGTCTCCCGCCGATCATCCTTTAGGGAATCTTAACAATCATGTGTCTCCATATAATTGTGTTCTCATGATCTTGAAGTTGATTTATTTTTGTCGTGTAGGCACAGTACCTCATTTTTTCCAATGTAACGAAGGAAATTCTATTCATAAATACAATTCCAAAAACAGCTCGTGTTGTTTATTTTTCCCCCTTCTGTTATTGTGTAAGGCTCGACGGTCACCGTGGAAACGGAATCCCCAAAAATATCCGGGGGGATTTTTTTTGCATTTTCTCAGTGGGTTTGGAAGAAAAGATCGAACCCTTTGTCGTGAAAGTGACAATTTCAAATATTCAATATACGAACCTGAGGGTCGTAGAATATTTAGCCCCATTTTAGACAGAATGATCAAACTGGCGTTTGATTGTTGAACATAAAGAAGGGAAATAAACGCTTGACGGGATTAGCCGTTAGCGATGCTAACGACGTCGCAAATGTCCGTTCCTTGTTCACGCAATGAAAGCGAAAACGGTTCATCACTGAATTCATCAACAAAATATAGCACTGTTAGCATTAACCTCTGGATATCGACACAGCGTTCAAAGATCTACTTTCACAACCGAGCTCGCGTTTATGGGTAAAAATGCAAATGAAGGTCAGCGGCAGCGGATTTAACCTGGTGTGTTGTCTTATCGACAGGCGGAACACACACACACACACACACACACTCATCCCCAGTGTGTTAAGCTAGCAGCAGAAAAACACAAACCTAGCTAGCGCCGACCCTGAAGATGGCTAACCCGAAAGGAAAAGTTTTGTTTGCGCAGAATCGACCGGGTTAGGCTAGATTACAATTCTGTTCATTCAGGTTAGCGAGGTGGTGGCTAACACTAACTTGGTAACCCAACATTCCCGCTTCCTCCTCGCCCGTCGGAGCCTCGTGGAACTGCCCGACGGGTTAAACGCAAAGAGGAATTTCCCGCGAGGGTGACGGTAAACAACACTGTTAGCGGCTAGCGGGGTTCAACGCTAAGATGAGTCCCAAATATTTACTGCTTAAATGGCTAATTTCATTCCAATGAGCTAAAATGCTCACGTTAGCTTTCCCCCCCCTTTAAAAAAATGTTACGCGATATACTAGTTGTTTTTTCTTATCCGTGTTCATCATTCGGGATGATTTCTGAAGCCCCGCCTTCATTTTTCCAGGTTTTTCTAGGTTTATAAAACAAAAACCTTGTTTCTCTTCCCCCGCTGTGCACAAATGTACCTGCCACATCTGTCGGTGCTCCGAGCAACCGAAGAATCTGCTGAAGATACACAAAGTGGAAGAAAAGAGATTTCAGAATGAGCCAAAGGACAGATTTATTCAGATCCCCTCATCGATAAAAATACGCTATAATTCTCGTCTTTGTCAGAGGGTTCTCCAAATGGCAAGTGTAACCGTTAGCGATGGCGACCGATCCGACATTTGCATGGATCAGAGCGACGTCTCAGATGAGCCGGGAGTCGCAGCGGTCCAAGTATTCTGGATTCATTTTCCAAGTATCGCATTTCCCCCGTCTCATGTTTGATTTTTCACAGCAAATCGCCAAAGAGCGGCGACCGTCTGGCGTGTAAGGACGTCATTTCACAAGGTTTGAAATGTCACGGCCGTCAATCCTGCTCTCGCGTAGTTTAACCGCCAGTTTTGACGTTTTCCAAATCGAAGAAGAAACCCAGGAAACGGAAGTTCTCTGTCGCCGGGCGCTCGTCTGGAGCCGGTAGTTCTGTTTCTTCTTTTTGTCCGGGATTTGAAATGTTTGTGCACGACATTCCGGTCTGGCCTCCGGGACGCTGCAACCCGACCGGCTGTTGACTCATCCAAAGGTTGGGATTATCCCCGTCCACGTCGCGGAAAAGCCTCTCTGACGCGCGGGCGAAAATTCCTTTCCGTGAAGTGGAATTTGCCTCGCGGAGTTTCGCTTTGCCGAGAAAACGCCGTCGGAAAGCCGACTTCTTTAAAAAATGTCATGAAACTGGTACAGAGGTAGTTGTACCGTCGTTGTGTCAAGAAAAAGAAATTCAAGAAAAAGGAGAGGAGCCGGTAAGAGGAGAAATCACAGAAAAAGAGTCGTTCCACAAAAACCATGTTTGATCGAACGCCATAAAACAGCTCAGGTTGGAAGTGGAGCATAAAGAAGTGACGGGATCAGCCGTTATCTGTGACCGAAATGTCCAGAAATCAGGGCGATATTTGGAGCGAATCGGGGTGAGATCGTCCGAATATTTTCCCCGTGGGTTCTGAAGCCTTTTTAGAAAGGCTTAAATTTACAGGACGGGATTCGGCAACATGTTTCCGTGGACACCGGGCTCGGCGGCGCTCGGTTCAAGGTTAGAAATCCTCAGCGTTTCTTCACGGCGGTGAGCGAGGCTTCGTCCGGCTTCGTCCGGCGCCTCACAGCAGGTTGACTTTGGCCACCACCTGCTTGCAGCCTTTGCGCGCGTACAGCCGCCCCCCGACGGGCGGGTAGTAATCCACGTCCCCCGCCAGCCGCTCCACGCTGGTACGGTCCGGGTAGAAGCCCTCGCGGCTCATCTCGTCCAGGAAACACTGCATGACGTGGCTCTTCTCCAGGAGGCCCAGCAGCAGCAGGTCGGCCTCGGCCCACAGCGGGTGTCGGCGCTCCAGGGCGGCGCGCAGCAGCGGCGTCACCTCCCCGGCCAGGTCGGCGTGGCGACCGGCGGCGGAGGAGTTGCGCAGCACGTGGCGGGCGATGTGCTCGTGGCCCAGGTCGCTGAGGAACAGGTAGATGGCGTTCAGGTACTCGTTGGAGCGCTTGGAGCGCACCAGCGCGCTCAGCGCGTCCAGCATCTGGTCGGGCATGCGTTCGGCCTCGTCGAACAGGAACAGCGGGATCTTCTCCTCCTCCTCGGCGCGCTCCGCCACGCCGGCCACGGCGGCGGAGAGGTTCCCGGCGCAGCGCGGCGCGTCGGCCTCCGGCGGGCAGCGGTGCAGGACGTAGTACTGCAGCACCAGCGGGTCCCCGACCACCGAGCGGAAGTGAGCCGCCAAGAGGCGTCCCAGGTGGCTCTTCCCCACGCCGCCGGGCCCGTGCAGCGACATCACCAGCGGCTTGTTGTGGACGTAGGTGGACAGGTAGTCCCTGAGGCGCGACAGCAGGGCCTCCACCGCCCCCTGCTGGCCGAAAACCTCCCTCCGCAAGGTCTTTTCCAGACCCTCCAGGTCGTACCTGAGCACGTGGTCGTCCAGGTTCTCGATGGCGTTGTACACCTGGAAGAGACAACCGAAGCGTCTCACCAACGGCCGCAAGACGAAGCCGCCGCCGCAGGAGGCGCTAGCGCTCCAACGTATCTTTAGCATCTTTAGCGATCGTTCGCTCCCTTGTGTAAATTCCCCGTAAGACGAGGGGAAAAATTAAAGCGGAGTTTCCGAGTCTCAGTGTGCGAACGCGCAAACAAACTCACGGGCTTTCCATCTCGCGGCGTTGTAGCGTAGCGGCGTCGGCCGTGTCGTCACGTTTCACCAGATCTGTGACGCCGACACCGCGTTCACGTTTAGCTACTATTTCCTCCTTCAGATCCACTTCCTAACACTGTGAACACGAGCACTTTTAACCTTTTTAGGAGCCATAATGAGGACGAATGAGAGTCATAGTAGCAGAAGACGTCGATGAAGGATGTAAACGACGCGATGTCAAACGTTCGCACCATCCTGACGAACAAAGATGAGCTAAAAAAGGCCGATGTGGCGAACGGGGCTAACGAAGCTCACGAAACAAACATGTCAAGTCTTAGCAGAAGTAGAAAAGTGAGCTTGGATGAATGAAAGCCAGCTTACCGGAGATAGCTTTAGCAGATAGCGTTAGCAGATAGCGTTAGCGAGGGTCTTTTCTTACTTTTGCTGATTTAGTGAAGGAAACGTTGAGCACAAGAAGCGATAGAACACCAGAAAGAGTCGTAATGAATGTTATCTTTAATTCCTTTCTCTACTTTTGGCCACAAATAAAGCCATGAAAAGGCTTCAAAAGAATGCAGTATGTTTTGAGAACCGATCCGTGGGGTTTACATTGATTTCATTGTCAAGGAACGGATTAAATCCGTCAGCCGAGGTTCGACCGTTCATTGCAAAATATGCGAAAATACAGCTAAAGTGAAAGTGAGTCTGATTTCAAGGCGATAAACGTGCCGGAGTGGAGAAGGAGGCCGGTTTAAATGACTTTCCCCCGGGGCGGCGGCATTGGCCACGCCGGCCCTGGTCGAATTCCAAGCAACTGGATCGGACAAGACGAAACACGCAGAGAAAACAACCGCAGCCTTCGTTCGTGGAACGACGGTCACAACTGAACCCCGTCGTTTCCAGAAAAAAAAAAACAGTGCAGGTCGGAAACGCTCCGATCAGGTGTCACGGCTCAACAAGTCGTTCTCAAAGAAACAGTTTCTGTGAAATAACGGTTCTCTTTCCAAAAAAAACAACCCTGACTTTTGTATCAAATGACCTCAGAAAAGGGAGAAACGATTGCGGCATTTAGCGGGATATTATCGCCGTTAGAATCTATTAAATTCAGATAAGATCAAATTAGCAGGAATAGAAGAAACTGTGGAAAACTCCCCCAAAAAGTTACCCCCCCCCCCCCCCCCCCCCTCCAATCTGCTGTGTATTTGGAAGAAATGTGAAAGCAATTAGAAAGAAGCTTCTTGGAAAAAGTTAAGATGAAATGAATTTTAGAGCTGTTTGGAAAGAGCCGAAAAGCAAACAAAAAAATTACTGTTAATGCGCAGGAAATCTGAAAGCAAGCAAAAAAAATGGGATAAAATGACAGGAACTGCTTGAAATTGCCAAAAAAATAACCCCCCCAAAGAGAAAATGTGGAAAATTTGCTCCAAATTAGGCAAAAGCAATGGGCTCAGAGCCGTCATACAACAACTTTACGGGAAAACATATCAGCTGTTAGCACCTAGCCGTTAGCACCTAGCCGTTAGCACGTAGCCGTTAGCACGACCGCCTCTGCGAACGAGACGGTTTGCGGGACGGTCCGACCGGAGTACCTGCAGGAAGACGATGGCGCAGAGCAGGTAGAGGCAGTTCTTGACCCGGCTTCCGTCCGGCGGCGGCGGCGGCGCCCGGCGGCGTCTGTCGCTGGGAAACAGCACCCGGCGCCGCCGCCTCCTCTTCCTCTTCTGCGGGGCGGCGGCGGAGAAGCCGGACGCCTGTCTGTCGAAGGTGAAGATCTTGGGGCCGGTCCTCAGCGGCGCCCCCGCCAACCCTCCGCCCAGAGTCGTCTCCAGACGCCGCTTCTTCAAGGCCTGGTACTTCTGCTTGATCCGGACCACCGCGCGAAGCGACGAGGAGCAGCTGTAGAGGTCCGGGGTCCAGGCGGGTTCGCCGCCGCCGCCGCCGAGGCTCCGCCCCGCGGCGCCCTCCTCCGCCTCCTCCTCCGAGTGCGAGGACGACGAGCTGCCGTCGCGGGCGCTCATCTGTGAGGAAACATCAAGACGTCTCACCCGGAGATCCATCCAACATCCAGGATTATTAGGCTCAATGTCAACTCGCTTTTAAAGAATTTGGTGATTTACTCATTTCAACATGCTAAGCCATGAATTACATTCAAAATTCATATGAATTTCATGTTTGTAACAAACACCACATCCAAAGAGTGCTTGATTAATTTATACATTCTCCTGAAAGGATTTCAATCTGCAATTCATGAACGTACCATCGATTAATCTCTAACTCATTTCCATTCACACAACTGAAAGAAGCCCTTTGTGTTTCAAATATGAATCCAACTCGAGTGAAATAGTTTCCTTAGTCAATTGATTCAAGATTTATTTCAAGACTAAATTGTAAAATTAGCCAAAAGTCACTTGAAAGGATTTCAATCTGGAATTGGTGAACGTACCATTGATTAATCTCTTATTAATTTCAGATAAAGTCAATCGATTCAAGATTAATTTGTAAAATTAGCCAAAACATCATTTGAAAGGATTTTAAACTGGAATTGGTGAACGTACCATCGATCAATCTCCCATTAATTTCAGATGAAATCAATCGATTCAAGATTTATTTCAATATTCATTTGTTAAATTAGCCAAAAATCACTTGAAAGGATTTTAAACTGGAATCAATTAATTTATGATTAATTCAATTTTTTGGGGGGGAAATACCGTGACTTAGAGGTCGTTCATGACATTAAATATCAATTTAAGGATAAATTCAAAGCCTCCCACTTGATAATAATTCATAATTTGAACTGTCCAATATATTTAAAAGGCTTGCAAACAAGACATACAAATAATCCTTGATTAGATTCACCAGACAGGATTTTACACAAACTCCTGCAGGTCAGACGTCGGACGGCAGCGACGGGGGAAGAAATGTTTAGAATTATAAACCGATTTGGAAAAAGCAGTGGTACATTTCTGACCTAAACCACGTTCCAATAAGTGAAACTGTTTTTACTTTCAAGACTTTTTTTTTTGTCTCCGGCCCTCGACCTGCTCGACCTGAAGCTCCACTCGTCTCAAAGGAACCAGTTCGAAAAAAAAACAAAACAGAAAGAAAAAGGAGGCCTGTCGTTTTTTGTTTTTAAATAAAACAACAAAGACGGGATGGAGTGGTAAAGTGGAAACTGGGCTCGTCCACCTGATACCTGGAATCATTCAGTCACCCTGCATTCATACGTTCATTCTTCTCAGTCCATCACATCAGATGCAAACCATTCACTCACTCACTCACACGTCAGATTGCTGATTCAACTATTCATTCATTCACATATTCAACCATTCACTCATTCATTCACACGTCATATAGCAGATTCAAGCATTCATTCACTCATTCATTCACATGCAATATCTCGCATTCAAGCATTCATTCACACATCAAATAGCGGATTCAACTATTCACTTATTCATCCATATCTCATACAGAGATTAATAGTAATTCACTCATTCATCGACTTTATAGCACATTCAACCGTTCACTCATTCATTCACATGTCATATATCGAATTCAATTATTCATTCATTCATTCAAATGTCATATCACACATTCAACTATTTATTCATTCACGTGTCATATAGTGCATTCAATCATTCACTCATTCATTCATATGCAGAGACACAAGCTCATTCACTCATTCATATCCCATTCAACCATTCATTCACACGTTAATATCTCACATTCAACCGTTCATTCACTCATTCATTCACACGTCATTAAGTGGATTCAACTATTCGGTCATTCACAGGTAATATCACGCAGTCAACTATTCACTCATTCATTCCTATCTCATACAGAGATATACAGTCATTCACTCATTCATTGGATTCATAGCACATTCAACCGTTCATTCATTCACTCATATCTCACATTCAACTATTCATTCACTCATTATATCGCATTAAACTATTCATTCATTCATTCAAAGGCCATATCACACGTTCAACCATTCACTCATTCACACATCATATCGCGCATTCAACTATTCATTCATTCATATTTCATATAGAAAACACAGTAATTCACTCATTCATCATACATTCTTTATAGCACATTAAACCATTCAGTCACTCATTCATACCTCATAGAGAAACATACAGTAATTCACTAACACCTCATACAGATACACACTCATTCATTCATAGTCTTTATAGCACATTCAGCCATTCATTCATTCAATCACACATTCAACCATTCATTTAAGGGTCATATAGTGATAATTCACTCACTCACAGGTTCTATGAAGACATACAATCACTCATTCAACTGTTCACAGGTCACGCAGTGATGATTCACTCATTAGTTCGCACTTCATACGTGATATAGAGACAAAAAATAATCATTCACAGGTCATACCGTCATTCACTCATTCATTCACCTGCCAGAAAGATTCCTGTGAATGCTTTTAAAGACAAGACAAAATATAAACTGCCTGGCATGATATAGTTATGGTTAAATCTACTTTAATCATGAGTTTACATCTCACTCAGACTTTCAGCTTCACACACACACACACACACACTCTGCAGTGTTCAAACCTTATCCGATCACAAAGAAGCGCTGAAGTGGGTCGAAGAGAAAACAAAAAGAAACTTGAAGTCTGAAAAATGGAAGGAATGGAGGAAGCGGCGGTTGTCACGGTGACTAACATCCGCATTGCATAAATATTTGCTTCCTTCATTCAGGCCGCGGTAAAACACTCTCGCCGCTGTTGACATTTCATCAGCGGGAAAAAAAAAAAAAAAAAAAAAAGGCTTTTATTGTGAAATTCTCTTGCTTCAACTTCCTGCTGTACTTCCTGTTTGAGCTCTACCTTCAGCGTGCCAGCTTGACACCTGTTTGTTTTATGACGAGCTCAGACGCCGCTTGGGTCAAAAAGGTCACACACCTAAAATACCCCAAATACTTTTTTAAAAAGCTACACACCTAAAAAAAAAAATGACAACCCTGTCTTAATAGTATTCGCAGTACCTGCGAATACTATTAAGTATTTAATAGTATGTACTTTGTACATAGTACTTATAGTACAATAGTACATAGTACAATAGTACTTTGTACCTGCTGGTACAAAGTACCAGCAGGTACCACCTGTTTCATGCAGGAGGAGGAAACTATTTCACTCGAGTTGGATTCATATTTGAAACACAAAGGGCTTCTTTCAGTTGTGTGAATGGAAGGCGAGCCGACACACACACACACACACACACACACACACACACACACACACACATACACACACGGTGGTTAATAATTGACCCCGCTCGGATTTCCGTCTGTGTTGCGATGTTGGGAAAGCAGATGAAGCTCCACCTCCGCTCCAGCCGGACAAAAGAAGAAGGAAAGGGGAAGCAGGGTGGCCTGCAGAGACCCGCGACTGGGTTGCATTCCAGACAGAAGTGAAAGGAGTAGAAGATAAGGAGGCATCACCGCTAGAAGAAACCACCAGCTTCTCCCTTCTTCTCAGCAGGAACCCCAGCAGGGTGGACTCACCTCTGCTGCTGCTGCTGCTGCTGCTGCCGCCGCCTCCTGCAGAGCTCCGTCCTCAGTCCATCGTCTCTGGACGTGAAAAGAGAAGAAGAAGATCGAGAGCTCCTGATCTTCTCCTGGCTCCTCCTCCTCTTCTTCTCTCTCTCTCTTGCTCGCTCTCTCCTCCCGGAGCTGAGAGGCAGATATTTCGAGGCTTACCGGCGGCAGGGAACACCTGGGAGACAAAAGCCCCATGTGTAAATGTGCTTAATCTTTATTTCGGATGTACTTGTATGATATTATTTCATTTAACGTGATCAATTATCCATTTCATAATTATAATTGTGTTTCTAATTGTTAACATAATTACTAACATAGTTGTGGGTGTGTGTTTAGATATATTTACATTGTGCAATATAGTGTATTCTTCATTTATAATGTATTATTTATTCAACATTATTTATTGTCATTATCGTGATAAATCCATTCATGTTGATAATAGTATTTATAGCTGCGTATATTTAAAACAATATTTGCAATAGCATCTGATAATAGGAAAGGTGTACAAGACAGTGGTGAGACCAGCGATGATGTTTGGACTAGAAACTGTTCCAATGACCAAAAGACAGCAGGCAGAACTAGAGGTTGCAGAGATGAAGATGTTGAGGTTCTCTTTGGGAGTGACCAGGATGGAGAGGATCAGGAATGAGTCCATCAGAGGAACGGCACATGTTAGATGTTTTGGAGAGAAGGTCAGAGAAGCCAGACTGAGATGGTTGGGTCATGGACAGAGGAGGGATAGAGACTATATTGGTAGACGGATGCTGGAATTGGAGCTGCCAGGCAAGAGGTCTGGAGGAAGACCAAAGAGAAGATTTATGGACGTAGTGAGAGAAGATATGAAGGTAGTTGGAGTGAGAGAGGAGGATCCAGAGAATAGGGTGAGATGGAGAAGGTTGACTCGCTGTGGCGACACCTGAAGGGAAAAGACCAAATAGAAGGAGATTCACAATAACATCTAATTCTGGAGTATTGGGGCGGAAAGTGATCAGAGAACCTTTGAAAAACATAAACGAATGAATCAATCAATTAATAATCAATTCATTCATGTATCACACTGACGTAGAACTGGATAATGAATGGACTGCTAAACTATAAAATTGTTGAAAATATATATATGTGTCCAATATGTGTTTTAAATGTGTAGTTTTTTTAATATGAGCAAATAAAAGAATCAAACTAGAGAAAAATGAAAATCTATGAATTAAAACAACTTGAAAACATGAACACATGATTTTATATATTAGTTAAAATAACAATTACTATATAATAATTTATAATAAATACATTTATTTTCTTGAATACATACATAAAACAAAAAAACAGTCCATAAAAACAAAAAAGTTAAAATAATTTTCCCTGAAATGTTGCAAAAGGGCAAAAAACTTGTGCTGTTACCTTTTTTTCCCCCCAAAATATCGATTAAATTTGAAACCCACTCAACAACCACAGCAGAATAAAAACACACATGAATGGATGATAAATCGTCCAGATAAAGTGAATGAAACGTTACCTGTTACAACAGGATTGTCATCCAGACACCCTTGGAGGGCAGAAGGCGGCGTCCCAGCGGCGCCCGGAGGCAGCAGCGTCCGTCCACAGCCTTCTGTTTACAAACCAAACAAAACAACCACCAGCCCTGAACCGGCAGACGCCGCTGGGATCGGTTTTATTTTCAAAATTCAAAAGATCCGGAGCAAAGAATGAAATTACATTTGCTACATTTCTCCTATTAAATCTGTTCTTAACGCGACACATTTGCTTTCTTTTATTTCGATAGAAATGTCGAAGTTTCCGGGCAGGTTTTTCTTTGGTCGGTCTGATCTTTTTCCTGATTTGCTTGAAAAATAAAAGGATATAAAATGAGCAAGTAATGATTTGACAGTAATGAAGGGAACGACATCAAATGTGGGAAATGATTGAACCGCGGCGTCTTAACGTGTAAAGACCTCACTCCATTTTTCAGTCCAGTTTGTCTTTATTTCCTGATAAATGAAAAGGGAAAGGCCGCCGCCGTGTTCCTGATCGAAAAAAACCCTGTCTTCTGCGTCCCGAGTCTTGTTTTCGTCCTCAAAAAAACAAACAAACACACGTTTCATTATTTTCACAAGAGCAAAGCGAGGGGAAAAAAAGCACGTTTTCCTCCTCGCCTCCTCCTTCTAAAAAAGGAAGAAAAGGATCATTGGGATCAATAAATATGGCGTCGCCTCTCCTATCTGGAGTCGGGGTTCCTGGCGACGAGTCCGGGGAAAATCTACTTCCTCTTCCTGCCGCGGCCCCTCCTTCCTCTCCCGGCGGCCTGGTCGGCGTCGGCGTCGGCGTTGGCGGCGGCGATGTTGATCTGGCCCTCCTGGATCTCGCTGCGGGCCTCCGGCGGGAGGTGCTGGATCTGCTGCTGCGTCTCCAGGTAGAACATCACGTCCCGCAGCTGCTCCTGCAGCTCGGCGATGGTCTCGTCCTTGCGCTCGCCTGCGGGGGGGGGATCGGGGTTACCACGGCGACCCAAAGAGGCCAACGGTCACTTTAGTGCTAAATGTGAGGAAAAAACTAGAAAAAAATGATTTGTAAAATGTAAACGTTTGAACGGGAGCAGCTCCCATGTTTATAAACAGAACTTGATAAACACAGATACTAATAAGGAAAGATACTTTGATTCGCTGCAGGGTCAGGCAACCACCAGGGGGTGGACGGCGTGTTTCTACGTGCCACGTCCGAACCTCGGAAGCTACCAGAAACAGCCCTTCCGACATTTCGCTTTTGGCATTTTTTCCCCTCGGCCTTTTCTTTATCATAAACACACGAGTCTGTTGAAGTATCATGACCAACAGTGACTGAGGGCTGTTTTCAACTTCCTGTGTGTATAAACCTAGATAACACACACACACACACACACACAGCTGTGTGGAGATAAACATCTGGACTGCTTCTGCGGATAAGCGAGGGAGATGAGCGTAAACGCTGAACAGGAAGTGTGAGCGGCTGATGGAAGACAGTACTCTCTGCCTCAACAAAACAAACTGATGTTAAAAGAAATACAAATATATATAAACACACAAATACATACATGTATCAGAAAAAAAAGACCAACACATATATATATATATATATAAACACACACATACACAAACATAACCCATATGTATACATATCTGTATACATATATGTATATATATCCTTATATATGTAAATATATAGATATATACATATAGATAGATATATATTATATATACACACACAGACACATACACACATATCTACATATGAATATATATACATATACATATTTATACACACACACATACATACATATACTGTATATATACATACACACACACACTATATATGCATATACACTCACATGTATACATAAAAACATACACACGCGCACGCACACACACACATATATATATATTAAGTCTGAAGATCTGCGGGATATAAAGGAATAAACAAGATATGGGAAAAAAATAAAGTGACCAGAAATGGAATTAAAATCGCTGTCAAAACACTTCATTTCCTGCCTTTTTATGATTAAAACATTTCTTTATATTTTTTTAGGCCTCTTTTTACATGTAATTTTCCGTTTCTAAAAAAAATATTCACAATCAATTAATTAACTGTGATTAATTGTTCACCAATCACTCAATTATTTGATTAATGAATTCAAAATATTGTGTAAAAAGAGACTAAGAAGACTAAATACGAGAGATTTCATTTTTAAAGTCTCAGAAACACTTTTTTTCATTTGATCAAGTAATGAATTGAAGTCTAACTGTGAAAATGTCAAGCGGGAAGTTAAAGGACAAATAAATCGACAAATAACAAACGATGAAGCCTCATAAAAATAAAAAGGGGCGTTGTGGGTTTTAAAAATGAGGTGGGTGAAGGAAAGGTCGGAATAGCTCCAAAGAAATGGAGAAAAACATCTTTTTAAATAAATCCAACTGCCTTTCAGTGTAACTTATAAACCCTGCTTGTTGTTATGCAGTGCTGGACATAATGGATGTCAGTGGAAGCCGTGCAACAGCGCCCCCTAGTGGAGGATCTGACAAGGAGCTGAGAACAGTGCAGTGTGTCTGTGTGTGTGTGTGTGTCTGTGTGTGTGTGTGTGTGTGTGTGTGTGTGTGTGTGTGTGTGTGTGTGTGTATGTGCCCACCGCTCTCCTTGCCAAGGCGTTCCTCGTCAGACAGCCGTGCTTGAAGCGTCGCCTGATTGGCTCTCAGGCAGCGATTCATTTCCTGCTCCTCCTTCAGCTCCTGGCTCAGCTTGACCACCCGGCTGTTCAGCTGCGTGCACCTGGACACACACACACACACACACACACACACACACACACACACACACACGATTCTACTGATTAAATGGTAATCACAAAATATTATGGCTATCAGACTTTTTAATTCCTCTTCCATCAGCCGCAGGGAATCTTCAAATCTTTGTACTTTAAGACCTTAAAACACTTGATAGCCTTAACCTTGACAATTAATATTTTATTGTATTTCTTATTCTCCCTCCTTCCTACAATTATCTATTATTGTTATGTTTTTGGTTGAAACTCTGGCACAACAATTTCCTTGGGGATAAATAAAGTTGTTCTCATCTCATCTCTCTCACTATGCATATACTACTACTACCACTAATGATGATAATAATAATAATACTAATAATAAAATGGATTTTGTTGAACAATAGTGATTTCCAGGCTTGGATCATTTATCATATGATAATAAATGGGTCAATAACAATAATAGTGATATTTTAGTGGTGAGATTTACTGCAGTAAACTGGTGCATTTGTTCTGAAAGTGACCATATGAGCATTTTGCTACACATTATAAATGTGTTGAGCCTCATAAATGAAAATACGTGCTTGCGTACGTATTTTCATTTATCTTTTTTTTTGATTTCTGAGCTCATTTTCTGGCTCCGGCTGTTTTCGCGTGTCTCTGCGCTGAAAGCGGACGAGTAATACTTGAAGTATTTTCCCCGGAGGACGCACTTCTTCTCTGTGCCCTGCTTGTCTTTGGATATTTCCGCCAGCCGGCGCTCCAGGTTGTCGCAGCGCTCCAGCGTCTCCTTGAACTTGGACTTCATGTTGTTGATCTGAGGGACGCAAAGACAACACGGAAAGGAAACTGACGCAAGAGTGGAATGTTTTCTATCATGAATTAATTTCTGTAAAAACAAGTGGCTTGTTGCCTGACACAAATGCACAGGATATTTTTCCCGCTCAAAGTTCACGCTCAGCGCGGTAGCTAGCTCACCTCCTCGGCCGTTTCCTTCTCCAGGTGGACGATCTTGTTCTCCCAGTAGATCCTCTGGGACTCCAGCTGGCTGGTCAGCAGGTAGGAGTACTGTGGGACGGACGGACGGACGGACGGCGGGGTCAGAAACCACACGACGGACGGCCTGGCAGCCGCGGAGACGCCTACCTCCAGCTGCAGGGCGTCGATCTTCTCCGCCTGGCAGGTGTCGCCCTCACACTCGAACTGGACCATCTTCCCGTCCGTCTTACTGGCCACCAGGCGGTGCACGTAGTTATCTACACACACACACACACACACACACACACACAACAATTCTACAATAAGCTTTGAACTGGACCGCTTCAACAAATTACTACTACAACGTCATAGTACTAATGCCACAACTTCTACCCCTACTGGTTATACTACTACTACAAACAAGAATACTTCTACTACTACTACTACTACTTCTAGTAACAGCAACATCATCCATGATACTACTTCCACTAACACTAAAAGTAATAACAATACTTCTACAATTGCTACCGGTACGTATTTATGGATTTATGGATTTAATTAAAAGTAAAACAAAGTGTTTGTGTGTAAATATTGCATGTTATACCTGCAGCCTATATATGTACACATACATTTATTTAGTTATCTTCCGCCAGTGCGGCTTCTAGTGAAGTGTGGAAAGTACAGTACTACTGCTAGTAACTTTAACTAGATCTACTACTAATAGCAACAATGCCACAACTTCTAGCTCTACTGGATATACTAAGAATAAGAACAACTTTATTTATCCCGATGGAAATTGTTGTGCCAGTTTCAAGTAAAACATAACAACAATAAATAATAGTAGGAAGGAGGGAGAATAAGAAATACAAATAAAACTATTAAGTGTCAAAGTCAAGGCTATAAAGTGTTTTAAGGTCTTAAAAAGTACAAAGATTTGAATACTACTATTACTTCTGCAAACAATAATACTTATACTATGACTATGTAAATGAACAATTACGGCTTAGAATAATAGCAGTGATACTTATTTTAATAATAGGACAAGTAATAATGATGTTATGGTCGTCATGATGTCCTGCGGCTGCAGTCGAGGTAAATGTTTTGTTTTTCAAACTAAAATTAATTCCCCAGCTACCATAATAACACAATGAGTCGGTTTGGTTTCTAGTTTTAATGCAGTAAGGATGTTTTTTTTTCTTCCATGTTTCGCTTTTGGCTGCCAAATATATTTTTCTCTTACTTTTTAAGAATTTTAGGCAACTTCCTGTTGACTCCTACAGAAACAGCCCACATCTTGTTAGCTTCTAGAAGGCACAGGTCTCTTACCATCTGGTGAATTCTTTTTTTTTCTTGCCGATTTATTGAAAATGTTCAAGTCATTTCCAGCTCATTCCGACATTTTTAGCCTTCCTTCCTTGTTTTTAGCTCATTTTCGTCTCATTTTTCAAAGTGAGAGGCTGGTGGGACCCTTTCTTTCTGGCTACTTGGACATTTTTGCGCCCCCTCTTTGGCGAGGCGTTGGCGTTGGCGTACCTCCGGCGTAATCCCAGACGCGGTGGTTGGTGAGCTGCATGGCGTAGGTGTGCTGGGTTTCCTCAAAGTGCTTGTAGGCATGCCGGCTGACGTAGCGGCCGCAGCCGATGTGTCCGCAGATCAGGCAGATCCACAGGTTCTTCGGGCAGGACGACGGAAATTTGAAAAAAAATAAATAAGAAAAATAAAGCAAGCGACGCTACGACGGAGCGGCGGTTACCTCCTGCACGCCGCACTCGAAACACTTGTTCTCCTCAACGGGCTCCGGCGTTTGACAGTAGCGACACACTGGACACCTGGAACACACACACACACACACACACACACATACATACACACACACACACACACACACACAAGCTGTTGTCACCTTTTGTCAGCTGGCAAAGTCGGGGAACAAAAAGAAACACGTCCAAACAAAATGAAGCCGGGAGAAACGACCAGCCGCACCCAGGGACGGAGCGGGGTCAACCAAGAGGTCATGTGACCTTTAGAGGAATAACACACACACACACACACACACACACGCACACGCACGCACGCACGCACGCACGCACGCACGCACACACGCACACACGCACGCACGCACGCACGCACGCACGCACGCACGCACACAGATGGTTGGAAGATTAAAACTCAGCAATCGTGAAATAATGTTTTGGATTCATTTCTAAATGAAATGACGACAAGTTACAATTTTTTAAGATGTTTATATTGTAGAGCCAGATGTTTAAATATGACATAAATAAGGTTTCTATGTGTTTTATTGAATATACATTTGGTTATTTGTTTATTACTTGTGAAATCTCAATGAGTTGTTTCTTTGATGATCTTTTTGTGTCATTTTAAAAGGAAGTTTTGGCCATTTCTTCTTTTTTCTGATTTTCCGTTTATTCATTACTCTATTCATGTTTATCTCTAGATTAATTTGGGAAAATCTGTTGGTTTTTTTTTTAACACAACTGAGTGTCTTTTTGCTTTTGTAATATTCAGAAAACAACAAAACGTACTTACAATGAACTTTACAAGCGCCGGCATTGTTTCCGGACCTTTTTTTTTTTCACACCCCTCCACACTTTTGGTCTCGACTACTGATATCAAGAAAGTTCAGTTGAAGCGGAAGCAAAAATAAAGACGTATTGCGACGACCCCGCTTTGAAATATAAATGTAGAAATGGGCCCTCGGTGAGCTCCGGCCAGCAGGGGGAGCCGGTGAGAATCGAAAAGGAGACGACGGCGAGTTTGTGGCGGCGGCGCAACTCACGAGGCGTCTTCCCAGCGCTGCAGGCACTGGCTGTGGAAGCTGTGGTTGCACAGCGTGGTCAGGATGCCGTTGACCGACTCGTCCATCCGCTCCAGGCACACGGTGCACTTGGGCAGCTCCGTCAGCTCCATGACCGGCAGGCTGGCGCCCTGAGGGAAACGCGTTCGACCCGTTTGCCAAATCGACACGTGCGTTCACGATCGCGAGCGCTCGCCGAGACCGTCCGCACTCACGTGCTCAGACTTTATGACCTCGGCTCGCTCCACGTAGACCAGCTGGCAGACGGCCTCCTCGATGGAGTTGAAGCGGCGGCCGTTGCACGCCGTGTAGAAGCTGTCGGCGTCCGCCTGAACAGGAAGAGGACGGCCGTCAGCGACGCGTCGGCAAACGCGCGAACAAGGCGGACGGCGAGGACTCCACCTGCGTGCTGAACTTGATCAGGACCATGTACTGGTTGGGCGTGGAGTCCCGGATGATCTTCATGTGCTCCATCACGTCGTTGAACGGCGCCATCAGTTTCATGAGGTCGTGGCTGGTCATGGTCGCCGGGACGGTCAGGATGCACACCATGGCGCTCCGCCGGACGTCCTCCGTCAGCGACGTCATTTTGCTTGCGACCAGAAGAAGCTAGCGTTAGCACTTAGCACTAGCGTCGAAGCTCAGTCCATGTTTTAGATTCAAGGGATTTAATGGAAAGTCTTGTGAAGTGAGGCTTCATAACAGAAGCATTTTATTGAGCAAAGCCCTCGGTTCCCTCAAGATCTCCTCAAAGTAAGTAACCAGGAGACCTTGTGAAAGCACAACACAGTATGTCCACTCAGTCATGGAGTCCAGTCATGAGACAGAAACCTTCACGTAGGAAAATTTGGGGGCGAAATCTCAACACGGGTTTACGTTTCTCACTTGGTCTTGTAGAGGTGCATGATGCCGTGGATGATCTCCACGGACGGATTCCCGCTGAAGAAGGAGATCTGCTCCGGCAGCTGTTTGGACGGCGAGTCCGGGGTCGAGGCGGTCGCCGCGCTGCCGTCGGCCTCCGTCCTCATTGCCAGAGCGTCGCCCCTCGGGGCGCCGCCGGGCTCTTGGCCTCCACCTTTGTCTGCTGGATGTCACACATTCTGATGTTGTCCTTTCATTGCAGTGGTCACTCAATAGCACTTATAAATACGCCTGGCTTCATGTAGTGTGGTTCCACATATCCTTGCAGCTATGGAGTTAGCAGCAGTGACGGTAGTGGGGTGGTCTGCAGTGGGGACGGCAAATACTGGCTTCTTCTTCTTCTTCTTCTCCTCCTTTTGGCCACAGCAAATCCACCGTCTCCATCTGACCCTATTCTCTGGATCCTCCTCTCTCACACCAACTACCTTCATATCTTCTCTCACGACGTCCATAAATCTTCTCTTTGGTCTTCCTCCAGACCTCTTGCCTGGCAGCTCCAATTCCAGCATCCCTCCTCTGTCCATGACCCAACCATCTCAGTCTGGCTTCTCTGACCTTCTCTCCAAAACATCTAACATGTGCTGTTCCATCCTTGTCACTCCCAAAGAGAACATTAGTATTTTCATCTCTGCCGCCTGTCTTTTGGTCATTGGAACAGTTTCTAGTCCATACAGCATCTGTGGTCCACCACTGTCTTGTACACCTTTCCTTTCATTCTGGCCGGTAGTTTTCTATCTCTTTGTACCCCTGACACTTTTCTCCACCCACCCCAACCTGTGAACCTGTCTCTTCACCTCAGGCTGACGTCATCTGTCAGCCTGTCCATCACCATTGCGAACAAGAAGGGGCTCAGAGCTGATCCCTGATGGAGTCCCACCTCCACCCTGAACTTCTCTGTTACCCCTACAGCACACCGTACCAGTGTCTCACGGCAAGCATACATGTCCTGCACCAGTCTAACATACTTCTCTGCCACTCCAGACTTCCTCATACAATACCAGAGCTCCTCTCTTGGCACCCTGTCATATGCCTTTTCTAGGTCTACAAAAACACAATGCAGCTCCCTCTGGCCTTCTCTGTACTTTTCTATTAGCATTCTCAACGCAAATACTGCATCTGTAGTACTCTTCCTAGGTATGAAGCCATACTGCTGTTCACAAATGCTGACTTCTGCTCTCAGTCTGGTTTCCACTACTCTTTCCCATAACTTCATTGTATGGCTCATCAACTTTATCCCTCTATAGTTGCCACAATTCTGCACATCCCCTTTATTCTTAAAAATAGGCACCATCACACTTTGTCTCCGTTCTTCAGGCATCTCCTCACTCTCTAAGATCCTGATGAAATACCTAGTCAGAAACTCTACCGCTGCCTCTCCTAGACACTTCCACACCACAGCTATACCTCCACTGCCTTTCAACTTTTCATCCTCTTCAATGCCTTCCTCACTTCACTTTTACTAATTTGTGCTACTTTGTGGTCTACAATAGTCACCTCTTCTACCCTTGCCTCTCTTTCATTTTCCACATTCATCAGCTCTTCAAAGTACTCTTTCCATCTTCCCTTCACTCTTCTAGCATCTGTCAATACTTTCCCTCTCTGTCCTTAATCACCCGGACCTGTTGTACATCCTTTCCATCTTTATCTGTTTCGCCAACCTGTATAGATCATTCTCACCCTCCTTACTATCCAACCGAGCATACAAGTCATCATACGCCCTTTGTTTTGCCTTTGCTACCTCTATCTTTACCTTTCGCCGCATCTCCCTGAACTCCTGTCTGTTCTCTTCAGTCCTCTCAGTATCCCACTTCTTCTTTGCTAACCGCTTTCTCTGTATACACTCCTGCACTTCCTCATTCCACCACCAACATGCTGTCTGGCTACACTCTCACCTACAACTACTTTGCAGTCACTGATCTCTTTCAGGTTACCTCGTCTATACAAGATGTAGTCTACCTGCGTGCTCCTACCTCCGCTCTTATAAGTTACCCTATGTTCCTGTCTTTTCTGGAAAAAGGTGTTCACTACAGCCATTTCCATCCTTTTTGCAAAATCTACCACCATCTGTCCCTCTGCATTCCTATCCTGGATACCAAATCTGCCCATCACTTCTTCATCCCCTCTATTGCCTTCCCCAACATGTCCATTGAAGTCTGCACCAATGACCACTCTCTCATTTCTGGGAATATTCTGCATCACTTCATCCAACTCATTCCAGAACTTCTCCTTCTCTTCAGATTCACATCCCACCTGTGGTTCATAGCCACTAACAACACTGAGCATCACACCTTCAATTTATCCAGGCTGTGGACCGGCTCAGGGAGACACCGGCCCGGGCTGGCTTGGGGAGACAAGGGACGGCGAATACTGTCAACATATTAAAAAGGAAATAATGTCCGAATGGGCAAACAAGGACAAATGCCACAAAAAAAAAGGTGGGACTTTGAAAAGAAATGTTTTTAATGACGGTTAACAAACAAGCAACAAGACATTGCTCGAAGGTTACTGAGTGACGTAGCATAACATCAGAAGGACCAGCAGATGACCGGGCGCCTCCAGATCCTCCCTCCAAACCTATTACTTTCAAACTACTTTGACTAAATGGTCCGGTTTTGTCGGTGTACCTGCGCTGTGCTCGAAAGTCTCGATGACCATGTCCCCCATGGCCCGGCTGCCGATGTGCTGGTGCAGCACGGCGGTCCTCTCCAGCTCCGTCTTCCCGCTCAGGGCCAGCTTGGCCAAACCCAGGGATATGTCCCGCAGGTCATCCTCGGACATACCTTCAACTGCACACAGAAAACACACACAGGCAGAGTTTTTAAACCCGGCGATACTGCAGGAAACTGCACCAAGAGGAGTGAAAAGAGGCTTTCACCAGCACAATATTAGCTTCATAATAATAATAATAATAATAGTAATGAGCTCAGGCTCAATGAGGGGAAACTAACCCTAATCAGCAAAAACGTTAGTACCTCTCACAACAATAGCACTTTCAACTTGCAAAATACATATTTTATTGCCTGTTTATATATTGTATAGTAATTTTAGTGCCTATCTGTATACTTTACATATATTGTCTATTTTGTACAGTTTTATATTTGTATTGTCTTCCCAGGACTACAGATGGAAATTAGCTATGAGCTACAATCTGGTACAAACATCTCTGCCTCGGTGCTTAATGTAATTGTACACTGTCCTAATAAACTTCTAAACAAACAAACCAACGAGCAGGTCTTATCACATGGCAGGCGAGAAATGACCTGACATTTAAAAAATATGGTTAAAAATACACAATGTGGAAAATGAGTCCCTTAAACGTTAAACATCTCATCGAGGCAATTGAAGTGTTTCTGTTTTGATTTTCTTGTAGATTCTCCAGTGAACTTTTTGGTGCGCTCTTTCGCAATTTTAAAAGTGAACTTAAAAAGCCTCTGCAATGAGAAGATAACAATTAAAGTATCAAAGTATTCTGAAAACACAAATCTGTGCCAGGCTTTTACGCGCAAACAAGTGGCTTCCCTGCGTCGTCACGGCTAACTAGCTTCCTTGCTAACACGGTTAGCAGTGACTAAACATTCGCATTTTCTCCCCCGCCCGGATAAACTCACCAGCTGAGTACTGAAAGCCCTTGGGGGAGGGCGACTGGTCGGCGAGCTCCAGGCGGATGACCACCAGCGACACGCTCATGTGGGTTCTTTTGGTCGAAACGCTACTTTTTATTTTATTATTACTGGAGCAAGAGAGGCTAGCCCCGCCGGCTAGCAGGCTAACGTGCTAACCTAGCAAGAGTGGCTAAAAACAAGACGAGTGGCAGTGATGTCACACGGCGGCAGTAGGTTCGTCATACCGGTTTGATCTCAACCGGTAACGACCGCTGACATTAAATGCGTCTATATTCCTGATTTTCATAGTTCAAACAACAGCTACTTTCTCTGGCAACAAAGCATCAGTGACAGCTGTTTGCAGCTGCTGCTGCTCCTCCTCCTTCTTCTTCGAGTCTCCGGGTGGTGGACACAGGGCGCGCTGCTGCCCCCTAGCGGACGGGAGTGGAACCGCGCCCTGCTTGTTGGAGCTACTTACTACTAGCAGAAAAAGGCAAACGTGCAAATTGAAAGAAGCAAAACATAAAGTTGCTCATTCAAATGAACTCGAAAAACCTCTTCAATCGTGCCCTCATTCAATCAGCTGTTCTGTTTAAATGCATCATCTACAACAACTCTTAATGGGTGACCCACTACTTTCATTTTAAGGTTCCTTTTCATCTTCAAGTGCTTTTTCTTGTTTTTGTAAAGGTGATCTTATTCTAAGTCACAATTTCTGGCTTCTCTGGAAGTAATTTCTCGATATTTTGACACATTTCAAAATGCAGTTTCTTGGAAAACCTCACTTCATTTCATTCTGACCGCTCGGTGATTCATTCCTTCCTATTTTATCCATCCGTATCCCGCAAGTGTTTTTTAATAAAAATGACACAAAACTCCACATTTTTTTTCCTTTTTATTTAAAAAAAGCTTTTGACATTCCAGTGTTTTCTGTTTTCCATTTTCTAACAAAAGAGGATGGTGAGACGACACTCCAGATTGTCAGCCATTGTTGTTGTTTTATTTCTTTCATGTCCAGACCCTTCAGCAGGATCATTGAACAGAAAAAAACAAACAAAGAAATAAATAGATAACAACAACAACAAACAAACAAACCCCGCGGTTCATTTCCTCGCAGTTTGTGAACGAGAGGGCGGATTTGTTTTTTTCTTCTTCTCGCCTTTATCTGCCCAATTCTCCCGCGATAAAACAGATAAACAACCAGCTCCGTCTGTAAACCGTCCGCTTGTTTGTGTTTTCGGTTCGCGAGACCTTGATTATTTACTTTTCCGCCGCCCCAAATCCCCGGCCCGCCTCTGCAGGGGAAGACGAAAAAAACACCCGACGAGTCAAATCACCGCAGCCGCTTCGAAAAACACACTCGCGTCCTTTCACTCCTCACACTCTTTATTTACAAAATAGGTCCAAGTTTTTGTTTGTGGTGGGAAGGAAAAAAAAAAAACAAAAAAAAACATAACTAGAAAATGCAGAGACGCGCCGCTGAAAGAGAGACTTTCCCCCATCAAAGTTGTGTGGACAGAAGTGATTTTTAAGGTTGTTTTCAGGCTAATTTCTGATGAGTGTATTTTAGTGTAACGTCTTGATTTAAGGCTTTTTCAGCAGGTGTCGGGAATTTCCCCAAACGTTGAATTTGAACGTTTCCCCCGGATTTAGACGGATGAACTGTCAACGGCAGCGCTCATCTAAATGTGTGAAAATCTAATGTTCATATTTATTATTGTTTATCGCGTCTGCGGTTGGTCAACGGAGCGATTATTCCCCCGTTTTGTCTTACAGGGGAAATCGACTCGGCAAAGGGGGGAAAGAAGTTGGGGACAAAACAAAATACGGTAACAAAAAAAAGAAAGAAGAAACCTAAAAAAAAACAAATACTAAGAAAGGGTTTCACGCCCTCCTCAGGACAGGTGACGCCGGCGGAGGTCATGTGACGTGGCTTGGAAAAACGCATCGTGTCGTAACGTGAGAAAAAAAGAAAAAAAAAACTGGTGAAACGTGTGATTCAATCATTTTTGTCCGGTAAAACAGCTGGAACGCGTGATGCTGCGAACACGCACGCGCCCGGTCTTCTTAAAAACAATGAATACTGCTGCGGTTATTACAAAAAAACTTGGGAATCACTTTCCTTATTCATGAAAAAACTACAAATATGTTTTGACCGGTAATCTGGATTATGGTTCCTGGTGACCCCGCGCACGGTAACCTACCAACGGGTGAATTGAAATGCTGATGCGGCGTCACTTCAAGGCTGAATAGATGTGTGTGTTACAACCCAACGCGGTGTCATCCAAGCCTTTTTTGAGAAGTCTGTGGATCGCGGCGGCTCGCGAGAGAAATGAGGAATTTATCAAAAAGAAAACAAACAAAAAAAAAAAAAAAACGATATAATACTGCAACTACGGAGGCGGCGGCGGAAGCATCCGCTCCCAGAAGCGGCTCCCGCCTCCCCCTCCTCGGAGGGACAAAAAAGAAGAAATCCCGGCGTGGCTTTACGTTGCCGGAGGAAAGACGAGAATAAAAGGAAAAAAAAAAGAAGAAAAAGGAGGAAAAGGAAGAAAAGGAAGAGGGGTGAGGAGGCAAACTGGCCAACGATAGTGGTTCACTGCTCTCTATCTGCAGAAGGTCGTGGTCGTTGCTCGTCACTATGTACAATAATTTAATAAGTTCTTCTAAAACTGCTTTTTCTTTGTTTTTTCTTTTTTTTTTTTGCTTATTTGCTCTATTTTTTGTGTTTTTTTTATTCATTTATTTATTTGCCTTCCTTTTCAAAACCGGGTTTAACGCCTTACTTTGCCGTAGAAACTTGGTGAGTTACTAACAAGTGTGTGTGTGTGTGTGTGTGTGTGTGTATGTGTGCGTGCGCTATAAGAGTTACAAAATGTTCCAGGGGACACTTGAGGCTGGTCTGCAGGCCGTCAGATCTTCAGGTTCTTCAGGGTCTCGGCCCTCTTCCTCAGCAGGTCCCCCACCTCCTGCAGCGAGCGGAGGTAGCTGCTCTGCACCTTGTCCATGGCGGCCGAGGTGAACGACGCCTCCTCCTGTAGCCCACACACACACACACACACACACACACACACACACAGGTAAAGTTCAGGACGCGTGGAGATGCTCCTCAGAATCACGCCGCCGCCGTGCACGGACCTGCGTGTGGCCGTCCAGGGAGATGCTGGCCAGCCGGAGGGCGGCGATGGCGGCCTCCTGGCCCCGGACGTGCTCCAGCGCCCGGACCAGAACCTCCTGCAGGCTCCCCGTCAGCTCCTGGAAGCCGCACATCACCGCCGGCTGCACAGACGGACGTCACACCTCAGCAACGGTGATCGGCATGCAAGCGTGTGTGTGTGTGTGTGTGTGTGTGTGCCGCACCAGAGCCGTGTTAGTGTCCTTTTTCTTCTTCTTCTTCTTCTGTAAACTGGTCTTGAGCGGCCGCAGGACCTTGGCGCAGTAGCCCGCCGTCCACAGGATGACGGACACCGTCTGAGCAGAGCGGAGACCGGCTCAGGGCGCGCACGCGCACGTGCACGTAGAGACGGGACGCACACTCACCTCCACAAAGAAGATCAGGTTTTCTAGTAACGAGGGCCGCGGCTTTAACGTACCGTCCCGCATCCCCAACAAATCCCCTTGGCATTTATTGAGTATTTCTGCAAGGAGAGGACAGGATGGGAGGCGTCGCCGAGACCGCAGGACCTGGACAAGACCTCATGTTCCCGGCAGAGAGCTGCGTTCCTCTAATACAAACCTACTAGCAGCACCTTCTGCTCGCTCTAAGCCATCTCAGTTCTACTACCTCAGTGGTGGAACAAACTTCCGGAAGCAACAAGACGAGCATCATCTCTCTCAACCTTCAAGAAACAGCTAAAAACTCTTCTCTTTCAGGACTTTTTACTGCGCTGATGCCCCAGATCAGGTTGGGCAGCAAGTTAGGCTATGCAGTGTGTGTGTGAGTGTGTGTGTGTGTGTGTCTGTCCAAAAAAAAAACCACCTCACTAACCCCAGCTTACTGTTCTGTATATTTCCTGTGCATCTTGTATTTGCAAGTGTATTTGCAGTCCTTCTGTCCTCTATTGTAAGTGGCTTTGGATAAAAGCGTCTGCCAAATGTAATGTAATGTAATGGACACCCGTGTGTGTGTGTGTGTGTGTGTGTGTGCGCCAGAGACTCACCTTGAAGCTGAACTATTAGTGATTTGAAGGTGTTGCAGATCTGCGTCTGGAGCTCCGACGACTCGTCTGTTGGAGAGAGGAAAGAGGAAGCGGGAAAGCGGCGGTGAGGTTTTGCGTCGGGTTGTAAACATCCGGCGCTTCCTGTGACGGCGGCGGGCGCGGGACCGAAGCGGGAAGTTTAAAAACTCACCCAGGCCGAGGGTCTCCAGCTCCTGCAGGTGCAGCGACAGCTGCAGGGCGGCGGCCTGACACTGGCAGCTGCCGCTGGACAGGGCCGGGGCCAGGCGGGTGGAGGGCGGCCCCAGGAACGGGTACTGAGCGCCAAAACAAACAATAAATACATGAAAAAACAAACATAGCAGACGCGCACACACACACACACACACACACACACACACCTGCGTGCGTTTCTCCACCATCTGCCCGGCGGTCTGCAGGGTCTGGTCCAGCTGCGTCAGGAGGCCGCCGAGCGTGGACGTCCTGTCCCCGACGCCGTTCTCGTTGGCCACCTCCGAGTTGTGCGGCGGCGCGGCGGCGGCGCCGCCGAGCGCGGCCAGGGAGGCGAGGAGGCGGAGCGTCAGCGAGCGAACCCTCAGCCACAGCAGCTCCTCCTCCAGCGAGCGACGCCGGTGCTCGTCGTTCAGCTGCCTGCCGGGCCAAACGGAGGGCGCTTGATACGGACGCGGGCGCGGAATTCCTGCACACACTAGAGATTTAAGCACCCACCGCTCTTTGGGGTCCCAGCAGGTGAAGACCGTCAGGTCTCGGTTGTCCCTCACGGTGTCCCAGGGGACGTCGTCCTCCTCTGCGGACAGAGACATGGCCTTCACACTCTCCTCCAGACTCAACACGCTGAGGGGAGGGGGGGGCGGGGAGGGGTGGACAAGTGCAGAACAACATCCCGGTCAGGACTCCGGCTGGGCAGTCGGGGAAGGTGCGAGCGGGCGGCGGCGGCGGCGGCGGGCGGCGGGCGGGGGGCGGGGGCGCGCCGGGCGGGCTCTCACATGTCGGCCTCCAGGAGGAGGTCCAGCAGCATCCTCTCGGTGCGGACCTGGGCGAAGTGCAGCGACTGGTTCAGCCGGTTCCTCAGGGCGATGAATTCGGGGATCTTCTCGAAGGCGCCGTACTTGTAGGCCTGGATGATGTACTCTGAGGTCTGCGGGGGGACCAGAGGCGGAGGGTCAGCCTGCGGCGGAGCGGGGCTCACGGCGGAGCGGGGCTCACGGCGGGCGGCGGGCGGCGGCGACTCACATCTTTCTGGTTGGAGTGGAAAAACCTGAGGGAGAAATTGCAGGACTGGGAGGCGGCGGCGAACTGGCCCAGCGACTCGGCGTAACGGGTCAGCAAGAACCTGCGCGTGAGAGACGGCGCCACGGGAGAGCGTGACAACAGTGTGGACGGCAAACGAGCGGCGCGGCGCGGCGAGCGTCCGGACGCACCCCACGGTGTCGTGCTGCACGTGCTTGGCGTCCAGGCTGAGGTACAGGTCCACCACGGGCTCGAAGGCCCCCAGACGGCAGTAGAGGAGCAGCAGCAGCAGCTTGAACTGGGCGTTGGAGGGACTGTGGGTCAAACCCTCCTGCAGGAAGCCCAGACACTGCCACGCCATGCTCTCGTCGCCTTGGAAACACGGGAGCGCGGGGTCAGGCGGCGGCGGGGCGGCGGGCGCGGCGAGCGTCGGCTACTCACCCGTCTCCGTCCACAGGTCCACGTAAACGTGCGCCGCCATCAGGCAGTACATGTCGGAGAACTGCAGCTCCGTCTTCAGAGCGCTTTTCCCTGACGAGCAGAGAAGAGTCGGCCATTTTTACGTCTTCGAAAGCGGAGACGAGCGGCGCGGGGGTCGACGGGGTCGACGGCTCACCGAACTTGAGCCCGTGGCGGTAGCGGGCCTTGAGCTCGCCGACCAGCCGCAGCTTCCCGGCGGCGTCCAGGCCGTGGTGCAGGCCGAGCGCTCGGCCCAGCTGGCACACGCACAGGTGCCGCTGCAGGGCTCCGGTGTCGGCCGGGAAGGCGAAGCCCTCGTCCGCGGACTCGCCCAGAGGCACCGCCTCGCTCAGACGGTTGATGAACTGCGAGGGACGCGAGGAGACATGTGACTCGGGGGTCGGCGGGCGGCGTGGCGTCACGCGACGCGGCGCCTCCTGACCTGAACGTGCTGCTCCGGCAGCAGCAGGTGGAGGTAGAGCTTCAGGTCGGTGATGCAGCAGGGTTTGTCCCCGAACTTCCCGAAGAAGTGCACCATCAACTCCAGAGGCTCGCCTGGTGGAGAAGAAGGGCACGGTCACGCGGGGCGAGGCGGCGGCGGTGGCGGCGCCCGGCGGCGTCCGGACGAGGTCGTACCCAGCAGGCTCTCCTCGGGCCGGCCCCGCTCCCTCAGCCGGTGCATCAGCTCCAGGCGGGCCAGGTACGGCCCTCGCAGCGAACGGGACTCCTTGCCGTCCTCGCCCTTGATCCGCTCCTCCACGAACCGGACCACCTCCCCCACCGTGTGGTGGACCGACCCCTCCGTACAGCTGCACGCACACACACACACACACACACACACACACACACACACACACACACACACACACACACACACACACACACACACACACACACACACACACACACACACACACACACCAAAACATACGGTGTTTGGAGAGCAAAGAGTAGGTGCGTTTCCAGGTGGAGCAATAATTCTTAGTTTCTCCTGATTTAATGGCCAGCAGTGGGTTGAAGTGACACGTGATTCTGGGCGCGGCCTCCTACAAGAACGTGGCTGACGGAGCCGATCCAGGAGACAGAAGCGAGGCTGCCGACCTGGATGTGTCCAGAATAAGGAGGAGGGAAGCGGTGGAGCGGATGGATGTCACAGATAGAAACGGTCCTGATGTTAATTTTGGATCCTGTCTAGGATTACGGCGAGACAAGCGCGGGGAGAACCTGCTTGGGTCGCCGGTCATTTGGAGGAGAGGAAAATCTCCAGAGGCAGTCGGAGGGGTTAAAGGTCAGAGAGCGGGATCGAGTCCGGCGAGATAGAGAGCCGGGGGCCGTCGGCGTCACGACAACCGTCGACGTGGTGTGGTGACGGACCTGGAGAAACATCGAACGGCATGAAAATGACATTAAATCTATCTAGATTTATTATATTCAGGAAAAATACTTCTTTTTTCCCATGTATTCCATGTATCCTGCATTGTCTGGCCTTGGGACGGACACGGGTGACGGACCCACGGGGGGAGGGGAACCTTCTCATGGACAACCAGTTGGTCCGACACACTTCACCACAATCAATTTATCCAAAGTGCAACCCGGCAGTCTGGACCGGTGGGCCGCTAAGAGAGAATAACGCTGGCCGAGCCCCTGAACTCCCTGGACGCGTGGAGACCAAGCACCCCTCCGACATCTACCACTACTACTTCCTGCGCTGCCTCGGGTTTCTCCAGTTTCTCCTCACCTTAGTGTCTCTATTTACTTCTTCTTGCTTTAGTAACAATTTGGTGAATTGAATTTACCGCGTCATCATCTTAACGGTTTACATCCCGCCGTCTGCCGTCGCACGGCGGACTAATGACGTCATCAGCTCAACAAGACTCCGGACTCAGCAGCCCAGAGCCTTCGTAGCATCTCTGGGGATTTCAACCACACTGTCATCTTCTCTGGCCGCTTTCAAACAACAGTTTCCTTCGGGATAGATAAAGTTTTTCTCATCTCTCATCTCATCAGGCTTTTTGGAGGCGGGGTTTTCAAACCGAAACGTGATGACGGACACAAGGGAGCACTCACTGCTCGCCGTCCTCCGGCGGACTCCACGACTGGTCCATCAGGTGGAAGAGGGAGTCGAAGTAGGAGGGGTAGAACTGCCAGTCGTCGGGGCTGCAAACGGGGATGTTTGTGAGCGTCGGGCGGTGAGTTTGCGTTACGGGAAGGCGAGCGGCGCTCACTTTTTCAGCAGGAGTTTGTGCGCCAGGGCGTTGCACTCGGGCCAGCGCTGCAGCCTCTGGTACAACATCATGCACTTGTTCTCTCTGCTCTGAAGCTCGCTGGTCAGCTTCTCTGCAACGCCACGAGATCTATTCAGTGAGAGAAGCGGCGGCGGCGGCGGAGGGATACGCTTACTTACCCCCCAGAGGGCCCCGGATCACGTCCAGGGCCTCCACGCACTTTCCCAGGCGCTCCAGGATCATGAAGTACAGCTGCACCTACAGTCACACACAACACAGTTGGCGGGGGGAGAAAACACAGTAAAGTACTGCGATGACATCATCTGAGCATCTCTTTTGTTAAATGGGTCAGTATTTTATTTCAATTCCTTTTTTTTTCCTCCCCCTAGACGTTCAGTAAAACCTCTGCTTACAAAGTGAATTCCTCTCGGTTTGCAAACCAAAATGTAAATCAATCAATCAATCAATGTAAATCCCATGGATCCGTTCTCCTGCCCCCTAAACATACTGCTCTCTTTTCACACTCTTGATGGCTTTATTTGTGGAAAAAATACAGAAAAGGAATTGAAGACAACTTTAATGACGACCCTTTCTGGGTTTTTTTTCTCTTCTTAACAGTACTTTCCTTCACTAAATCAGCAAAAGTAAAGCCTTCTCGCATGTGAGGCCTTTGCTAACGCCATCTGCTAACGCTATCTGCTAACGTTATCTGCTAACGCTATCGGCTGACGCTATCGGCTGACGCTATCTGCTAACGCTATCTAACGCCACCTGCTAATGCTGGCTTTCATCCATCCAGGCTGACAATAACTTTTCTTCTAAGACTTGAGACCTTAGCTTTGTCATGGCAGTCATCCTTTAGCCACATCGGGCGTCTTTAGCTCATCTGTGTTCTTCAGGATGACACGGACGTTGATTTAGCCGTGTCATAGTGTTTGACGAGATCCTTAACACGAACACTGCTCTTTTAGCTACGATTTCCTTCTTCAGATCCAGTGCAATTTAACACCACGGTCACCAGCTCTCTTGACATTTTAGGAGCCAAAATGAGGGTTTGCTTACCAAAGAGCACAGAAGGGCCTTCAGACAGGAGAGCTTGAACAGCGTGGAGTAGCGTGCACGACAGCGGCTACGCAACAACGCGTTTGTTTGTTTCGGACTTGGTGTGTTTGCGCGCTGGTGCGCCCAGGCTCGTTTGCGTCTCCGAACCCAGTCGGTGGGACGACGCGTTGGAGGTTCTACCGTAGGCCCGGTTCTTCTGCGGTTATTCATGATGTAGAGCCACCGTGTGCTAAAGAATGGACTCCACGTAGCAGAAAATGGGCTGAAAGTGTTGGCCTGCTTTAACAGAGGTGATTTCTGGGAAGTCACGTCTCATTCCTCACTCTCATCCAAGCATCTCAGATACATGCGACGGTTCCCTCCGTCATCCATCCATCTGGGGCAGCTTAGGGCGTTCGGACAGAGGGAGGAACCCGGAGAACCCAGAGGAACCCCGGAATCGCACCGGGGTCCTTCTGGCCTCGAGGCGGGAGCTCTAACCCGGTCGGACCCGGGACACTCACCTCCGCCTCCGCCTCGATCTTCTCCTCCCTCACCATCTTCTCCACCATGCGCTCGGCCAGCGGCAGGAACATGGTCTGGGACAGCTTCTCGTCCTCGGCGGAAACGGCCTGGGCGACGGACGGGGGCGGAGGGACTTATGACAGTCAGAAAATCCTCCCGGAGCAAAACTAGCCCCGCTTTATTGTCTTACCTGCATCACCAGACTCATGACGGACCAGAAGTAGTACGGGTTCTTGGGGACGATTTTGTACAGAGCCATTCCTGCCTGTGGAGAAGGAGGACCGGCACCCTCCCGGTTATTCCGGCGGCGCACGTGCGCGCGACCGGGTCCACGTGGACGCCCGTCTTACCTGCTGCATCTTCTTGTACTCGCCGACGCGAGCGTACGCCATGAACAGGTGCGAGTGGTACTCCTCGCTGAGGGGAACCTTCTTCACCGCCGCCTCGTACAGTTTGGTGACCAGCTCGGCTGCAAGGGGAAGCGACGTTCAGGCCGCGGTTCTGTGCGCGCACGTGCGCGTGCACGGGCGTGTACTCACGGCGATGCATCTCGCGGTACAGGATGGTCAGAGCCTGTAAGGAGTTGTCGTCGGTGGGCTCCAGCGTGGCCACCTCCTGCGCCAGGGCGAAGGCTTCATCCTGCTTCCCTGTTCTCTGGAGACCGATGGCTTTCAGCACCTGCGGACGCCGTTTTCAAACGCATCGAAGAGATCCAACAACTCGGGATTTCGTTCGAACCTCTTTGTTAGTCAATTTCTTGCTTCGCCGGCCTGTTTTTACCCCCGAAGTGGCCGAGCGGCGAGCGCAACGGTTTTTAAAAAGGGGTATCAAGTATACTAGTCGCACTACAGTGAAAGTAGAAGTACCTGCTAAATGAGTTCTCCCAATCATCTGCATCTCATAGGAGTGGACCCTTACAAAGACGGCGCCTTGGAGTCGGCGCTAAAATTGTGCTTGGAACTGGAAAGTCCACGCTCCTTGTTTTACCGCTCGCTGGTGTCCAGCGTCATCTTCTACGCTGTTGTGTGCTGGGCAGCAGGCTGGAGACAGCTGACACCAACAGACTCGACAAGCTCATCAGGAGAGCTGGATCTGTCCTGGGAGTGGAGCTGGAGTCTGTGGTGCAGGTGTCAGAGAAGCTCCTCAGCATCATGGACAACGTCCATCACCTCCTGCATGGACACTGACGTCCTGTCGGAGCTCTTTCAGTCATAGATTGATACCACCCAGGAGCTCCACTGAACGCCACAGGAGGTCTTTCCTACCTGAGGCTATCAGACTTTTTAATTCCTCTTCCTTCAGCCGAAGGGAATCTTCAAATCTTTGTATATAAGACCTTAAAACAACAATTGACACTTTATATTTCATCGTATTTCTTATTCTCCCTCCTTCCTACAATTATCTATTACGGTTATGTTTTTGCTTGACACTCTGGCACAACAATTTCCTTCGGGATAAATAAAGTTGTTCTTATCTTATCTTATCTTTGCCCTCTGCTGTCCGACTGCATCGGGCGACGGCCCAGTTCCCCGAAGAGTCCAAGCTACCGCCAACGCCTCTTCTCTGTATCCTTACGCCGGCCCAACGTGAGCGTACCGGGGGATACGGCTTCCCCAAATCGTGAAGGATTTCGCAGGAATGGATCGCAGAGGTCCATCTGAGGTCAAGATAACTGAGCCTTCTGGAAGGCCTTGACTACGCCGCCCCCCGGAGGCGAGGAGCACCTTTGTCTTTCATGCCCATATCCAGGATGTCAGAGTGACTTCTTTTTATTTCCTCCTGAAGTCCAAACGCATCGACTGTCTGGGAAAAACTGATGATGAGCGCGGCGGTTTCTCGCGCTAGTGCTAGTAAGGAGGACAAATAGTAAACGCTTCGCCACTAAATCTCCAAAAGTAAAGCGTTCTCGTGCACGAGACCCTGGCTCACCGCTTTCTCCAGCAAGCTGACTTACATTAAGCTACTACTGACTCGTCTACTTCTTGTAAGACTTGAGATCTTTGCTTTGCCGATGTGTCGAAAGGATGGAGTGCGTTAGCGTTAGCATCTTTGTTCTTCAGGATGGTTCAGATGGTCGACTTCGCCGCGTCGTCGTGTTTGGAGAGATCTGCGACAAACACCGCTCTCGCGTTCAGCGAAGCTTTCCTGCTTCAGATCGATAGAAATCCTCAACTTCTTCTTAACGCCACGAGCACGGGCACTCTGGACTTTTTTGGCCGGCACGACGAGGGCTAGCTTACAGGAAAAAAGCCTTAGAATGGGAGAACACAACAACGTAAACAAGGCACGGCCGCCGCTACGCTACAACCCACGCGGCTGAAGGCCAGCTTGTTTGTCGGTGCGTTCTTGCAGCGATGCTTGTTCTCAGCCGCAATCAAAATGGGATCGTAAACTCTGTTCGAAGGGCAATTCTTCACGATCCACCGCGTTCGTAAGCCGAGGTTCTACTGCGTTTAAAACTCGGGCGTGTCCTACCTTCGCGCAGTGCAGGTCCTTGTGTTTCTTCAGCAGTTTGTCCGCCTGCTGGATCGCCATTTTGTTGTTGCCATTGTCCAGGTAATCTGGGGGGGTGGGGTCACACACACACACACACACACACACACACACACACACAATTAAACATTACTCGACCTGTGCAGGGATTAGGGATTAAAACGTTTATTAGCTCAAGCGGAACACGTGTGCGTGAAAACTGTCTTTGTCTGGATAGCGTGCGCGCACGGCAACGCAGCCGCCGACACCAGGAAAAAGAAAAAAAACATTCATCGGATGTGATTTTAAAACATTTCGGGCATTCTTTGATGACGATATCGGCTAGTTCTGTCGCGAAAAGAGAAAGAACGATTTCATAAAGACATTAGAAAAGAAACCATTATTTTTAGGCACCTTCTTCAACTCCATGTACGTGCACAGGAAGAACAAAAACAATGAAAATAAAAAGTGGATATGGGGGAAAAAGCCTAGAAATCAGCAAAACTAAATGGAAGACTTGGAAAATAAATGATATATAGAAGAGTTGCTTTAAAATTCAGCGAAAGGATTGGAGACAGCCTGCTTTAAATGGCCTGCATTCATTTAAGACACACACACACACACGTCAGAGCCGCCCGGTATCTCACTCCGGGGTGAATAGTTGGGAGGGAAAAAGAAGGAGTTCCATCGAAACGCGTTTTTATGTTGGAACCACATCGGGAGGGACGACGGGGTCACGAGTCGCCGCCGCTTAGACTTCCACAGGGCCGTGGACAACGTGACCTCGTCCCTCTGGGCGCCGCCGAAATAAATGCATTCGTGAACTTTTAAACGGACGCGTGATCCCACCCTTAGCATCCCGTTAGCTTAGCATGATCGGCGGGAACCCGCCGGCGGCGGTCGTCAAAAATAAAAACGCAAAAACAAACGAGCACAGAAACCGATAAAGGCGTGAAATCCGGAGTGCGGTCGGTTGCTGCAGCTCCGGTGGAAGATTCCTTCTCACACACACACGTGATTGACGAAATTCTCAATTGAGTCCTTTTCCTGTAAAAAGCCTGTGTGTGTGTGACTTTATGAGCAGCTGCATCATATTTTAAGTTCACACACACACACACACCCTGCTCTGTTCAGCCTCATCAGGACAGCTGATTGCCAAATTTAACCGTGCCAGACAGAGACCAGCGATTATGTCACGTCTACTTTGTTCTCTGTTCCCTCGTCGGGGGCAAAGAGGGGGTTCACGCCGACTCGGAGGTCAAAAGGTCACGCCGGGAGACGCGAGGCTTCGCGCCTGCGCCCCAAAGATGGCGAAGGCCCCCTTTCTCCTCCGGTCGGGTCGCCGCTCTGCGCTCGGGAGTTCTCCACCTGAACGCGACGACTCTAAACGTGCGTTCGAAAGCAGCCTTTGTGATTTCTTATATTTCGGCAGATGATAATATATAATATAATAATATAATATTTCAAGCGCCTGCTTGAAATATTGAAAAACGTCACGGCCGCGGTCAGAATGTGCAAAAACGACCGAGCGCGCTGGTGAGTAAATGGCAGATCGGTCGACTATCGATACCGTTCGGAATTCCAATTGACGGCCGAGCAAATCAAAAGTGAATTTTTTGGACACAACATGTCGTGTGAAGGTTAGAAACCATCCATGACGGCTGATAGTGGGAGGCTCTACATGATTTACAGAGGTCGCTATGAAAAACAAAACAAATAACAAAAACAAACATTTTCTCAGGTCCCCGGTAACATTTGCCCGTGTAAATCACATCCAGGAAAGTCGGGAGAATTTCGCAGATGTCGGACGTAAATACGTCCGCTTTTTCCAGAGGATGCGGCGGAAATGTTTGTCTTGCTTCGCGCAAAGTTAAAAGCAATATTTCTATCCGGTAACAGCAGATAATCCGGACCGTTTCACAGGAAACTATTTGCTTTTGGCCCAAGTTGACCCCGAAAATGAATCCGTGCAGCTGTTGGTCATCATTTCTGCAGGGAGACACTTCCTCTAATGTTTTTGAGATGCGGTTCTGACCGTCTGACACACAGCAACAGATATAGATGGATTACGGCGGTTCAAGGATGAATTCTCGCGTCGATAAATGTCACAACTGTCTCATTTAGTGCCGAAACGTCGACTTCAGCGTGGTTTGCACCGCGTCCGTCTTCACGTGTGATCGGGGAGGCAGGTGAGGTCCTTCCAGGCTGGACAGGTTGTGCAAGAAGAGCAGGGTGAGTCCAGAAGCTCCTCCACTTTCCAAACACTTCTGCTGAACGACTGCACTTAAAATACAACTTACTCAAACTAGCTTCCAATGAAAAGCTGTGTATTCCGTTCAAGATAAGTAGCGGGCGGACCGCAGGTGATAAATTGCTCCGTCTCCGCAATTGATGATCTTTATATCTGCACGGAGACTTAAACATAGCGATAACGTTGATTATTTCTGTTATTCCAAGCCTCAAGTCGGATGACAGCTCCATGCCAGCTGGCTAGCTGGCTAGCTAGCTAGCCGGTTAGCTGGCTAGTTAGCATGCTAGCTCGCTAGCGTGCTAGCCGCTTAGGCGCCGGGTTAGCATGAAGCATTGTCCTTTAAGTGTTGGGAACATCGCGGCAACAGGAGGCTGAGCGCAGAGCGTTTTGGCCGAAATACGCAGCCGACGCACGTCCGTCCGGACCCGGCGCGGTCACGACGGCAGAAATACGCGTCGACCAGCACGGACGGGCAACTTTTCTTAGACAAAACCTGCGCACGGCGGCGGCGCGTCCATTGAGTGACATGCTAGGTGTGACACATTAGCCCGCTAGCTAAGCTGTCAAATAGCGACCGTTAGCAGAGGGGAGAAAACACCTCGACTTTCAAGAGGGAGCCCCGCCGGAGGACTTCGCCGTCCGGACGAGTCGAGGCGACGGCGCCGCCGCCGAAACTCTCCCGCGGCCCGGCGCGGAGGGGTTTTCCCCGCGGCGGCCGGCGGCTCCCGGGACGCCGCCCCGGCTCCGAGCACGCCGGCGAAGGTGCACTGTCATCGGGCGCTGCGGGCGGCGGAGTCCGCGGTCGCGGCTGGAGGGGCCGCACAGCCGCCCTCCGCCCCGGACCCACGCCGGTGTAAACCCCGCGGCGTGACACCGACCCCCCCCCGGGGTCCCACCGGACCCGCGGACGGCGACAAACCCGTGACCCCCCTCCCCTCCTCACCGTATATGGGTCTGAGTCTCCTGTCGTTGGGGTCCTGCACATGGCCTCTCGCCGCCATGGTGGAGTTTACCTGCTGGCTAAGTGTTGACGCATGCGCACTGGGCCGCCCGAGCAGCCCATTGGAGGCTGTCAATGAAGGGTGAGCTCAGCTCCCAAAACAACAACAACAACTCTTCTTCTGATGTCTCTACCGTGACAAACACATGCAAATATACTTCACGCCGATTTGCAGGACAGGGAAGTCCTTCTTAAAGGTGTGCCGTCTTTAGTTTGGTCACACGCCGCTTGCAAAGAGTCGTTTATGGACCCGGGCGGCGACGGGACGGCGACCTAAACGTCATTTGAGATTTCTCTTGGGCCCGACTTCCTGCCATGCTGCCGCGTCCCAAAAGTGCACAGCAACTGGAAAAGCCCTCGAGAGGCACCTGTTTTTGCATATCAGAATAAATGACCAAATTGGGCGCCGGAGGTCGAGCGATCGTCTTTGGAAGGAAATTTGTTGGTTTCTGGGGACGGTTACCGGCGTTTATTGGCGGGTTTCCACCAGCATTTCGTTCCCGTGGCAGAGCCGCCCCTTTCTGTGCCCGGATGCAGCCAAACCAGCCGGGTTGCCACCATGGAGCGGTCGAACAGCGCCTGGGCCTCCCCGCTTCATGTGGCGCCCGAGGCCGACGGGTCGCGGCGTCCGATTTTCCCATTCCCGGCATCTAGTGACCGCCCCGTTTGGCGTGTTCGAGTTTCTGCGTACGCCTTTCGGGTTGAATATCTTGAGGATCGACCGCGGCGTCCCCAGAGCACCTCGCGGCCTCATTATCGGTGATCGATGTCTCGGGGCACCGCATTTCACCGTTGCCATCGAAGGCGCAGGCCGTGTCGGAGTTCCCTCGCCCGGCATTGGTCAAGGGGTTGCAGGAGTTCTGGACTCCGGAGCGGGTTCGGGCTTTCGACGGGCCCGTTTGGGGCCCGGTAGCGTTGATGACCGATGCGTCCGGCGTTTTTTTAGCGGCAAATTGCAAATACCGCGTTTCCGACGGAGCTGTTGGCCGTGCATCTGGCGACGCGTCGCTTTCCTTCACGGCGTATGTGGACCACAAACTGCTGACATTCGCCAATTCCAGCCAGGCGTTTCGACCCGTCCCCCCTTTGCGGGGCGTTAGCCACCTGCTCAAAGTGGTCGATGCAACCACAAGGTGGCCGGAGGCGTTCCCGTCGTCCTCCACCACTGCCGCAGACCTGTCTCGGGCTTTTCTGTCTTCTCGGGTCGCCCGTCTCGCCTCTGGGGACAACGGCACACCCCACAACGGCGTTCCACCCTGAGGCTAGCGGCTTGTGCGGGTGCACAAGTATTAAACTCCTCCACGCCTCCGCCATCTTTTCCGGTTGAAACACCGCAGTATCGTAATACGTGACAAAAATTGTTTTCTTGTCATTTTTAAGAAAATTCTGAATTGAGTTTATCTCCAAACAGGACGAACCGGATTTTGAGAACCGCCACTTTTTCTCGTGTGATGGAACATATCATTGGTTTTTGAATGTCAGCGGGTGTGTTCAAGAAGAATCAGACACAGAAGAGGCTGCACGTCCATTCTCTTATTTGTTCAAATTTATTAGATATTCTGTTGTGTTCCATTTTCTAGACCTTCCATCGCAGCCCGCGAGCTGCCAAACAAAAGAAAGGAACTAATTGTACATTCACTAATTCCCCTGAATTTTGCCATTTTTCTTCTTCTTTTTTTTTTTTTTTTTAAGTCAGAAAAGAGAAAATCGAGTACATTGTGAATCTTCGTCTTTCAAAAACAAAAGAAAACATGAAAGAAAAAAAAACAGCAGTTCTTTTTATTTTTTTTTTTGCAAGTGTGTATTCATGATTACAAGAAAGAAAACAGTATTTTTGGACTCCGTCCCTCCCTGCCCCCCCGACGGCCTGGCCGGCATCCGACTGAATGAGATGCAGCCTTTTCCTTCTCCCGGTCTGCAGGGCGACGCCCCTCCAGCTGGCCTGGGTGGAGGCGTCGCCCTGCAGAAAGTCTTTGGCGACGCCAGAAAGAAATAAAAATTAAAAAAAAAAAAAGCAAAACCCGCATCGGAGATGGTTTTGTTTTTTTTTTTTTTTTCCACGCGGGAGGATAAGGAGGGAAGAAACAAACGGAAAAAAAAAAGAAAAAGCTAGACCCACCCCCCCGCCCCGGGGTCGCGGTGCGTTCACAAGCGTGAATGAGGTACAGTTTCCGAGAGGTTTGACCGACTACAGTTTTGGCGCATACGAGTGCACGTGAAAGACGCCCGGGGTCAGAGAGAGGCAGCGACGCCCGCCGCCTCCGTGACCCCGCTCGCCCTAAAAGTTCAACAACTGACTCTGAACTCAACAAGCGTTCCGGAGAGCAGACGCCATATTTTCACCACCGATAAAAACAATGATCCGGGGAAAAAAAGGGGATGGGACGCGCAGCGGGAACGACCGCGAAGACGCAAATCGGGCGCCGTCGAACAAATTCTCTTTAAAAAAGAAGGAACCGCCTGGAGAACGTCCGGCTCGGACTGAATCCGGGGAACCCAGACGGCGAGAACCCGCGGGGGGACGCCGCAGGTTAACGTCCAAGAAACAAAAGAAACCCTTTTCAGCTTTCCAAGACTTTTAAGGATGTTAGTTTTCCCGTGACCGATCTGGCGTTGCATCTAACGGGAACGGGGTCTCCTGCACGGCGTCCAGCGATGCCGCGGTTCTAAAGATCGGCGTTACAATATGAGCAGAACGAGCCGCCCCTTCAAGTGCGCTCGTGCGGTTTCGTCCGATTCGTTTGTAAAAGTACACTTATGACGCGAACGTGCACAGAAAACCGCGAGGGGCAACTCGGGAAACAAAAAAACACAAAATAATTGTTCGGGTGAAACCGTGAGAGTCGACGTGGGCAAGTTGGTTAAAAGGGGAAGAAAAAAAAATAAAAAGCTAAAACCATCAATTAAGCCGAGACGACGTGAAATATTAGTTTTTTCAGCGGCGGTTGTTGGGTCATGTGACCCCCCCCCCCAAAAAAAGGGAGGGTCGTCCGGATAATCGGGTCGAAGCCGATTCGGCGCCGATCAATGCACTTCCTTGGAGGGCGGGTGGGTTCAATCAATCAATCAATAAACCAATCGATCCGCTGCGAGAGGTCAAACATAGCTGTGGATTGAGCGCCAATTCAAACAGGCAGATTTTGAAGGAAAAAAAAAGAAAGACAAAAAGACGAGGGGGGGCTAGACGGATAGCTTTCTGGGCAGAAATAGAAAGACAGACATTATAGTACAAGGGATGAGGGGTTCCACACCTGCTCCAGTCACCTTCTGTTTTGGTTCCTTTCCTGGACGAACGCGTCTAAAAACATTCCAATTGGAATCGAGAAAAAAAAAAAAAAAAAAAAAAGGCTCTCGACTTTCGCGTGTTTTTAAATCACACCTGGATAAAAACAAAGCCCGTCGTCGTCATGATCGGCTAACGATTACAAGTCAGGCAATTTAACGATCTGTGCAAAGAGGTTTTTTTTTTTTCTTTTTTTTTCCTGTTTTTTCCCCTCGATACGTTTGCAAAACCCATTTTTTTTCATGTTTTTTTTTTTTTTTTTCTGCGTGAACAGGAGGCGTGTGAACGGGGTGGGATCTGTACAGTACTGTTAACCAAACGAGTCAAACCCCCCGATGAATGGCGTGAGACAGGAACGAGGAGAGGCGACGCCGCCCCCCCCCCCCCGGGGATTCCCCCGTCGGTCGGCGGGGGGACGTCGGGTCTCCGATGACATCGTCGCGACAGGGTTTGGTTGATTTGCCTCATTGCTCGTAAGCGGCACTGGTGCCTCGAATCGGACCTGTTTTACGCAGCTGGGAGAGAACAAGGAAAACACAAAGAAACAAAGAGAGGAAGAAGTTAGTGCCTTTTTTTTTGTGTTTTTGTTTTGTGTGGGCCTCGTTTGACCAGAGAAAGCACATGCGGGGAAACGGCTTCACTTTGGATCAAATCAAAGAAACAAGTGAAAACAAAGGAAACGAGATTTCGGGACGTCAGATTGCAAGAAGTTAGGAGAGCGGTAGAAAGAGAAGGACACACACGTGCACACACGTGCACACACGTGCACACACGCGCACACACGCGCACGCTGCGACCCTGCTCTTCACGGCTGCTCCGGAGGCATCAAAAATAAAAACCTGGGCGACGACCGCTGGCCGGTCACGGCGCCCCAATGTTCCCGTTAGATCGGACGACTTTATCTTTTTAGCGTTGGCCTGGAGCAGCTGCGGCCGAAGAACAGAGCCGGCGAGAACGGGTTTTAAAAAGAAATAGAACGATGACGACGAGATGGTAACAGTGAGCGGGTCCAGGAGTGGACAAACAGGCGGGAGATGGCGGCCAGACAGAATCCCCCCGTGGCGGCGGCGGCGGCGGCGACGACGCCGCCTTTTCCCGTGCGGAGACTTACTCAGCCTGCCTCTAGTGTTTGACCTACAGCCACGGGCATCTACTCGTCCGTCGCAGAGGTGCCTCGCACGTCTCCCTTCTGACGCATCTACGTTCAGGGGGCGAAAGGGGGAAGGTTAAATCGGGCCGGCGGGCCGGCGAGATCGGCGCCTCCGCCGCAAAATGGTGAAACTTCGGCCGCTTTTTTTTTGTCAAAGACAAATCGGGTGAATTGAGAAAAAAAAAAGGTGGATCTGCTCGATGGACGTTCAGGAAGGGCGACGTGAGGAAGCCCGGACGGAGCGGCGACGGGAAATGGCGACGGCAGGCCTTCTGAGAGCTTTGAAAATGGTTTAAAAACACCAAACCGCAGGTCATCGCTAAGAATCCTCGGCGTCCCTGCTGTCAGGCCACGTCCATTCTGTTTACCTCCGTTAAAGAGTTGGCTTTCCAGGGCTCATCCCACAGAGCCTGGAGCCGGGAAGGGGAGACTTGGAAGCATCTTTGAGGAATCTACAATCCAGTCCCGCCGCTATCCGATCCGATCGATGACAGAACTCAAGAAAACGGACTGGCCGACACCTCAGACGGAACCGGGACTCGTCAGACGCTTTGCGTGGAGTTGGAATTGCTTTGGTTGCGGTTCCTAGAACCTTACAGGAACCAGGCTATTTCTTCTGGCGCTTTCTGTGCTGGAAGCGAGAACCGCTGTCTCTTTGCGCTTCTGGGAACTGAGGCGAGCTATAAGCCCCGCCTCCTGGGGAGCGCCCTTTTTAAAACCTATCCTGGTCCATGACAGAACATCTACATTTCCACGCGGGATAAGAAACATGACGAGCTGACGGTAGGATACCTACGACACTTCAGCCCGTCCCGTCTGGTCGTGCAAAACTAAGTCGGCTCCCCCGGAGGAGGCCCGTTCCTGGAACCCACGTCCGGCCGGGCCGTTTTTAGGACGATTCGGCCCCGTAAGCATCTCGCGCTTCCGTTCCATCAAAACTCACGACGAGAATGTTTACGGCCTTCCCGGCCCTCCGTCTAGGTCTATCTGGAGCGTGTCCGGCGGCGGGATGCGTTACCTCCTCCAGCTCTTTCTGAGTCTCCTCCTCCATCCGCCGGATGTCCTCCATGGTCAAACCCACCCATTTGTCGACCCAGCAGAACAGCTGGCGGTGGAAATTGGTGAAAATTCGCTTCTCTTGCTGCGGAAAAGGGGGAAGGCGAGAGCTCGGTTAGAGACGGGCTCCGGAGCCGCGAGCCGCCGCGCTGAATTAGACAATTACGTTTGGCGATTTATTTCCCTGGACCCGCGGGCGCTGGGATGGCGATGAACCTTAAACTATGTCTCCCTCTAGTGGCCAACATTGAGACCCACAGTGTCAAAATCCTCTGGTCTCGCCGAATGGACTTGAATTTCTTCACGAGAAGATGTTACGGCCCTGTTACGGTGTCTTCTCTTCTGATGACCCGTGGGGAGGTCCCCAATAGAACTGACAGGTTTTGGGCGTGTCTGAGTCCACGTGCAGAAGCTCGGTGTCAGGGGGTTGTTATGGTAACGGAGGGGGAGATGACACACGGGTCAGGATTGAGAAGAACGAGGTAGAAACGTTCAGCGCTCACCTCAACAGGATCTACTCCCTCACCACATTCACCTTCGCATTCGACAAGACGGAAGCCCGAACATGAAGATTGACAGCCGCCCCCTTCAGCACAAACCGGGGGGAACCGGAACGGAGAACATCCCATCCGCCGCTGAGGGAAGCAAGACCGAGAAACAACGCCTTGGCCACTCCAACCGGGCCTTCGCCAAATCGGGAACGTAGAACAGGAGGCATCATGACGTCTACATCAGAAACAACCTCTGCACAAATGGATGGTCCAGGAGAGGAGAGCCACCACCTCCAACCAGCGCCTCCTCTTACAGCTCGCTTCTGCAGGTCAACTCTTCCACCCAAAACACCTGGCGCTACAGCTTTCTTTTTGTTTTTTGGAAGAAAAAGCATTCCTTAAAACACTCTGGGTGTTTTTAAGATTCTGCGAGTGACTGTTGCCCAAGACTCAAACCTTAAGACTCACTGAAAGCAGGGCTCGTCTTTGGAGCCCTTCTACACGGCAAGCTGCCAGGCGGCGAACGTTACCCTGTGGATGAAATTCTCCACTTTGGTTTGCAGCCCCCACCACCGGAACTTGACGGTGACCAGTTTGTACGCACACATATAAGGACAGTCTGTCTTCAGCTCGTTCTGCAAAAAAGGAGGACAAATGCTTCGTCAGCAGGCGGGCGGATTTGGCGTCCGCGCACGGCGCGTCTCGTCACCTTCCACTCGGGGCCCAGGGGTCCTCTGCCCGTCTTGCTGGAGTGGAAAAGAGCGGGGTCTTCTTCTGGCTTGTAGTCCTGCGACACAAAGGGGAGAGACGTTCCCGTCGTCACGGTCAGGAAGCAAAGCTCGGCCGTGCTCGGGCAGGAAACCCCCCGAAATCAGGCCCAGAACCTCACAAAAAGATGACTCCCGGGACCAAAACAAGGTTTTTCCCCCAAGAAAGTCATTTTTAGCTCTGAGTTTCGGGGCGAGGCAGAGGAGGCAGAGGAGGATGCCGATCGGTCCAAGCACGACGGGACGGGGGCCGGCAACTTGCCATTGGCCGCGTACCAAATGACCTTTGACCTCCGCCGCGGGAAACAAACGCGGTCACGCCGTCACACCCGCTTTGCTAGCTGCTAGCAGAGCGACACCGTCACGTGGTCAAATAGTGGATTCCCTCCACTGCCACATGGCTGGGTGGAGGTCTCTCTTTTTGAGATGTCGACAAAGAAAGAAAAATGACATGCGGAGGTGCTGATGTCAAACCGAACCGGGAAAAATACCTTTTCAAAAAGACGTGAATGAAAATCGGAACCTGTTAAAAATGACGGCCCCGTTCGCCGGCGAGGAGAAAAAAAACAAAACAAGATAATAATAAATAATGTAAAGATAAAAAAACGCGGCAGCAAAACCTTTGACGTTTTATTCGTGCGTTCATTTACTACTGGAATGCGAATCCACAAAACCTTTTCAAATTCCAGCTGGTATGTGAACAAGATGTCCCAGGTTCTATCACGCGTTCTACCGTCGATCGGAAAAATTTGTTTCCGACGTCTTTTGCGAGATCGCCCGCCCGCCCGCCCCCTCCCCTGCCGATGGCCGGTTGTGGCGTTTTAATCCACGCGATCTGTCGGGAAACACGTTCGGGGGGTGAAAACCTGCGGCAGATGGACGCTGGGGATTAAGCCCCGGCCTCCGTGCTGATCCACTTAAGTCATTATTGGACAGAAGCTCACAGGAGAAACTTTGACCCTTCTGGGTGGAGGCGGCTCCGCACCTCCTCCTTCCAGTCCTACCACCGCAGCGACAAGGCAGAAAGGTTCCAGCGTGAGGTCTGAACCCCCCGACCCTGTCAGACGCTTTTCCGCAGCCCCGTCTTTTAATTCCTGGATCTGACAAAGCACCTATTTCAGAGGACCAGAATGTTCTGATAGGCACTAAATTAGCTTTAGCTGATCACTTACCCCCATGTGAGATTCGTGTTTTTGCTAGATGCAAATACGCAAAGTATAAAACAAAATAAGACAAGACACTCTGCACTGTTTGTAAAAAGAGTATCGTTTGGTTTGTATTGGAGTACATTCCTTCTCACGACTGCTAATCATGCAGTAATGCAGTAAGTGGAATAATAAAACACAACCATTCATAGAGACGTACAACCATTCATCACTTAGACATCCACCTGCCCCCTGCAGATGCTCCAACCACGCCGAGATACGAGGCAACGCCGAAATATTTAAGAATAGCAATGTTTCATGGCACCACGACGGCGTGACGGCGGACGAAATGTTTTTTCAAGACGTTGAAAAACAAGAAGGTGCACGCCAATCCCACAGGGAGTGCGTGTCACAGAATCCACCCCGGAACGCATCGCGAAGGAGATTCTTTCCTCTCCGTCCACTTTTTGTCTCCTTGCTAAACGTTCGACCCGCTCTTTCGGACCGGAGGGAGCGAACGCCCGCACGCACATGCGTCCGGCTGCGTCATCGCAATAAGCGGGCGACAAACGTGACATCAACAAGCATCCTGGGGCTCCTCGGGGGCCTCGGCCCGGATCGACGGGCTCTGGCTCCGACCCCGAACAGAAGGGAGGGCCTCCGTCGTGCCGCGAGTCCACTGCCTCATGCGTTACCATGGCGACCTGCATCTCCAGGGCCAGAACTCACCCCCGCCGCCACTTCCTCTTTGTTTGCGATGTCTATGGGAACCACCTCCACTGTCTTCCACGTCGTCTCGTCCAGATCGTGGACCTGGAGGACACACACACACACACACACACACACACACACACACACACAGTAGAGCGTTCAAACAGTCAGATGGATATCTGGAAACCATATATATATGTTGAAGCCTCCCAAAAAAAAAAACAAAAGAGTCTTTTATTCACACGTCAAACGGTTCACTCACATTTTCTATTGTTCCCATGTCGGGTTTGTGCCACGTCTCGATCTTGATCATGAAGTCGTCCTTCATGTACTCGTTCTGGAAGCAGCAGAGGGGCCGGAGGGGAAAGGGGGGGTCAATCCACCCCCTTTTTCTGAGCGGGTGGGAGTCGAGGCCGGCAGATCTTGGCCTCGGTCCCGGAGGACACCGCGCACGCATCAGCTAAATCCAATTAGCAAATCGGACGTTTAGGCCAAAATGGCGCCCGCGGCAGCAAAGTCCAGGCCCCGGACCAGAAGCGGGTCCGGGGCCTGGAGCGCCGGCGGTTTCCCGGCGGAGCCGGGCCTCGACTCACACAAACAAGCAGAGAAGTTCGACTCACCGTCACGACTGCAGGTGGAGGGGGAACACAGGGGAGGAGAAGGAGAGGAGGGAAAAATTAGACATTCATCACATTCAAAGAAACAACTCAAGATCATTAAAAAAAACATGAAAATACGAGATTGGTACTCAAAACACAGCTTAGAACGGAAAAGGTTTTGCCCCCCAGCGGGCCGGACGGGATTCTTTTCTTTGACATTTCGGTCGCAGCGTTCGCAGGATTGCAGGAAGGTGTGTTTGTTGGCTGAATGCTGGCGTTTGGCTGGTGACCGCTGCGACTCAGTTCCATTCCCCATGAAATAATAATGAAAGAATGCGTGAAAAGAAAAGGTCCTACTCACTGGTACGACAGTATGGATAGGCGTTCCAAGCCTTTTCATGAAACACTAGCGCTCCCTCTGGTGCGATCATCTTCACGTAGCCCGGGACTTTACTGCGGAGGGAGAAAGATTCACTTATTACCTACAAGTTGAAGCGACAGGAAGTCAACGGCTGGCTTTAACAAACCTTGTTCGGCACAAGGCGCACTTTTGGTTTCAGGGAGAGAAATAAAATATAAAATAATATGCCATAAATATGAATAAAGGCCACTGGTCATCATGTGACTTGGTAGTCGATGACTAGTTGGCTATTGGAATAGTTCATACTTGAATCTCTATTGCATATCAATTCTAATTACATTGGACAATGTTTGTTTGATTAAAAAACGGAATAAAATAAATGATCCGTGTCGTCCCAAGCCGACCCTTTTGTATTTGCCGTTCTGCGATGAGAAACTCATCGATCCTGTTCTTTTCTTTTTAAATTCACTCTAGGTGTATAAATATCAGCAGTTCGCAGGTTGGAAATAGTTCAAAACAGCATCTCATGTTTCAGATCAGAGGTTTTTGTTTTTATAAAAGGAGTGTTTCTGTCTTGTTATTGGCCGACAGCGGCAAAGAGCTTCCGTCTCCAAACTACTTGTATTAAAAAATTCCTTCCACCGCTCATAGGAAATGACATCACTTTATTATCTTGTTTGTTTTTTAAAGTTACCAATAAAAAACCGCTCCCGCCGTAAAATGTGAAATCATCCAGGCTCCATCCAAAAGGGGCCGGGACACGTGTGAGAATACATGTCAGAATAACTGGGAGCGGAGCGCTTCTGCTTCTGCTGCTCCGACAGTGAAGGAGAAGATTGGAACTCCGGGTTTGAGGGATCTGGGCCTGGATCTAACCTGCCGTTCCTTCTTCCTGGTGGATTTAAACACCGCCTGACCGCTATTCCTTCCATCGGCGCCTGAGCTCCGTGACTTGCCTCTTTAGGTGGTATATTTTGTGTGTGTACTGCCCCTTCTCGCCGTCCTTCTCGTAGGGTTCGTTCTTCAGCACCTCGATGCCTTCGCCTCCGCCCGTCTCATTCTTGCTGGCCTCAGCCACCGAGTACAGCTGCCCTACTTGATACTGGGAGATCCAAAGAAGAACATGCAGATAGGATTGATTAGAGAAGCGAAGACTGAGCAGCTCCAGGGTACGTGATGAAAAGAAAAGTGTAAAAGAAGGAAAGTACAGTAGAACCTCAGCTCACAAATTGAATTTGTTCTTTGACTTTTGTTTTCAAACCGAAACGTTCATGAACCGGATGGATGTTTCTTATTGGAATCATCCCATGGATCCGTTCTCCAGCCACCTAAACACACCGCGCTCTTATCAAACCTTTCATGGGTTTATTTGTGGCAAAAAATACCGAAAGGAATTAAAAGATAACCTCCCATGTTACCGTTTCTGGTGTTCTATCTCTTCTTTCCAGCACTTGTACTCAATGCTTCCTTCACTAAATCAGCAAAAGTAAAGCCTTCTTGCGTGTGAAACCCTCGCCACCGCCATCTCCAGCAAGCAACACCGCTCTCGCGATTAGATACTACTTCCTCCTTCAGGTCGATTCTAACTTCTTTTAGCAATTTTAAAAAGCACAAAAGCATTAAAACAGTAGAACGCATCGATGACGGCGTAAACATCCCATAGTAGCACGCATGACTGCTGCTAAGCGACATCGCCACAACACGGAAAGCCTATGAGTTTGTTTGTGTTTGTGCACCGAGGCTAGTTTCCTGCCGGATTCCAAATTTGATCCGAAACTCTCTTTCTTGCCCGTTATTCCTTCCTTCGTAATTAGGGGACGTTCGTGAGCCGAGGTTCTTCTAAAAGTCTTCTTCTACCCAGCAAATCAAACCCTTCTGATGTTTTTAAAATCTATTATTCCATTTATGGGATTTTAAGAGTTGCTTTTTTAATTGGAGTTCTTTTCCCTGGTGGGAGATCACTTTCACATGTGTGTGTGTTAATAATCGGCGTGTGTTTTCCTTCGCACCGTTAAGTTTGGGCATGACCCCGGCTTTCCGAATCGAAACGAATACGCCCGACAAAAATAAACAACATTTACGGTTCTTGTTCCCTACCGGCCCCGTTCTTTTTTTGAAGAGGCAAAAAACGAAATGATTTCTCATAAGGCTCGCCATGAAGCCCCGTTTCGGAGGGCAGGCGGTTTACGGCAGGGCCCGGTTCCGGTGCCCGCGGACGCCGGCACCGGCCTGTCACCGCGGTAACAAAGGCCATTGTCCGAGATGGCCGGCCGCGGTCAGACTCACCGCCGGTAGTTTTAGCAATGCCTTATTCTATCAAGGACTCCAGTTGGGTCACTTTTTGCTCACTTTTGATGTTGACAAAAACCAGCAGTGCGTGGGAGTGCTGACGCTAACACTCGCTTTTTATTACCAGACTGAGATTCAGGCACTGGAAACTATTTCTCCTAAAAGAAAAAAAAAAAAGCATTTTCTTGTGAAACTGCCTTTTAATTTTTTGGTTGATTTTCAATCTGGAAGTTTTTTGTTTTTTTTTTAAAAAAGGCTAGTTACTAAGAGCACGGTGAGCGACATGACATTGCTAACTAGCGACAAGATAAGAGCCGAGATGACCTCATTACACATATATATTTACGCTAACTACTGCTGCTAATGGCTTGTACAGAACTGTTTTCACTTCAAAATAATCCATGCAAAAAGCTCGGTAGTACCTAGATTCAAAAGAAAAACAAAACCTTTTTTCTATACTTTGTATGTTGCTGTGACGCTAGCGACATATTGCGGCTAATAGTGATGATAGAGAGGGATTGGATTCAACAGGCGGTTGCACGTGCAGTTCTACTCACCTCTTCCACGGAGATCGGCAGCACCACGCGGCTGCAGGCCGGGCCGGGCGAGGGGAGGCGAGGCGGGAAAAGACAGACACCAGTGATATGTCAGTAGTTTGTTGAGGAAAACAAGAGTGGAACGTCAAGGCAAGCGGTTACATATTAACCGTGGCCGGGGAATAGCCGGATACATACTGTGGACTGCTAAAAATAAACCTCAGGGATCAAGATCCCGCTGGTGTGAAGCCACGAAAACGGGTGAAAGCTGAGTCATGATTTCATGACAGTACGGCCGTGATTTTCCAAATCCCAGCGCAGACTTCATGGTGGATATAATTCTTAAAAGAGGTCCTGTGAATGTATCCGTCACTAATAAACTATAAAACGGCGTAACCGGGACCAGAGACGGTTTAAATGACACCTTTGGTCAATCGGGCGATGAAAATGTCAGACAGTGGGGGAAAAAAGTAGATCTGAGCCCGACCACAAATCCTCCCCACTATATAATAAAACTCCGGCCCGACAGACTGTTTTTTACTCCATTTAACAAGCATCTCTCAGCATTTCCCGAGGCGGGGAACACTTTCTTTGGGTCGGTTTCCGGCGGGTATGGCCGCAACGGCGTTCGACTAATAGCCGACGAATGGTCAAAGCAACTAAATTAGTAGCCGCCGGCTCGCGGCGTCTTTCCACGGAGAGCCGAAGCCGACCCACGTGGCTCAGAGGGAGACATCTTGCTTTTCCTGAATCCTGGACGCGACGATTGCGTCATCGACGATTGCGACTCTCGGGTATTTAGTCGTTGGCTTCACAAACTTTGCTCTCTAAACTTAAAGGTTAAACTTAAGTTCAATAAACTTTGTTGTGTAAAGAAAATATAGTTTATTGCTGTCCTAATCTGACTAGTCAACCAGGCTTGACATGAGTTGATCTGTCTTTCGTGTCAGCTCCTTTACAGAATGAAATCTGCAGCGGCTATGACACGCAAACACTGAAAATTTAAAATAGACACCCTTTCAGTGTGAAATGGGGAGTGGCTTCTTCAAAACTGGTTGACAAAACAAATAAATAAAAAGAAAACAGGTTCTTTTCCACACTGGCAACACTTTCTCGGTATCAACAACATCCATGAAAATCGTATAAAAATGCAGGACTGGAGAGACAGTCTGCGCAGGGATGTTGCAGCTTCATGTTGGAATGAGGGGTTTCCCCAAAACTCTTTTTGGGTAGTTTCCTGCTCCTAACTTTGTTCAAAAAGTCCTTTGCAGGTTTGATGAGTGGCAAATAAAAAGGAAAACAGAGCGAGTTATAAAGCTGGCTTCAGACGGCGCACACCCAAAACAAGCAGGGTTGCAGAAATACAAAGCCTAAAATGTCTATTGAGACATATAACTGGAGGCACGTGTAAATAAATTTAAAGCTGCAAAATCAAAGATTACAAAAAAAGGATAATGTGCAAATTGACTCATAAAACAAAGGAATTCTGAACATCTGCGGGGTTTCTTTAAATTAGCTTTAGCATCTGTGTGGGGGGGTTTAAACTATGTAGAATAGCAGTAAAATGTGCCTGATTGGGACAGAGCTAGGATCAGAACCGCATTAAAACAAGAAACAAAAACAGTAAGAAAATAAATTACATTTTCATGTTTCCTGTGAAATCAAAAGAGGCTCGCGTTGAAAGGGATTCCACGCCGACAATCGTACATGATAGACATTGACAAAAGTAGACAAGCAATAAGAAAGAAAGAAAGAGAAAAAAAATGATCAGTTTCAGCTGATTCTGGTCCAAAAACTGAATGACTGCCTTTAGGATTTTGTAATACAGTTTTCTTTTTAGCAGTTGCACAAAAAGGGTCACACACACACACACACACACACACACACACACACACACACACACACACACACACACACACACACACACACACACACACACACACACACACACACACACACACACACACACACACACACACACAATTCTAGAGTATTATTGACTAATAGACGAAATCCATCCTTGAACCAGCTGTCACTGCTTATCTAAAAAATATGGTTTAATTTATGACTTTTTATTGACGCACCAAGATTGTGGTGCGGTCAGGAAAAAAAAATAAATATATATATATATATATATATATATATATATATATATATATATATATATATATATACACACACAATTTTTTTTAAACATTTAAAAAGACAAAACATTTTTTTAATGTAAAAAAAAAACAAAACAGCAGTGAGTCATGTTTGTGACCCCCAAAGCAAAACACACCAAAGCATCAATTTCTAAGTCAATTTTTGAAAATTGAAAAAAAAAAAAAAAAAGGAAAAAAAAAAAAAGGAATAAAAAAATTCAAATTAAAATCAACAAGGATCCTGTTCTCTCCGGTTTATAAGAGTATACGAATCATTATCAGTTATTGATATACTGCGGTGAAACCCTCGATTGTGTGGTTAGGAAAACGCCTCCGGGTCCAAACATGCCTCATTTACTGAAAATCCCAAGTCGTCACTCGAACACGTCATGGATGGCGGCTGAGACAACCAAAAAACAAACAAACAAACAAACAAACAAACAAACAAACAAACAAACAAACAAACAAACGCTCGGTCCAGAGCCAGCAGGACGCTGAGAGGCGGAGGAAGGGAGGAGCCTCAGCAAAAGCCGAAAATTACCAGCGGCCTAATTCAATTGTGTCTGCAGCATCTACAAGAATACTGCCAAATATAGACGCCAAGGAGATTTGCCCGTCAGGGATGCAAATGACACGGCAACAGGTCTCGCATTTGTCCGATTTCTCTCTGGACAACTAGCTGACGGAGAACAACACATCTGCCGCTCAGGGATCATGTTATGCTAATGCTTGGCTAACCCGTGCAGCTGTGTTTCGCCCAAAGCCAGACCGTCTTCCGCTCAGGTTATTGCACGTGCGGTGGTTTGCGGGTTTTTGGGGCGCTGCAGAGTTACGGATGACCATATACTGCGCCGTCAGGGACCCTCTGCAAAATCCTAACTTTGGCATTTCAGTTCAGCCGGGACATCGGTTTGTCAACTCTTAAAATTTGTATATGCCACCACTCAGCTTATAAAAATGTTGACCCTGATGCAAAAATGATGGGAATTGGAGACTTGGGACATTATTTCCCAGGTATTTTTAGGTTTCAGAAGACCGGCCAATCACAGCCAGGTATTTCATGGAGGGGGCGGGTTTGATACAAATATGTCCAAGAATCTTCAGGAATCTTTGTAAAAACAATATGGGCACCGCCAACATGGTGGGCCTAAGACACTTGAGGTTTTCATTTCCTGTCACATGATAAAATCTAACTTAAAATCTTCTGCTTCATCTATGTAGAAGACTTCTGACCATATCTGGTAGCATAACGTCACCTGATTTGATTTTTCAGACCTTCAGTGCAACGTCACTCCACCCCTTTGGTCTGGTGCCCGTCCCATTGCATGTTCTCGTCTCTGGTCCCGAACCGCATCGGTTCCTTTACTACGATTGCCCGCAGGAGATGGCAAACGTTCGTAACATTCGTGTCTAAAATTCGCTATTTTATGTTTGACTTTAATTCTTAATAGCGCCTCGTGCGCCTCCCGGGAAAACCCGGGTTCTTTTGTACGAAGCTAACTTTCATTTCCAAGTTGGCTCGGATGACAACGTTGTCAGGATTCATTTATGCCTCATCTTACTCCACCCTCCACTTCCATGTATGCTAAGTGAGCGTGAAAGTGATTGACTGAAGCTGGAGGAAGCACTCTGTTGGATTCTTCACGGTGGTCATATATATCTCCCTTAAAGGAAAAATTCACATGGCCATGAATTCCAGAGGATATTTATTTTAAGATGAAATGCTGAAAACTTGAAACCAAAAAAAAAAACACGAGTTATGAATTCAAATTGATCTTCATAAACAGATGGCATCTTCCAGAAACACTCAGGCTGATAAAACACAGAAAGCTGTCGAGCCTAATGACAACATGAAACCCAGACTTTTTACACTTGGTTCTGTAGTATTAATAAGACCACCACGTAAATACTGCTGGAGACACACACACACACACACACACACACACACACACACACACACACACACACACACACACACACACACACACACACACACACACACACACACACACACACACACACACACACACACACACACACACACACACACACACAAACCAGTTTAAAAAATATTACAACAAACACACAGAGCCCTGCCACTGATTTAACAAACAGTGCAAGACTGCAGGCACAAAAACGCACAACGCGGAGGGAACTCCAGACGAGATGCAGAAGCTAATAAGAAAGATAAGGTCAAGAAAATCTTGCTGTAGCATCCCTAATAACACAAGCACAGATAACCATGACAGAACTCCATCTCTAAAGACGTGCCCAACAACAAAATGGCAACAACAATAAAACGCCATCTGCCTTTGAGATACAGGCCTATAAATAAAGTGCAATAAAGTTAGTACGAGGCCGATTCCTCGTCCTTCTCGGTGAGTCCGAATTGTCAAAGCTGTCGTGTGTGCCAACGGTGAAATGGGTAAGGCCGCACAGTCTCTTTGATTATTGATCACACCCAGTCATGGAGATGGTCTACACACCCGCGAAAGCCATTTAAGTGCACCTGCGCTACGTAATGTGATCCAACACAAGCGATCTCCTTATCTCGGACTGCAACTCGCTCCTCATCGCCTGGGTCTACAAAGGCTCAAGACGTACAGTTTATATCATTAACCTGCACAGGTGTGATCGGTCAAACACGCAGCCCCCATAAACTTCATTTTGACACGCCGTTTTTTTCTTATGAACTCAAAGTGTTCTAGATGAGCCCATCTGCAAAACAAAGGGATATTTATCTGAAAGCGGTCTCTGTGTTGGGTACGCCGACGGAGCGGGGAATATTGACAATCGCGGCATACGCCGTATACTGAGATTTTCATGCTTTGCCGTCACGGACGAGGCCCAAATTTGCACAGCTATTCAATGAACTATATTAAGGTTCAATTACAATTTTCTCTGCCGTGTTGTGCTAGTCCGAGTTATTGAAGGATCATGTTTATTTGACGGCGAGGCCTAAGCAATGTGGAAAAAAGAGGTAAGTGGAAAACATATGTGATGGGATTTTTCTTTGCAAAAACCATCTTTAAAAATGCGAGCAATGACTAAACGGGTGCACTAAAACTATTTCAAACCACAAAAAGTCCATTATTTCACAAAGATCCGATAAGAAAACATCTTGATCCCCATAGGTGAAATTCTTCTGTCACGGCAGCGCAATTATAACAATATCCATAAAAAGGAGTATAAATAAAAGATAGCAAAAGAGATCCGCAAAAAATGTCTTTCATACTGTTCCACTAAACAACATAAGCCAATATCAAATCAGACTGTTCTGTCAGGGCTAATACAATGCAGAGCAATACTTCAGATTTAGAGAAAAACAAACTCAATTACGTCTTTATTACTGGAAAACTGAGTGTATAACATGAATTAGGTCCCGACCCGACGCCCAAAACAACAGATTTCTGACTAAACGACACGAAGGTGAGTGTGTTCTCTGGCTGTACGTCAACATAATCCTAGGATGTGACATTGGATCTTCTCAGAAGGCTGCAGGACAACCAGACCGCGGCTGAACTTCGCACTACAGCTGACAACAAGGGTGGGGGCAGCTGGAGCTAAGCTAACCACACATCCTATGGCGACAACAGGTACCCGCTAAGCGGAGCGGGTTGCGGTTCGCCACGCCGGGGGTGCCGGCCACGCAGGTGCCGGCTGTGTTTTCTGGGTGACCGTGACGGAGAGGCGACCCACGCCACGCAGGTCCCTCACAACGGAGAGGGTTACGCTCGAAGCCACCGCTACTAGCTTGAATTAAGCAGCCAGTTAAAGGGCCAATTAACTCTGGTGCTAGCTTAAAGTACCAGCAAAGTAACGGTAGTTAAGACCTCCCGGAATCCAGAACGATCACAAGCTATTTAGTGTGGGCCAGTGCGGTGGAATAATGACTAAACTTTCTCCCAGTGCCGTGTTAGAATGGGAAAACACCACCTGTTCAAAGTTACATATCTACATTTCGTGAAGCCCCTGGTCAGAGGAGTCTCATGCTAGCCGCTGGCCGCTGCTAAGGCTAGCTTAGCCTGTTAGCATTACTGGTAAATCCGACGGAACCTTAATCTGTCACTCAGAGCTTAACATCACGGCACTTTAAAGACATGAAGAGCTGCTAACTGACTAGCTGAGCCATGGTTACCGACATTCCCAATCGTCAGAGTGTTAACTCGGGAAAAGTGTATTTTTTGGTGTGACGAGAGCAGCCTTTTTTTATGTAACTCATATTCATTCAGACGCCAATTATCCCCTCCGCTGCTACAACTCGGCGGCTAACATTAGCTTGTACTAGCAACGCCTAAAAAAGACCGGTGTGTCCCGTTATCCATGTCCCGATCCACCCTAGTCAAAGCTGCCTTTCGGGGCGCAACGGGGCTCCAAAATCCCCGCAATGAACGTCACAGACATCTTTACTACTCCCCAACAGACCCTCGGCCACATGTAAACGCGCTTTTCAAAACGCTAAAAGGCATTTTTTAGAAAAAAAACACACTCCAGACTCACTATTCCTTGATGAGCACCATCTTCGTCACCCGGGCTGCGGCTGCGCAGTGGGAGCCGACACCAGAAAGAATTATCAACAAGTTCGGCCCGCCCTCACGGAGCAATCTGATTGGCTGACGGCTCCACGCCATCAATCACGACTCGAGTCGCGTCATCCGGGTATTTTGAAAAGCAAAGAGTGGAATTGAATTATCATCAAAACAACAATAACAACAACATCAATATAATAATAATAATAATAATAATAATGATAATAATAATAATAATAATAGTAATAATAATATATAGCCGCAGGGAATCTCAAAATCTTTGTACTTGAGACCTTAAAACACTTTTATAGCCTTGACTTTGACACTTTATAGTTTTATTATTTTTATAGTTTATTCTCCCCCTTTTTTTGCTGTTTACACAATTTCCTACTATTATTTATTGTTGTTATGTTTTACTTGAAACTGGCACTACAATTTCCTTCGGGATAAATAAAGTTGTTCTTATTCTTATTCTTATTCTTATTCTTATTCTTAATAATAATGATAATAATAATAATAATAGTAATAATAGTAATAATAATATATAGCTGCAGGGAATCTCAAAATCTTTGTACTTGGGACCTTAAAACACTTTTCTAGCCTTGACTTTGACACTTTATAGTTTTATTTATATTCATAGTTTATTCTCCCCCCTTTTTTTACTGTTTATAGAATTTCCTGCGATTATTTATTATTGTTATGTTTTACTTGAAACACTCACTTGTTGGCCCTTATTGACGTTGAATCCAAACATCGCTATTGTACCAAAAAAAAAAAACCCTCCTACTTATCAATCATTTACTTTTTATTCTTTGTTAGATTTTTTAGCCATTAATCATTGATTCTGACCATGACTGACTATCAGAACCGCAAACTATTCCTCAAAAGAATGAAAAAACTACTTTTGTTGTCACAGATTTAGCATATATTGGCTGATTTTCTGTGCTGAAAAGAATCTGAGTAATAGAAAGTGATTTGGTCCTGTTGTTAAGATGGTCCGAACCACGTGTTTCAATTTTCAAACAACTTCGAAGCCAACTGGATAAAAGCTCAAGTAGCTCATTTAGATCCGACCGCTGTTCTCAGAAAACAAATCGAAGGTCTTTTGGTTGGTGCCTAAAGTCAGGCAAATGGGTTTTTTGAAGTCTCAGGTCATTTGGACGCGTTCTGAGTCATTCGGTGCGAGCCAAAGTCTTTTGGCATGCGTCAAAACTAAGTTCCAGCTGATTTGGATTCAGAGGAGGCGTTCAGTACGTTTGTTTATCAGCTCAGCTTGCTTCGGCCCAAATGTCATTTCACGCCGGCGTCGTTCGATCCGAGTCTCGAGCAGCACCCAAGTACATTGTCGAGCATAGACGCTGTTGGACAGTTTGGTTCTAAGAACTAACCTTCTCCAGGGGAACTTTTTAGTTTTGCATTCGCAAAGTTGCGACAAACAAACCATCGCTGAGAAAAGGAAGACGACGCGGCGAACCGAGTTGCCGCGACATTCACGTTCTGTGCGGCACGAAGGGATTGCAAACCTTCAGACGGCTTGTCTGTGGAGGTCCTCGGTCACCCAGGTCATGGTGGATTGTCGTCCAGATCTTCTTGTCGTGGCAAACGGACTTGAATTTCTTCTCTTGAAGACGTCTCGGCCCTCACCCCAGAGGCATCTTCACTTCTACTGGCCGGTAAGGAGGTTCCCGATAGAACCGCCAGGGTTGAGGAGGAGCTCGAGATCATGGGGTGTTGCTAGGTGGGGACAAAGGCACAACTTTGGGGGATTTACCTGGATTCGAGTCTTAAAAAGGTGAAGCCAAACGATCTGGAAAGATCAACCGCCACCCGAGCCTCAGTCCACGGGATCAGACAGGTTTCACTCCTTGTTTCTCAGTCTGAGAAGTTTGGCTTGCCCTTTCCACATTCTAATCCAGGTAAATCCCCAAAGTTTTACCCGCTTTGATGGTTGTAATTTCTGCCAGAACATGAATATTGGGGTGACTCGGTTCTTCGAGTCGTCTTCATTTTCTCAACGACGGATCGGTTTTGAGTGCGGCGTTTTCAAGGAGAATGTTGCAACTCTGCAAATGCAAAACTAAAAAGTTCCCCCGGAGGAGGCTAGTTCCAAGTTCTTAGAAGTGTTCTGTCCAAAAGCAGCTACACTCAGGCTTCAACTCACGCCAAACAACATTGGCTCGAACCAAATGACTTTGGTCTTTCAAAAACAAACACAAGACCCCCGATTTGTGTTTTTCTGAGATCGGCGGTCGGACCCGATTGACCCGGAACCTACTTGAGCTTTTGTCCGGTTGGCGTCAGAGTTGTTGAAACACGTGGTTTGGACCAGATCCCTTTCTACTACTCAGCTTCTGACAAGAATAAACCCTCAAATGGGTTGAAGTGTTTTGATTTGGTCCTCGCGCTGCTTCACAGGGCAGGAAACCTTGGCTAACTCTGGACTTATTTTGACCAAAATGTCGGTGTTCCTCCGTGAGCTCTGGAAACCCCTCCGTTTAGTCACGCAAAAACAGGCGACCAAAATAGTTTTGAAGACGACGGCGCCACAAGAAGTACCGGGGAACCGGTTCCACTCTTCAGGTCCACCACAAAACCGTAAAGACTTCGTCTTTAGGGGGTCGAGAAGTGGTTCGGTTCCTGAAAAGGTTCTGGGAATCGCAAAAAGCTCGGGCGACAGGTCGTCCCGATCGTCCCGGCGTTTGAAAACACCTGAATATTTAGGCTGTTTGAGCCGTAACGCTCCGAGACCACCAGAAAGGGGGACGACGGACCTCGCGAGAAAGACAGACGAGACATCGGAACTTTTTTTTTATTCATCAACTCGTTCATCGAGAAGAAATCTGGCACCGCTGCAAAAATTTGACGTTATAAAGTTCATCAGAGACACGAAACAGCAAGACGAAATATCCCCAAAAATAGCAAAAGGTTTCATTGCCTCTTCTCTGCTTTAATTGCTTTTATAAAATGCTGTAATAATGACCGGAAAAAACACAGTTAAACAAATAAATGACGACAATAACGCACTTGAAATGACATATAACAATAATTAATACACGATAAATTGGATTCGGGAACTTACACGGAGATAGCGAGCGTTCGGGTCAACGTTATTCCTCTGCAACAGTAACGGGCGTCGAGTCGACGGACCGCCAGTCGAGACTTTTGTTTTCAGTGTACACGGGTCCTCTCGTCGCCAAAACGCCAACCCAACCGACCCATCTTCCCCCAAACAGCCGTCTTCGGAGATATTCCGGGTCCCCCGACAACGAAGGCACGGCCGGCGCATTGAAAGACCGACCGACCGACCGACCGACACACAGACCGACAGACCGACCGACAGACCGACCGACCGCCGGCAACCAAAAATCGATAGCCCGTTATCTTCCGATTGGTTAGTCAGCTAACCAAGCGATTCGCCGCTAGCGTCCGCGCTACGTCTTAGCATCCTCAACCCTTTCCGAGTCCGGCGCCGTCCACCCGGGCGCCGGGTCCCGTTCCGCTAATAAATCGCCGATGACGTTTAAATGCTACCTGAATGTCGAGTGTTAAAAATCCGTCGTCGCCCTCTTGAAATAATCGCCTATGTCATTTTTTCAAGTTTTTCAGAAAACACAAAAACAGGCCGTATGTTGACTAAGGAGTTGATTCAGGAAAAAAAAACAAGAGTTTGGTCAACAACGTTACATTACCATCCTGCGTGACCAGAACTCTAACTTTTGGTGCATTTCCTGCCCGCGGCTGACGGTGCTGTTAGTTTTCTCTCAATAAATAAAGAACGCTATCCCTCAGGAATATCGGCGTCCTCGCGAGCTCGAGGACTCCAGGGTCGGCCCGGCTCGATTCCAAACACCCTCCCCTCAAAGACGGTTTCTGCTTTAGCAGCTTCTGCTAAATCCCAATGTGCCGCCAAGCCGACGGCTTCAGTCGGGGTACAAACATCAACGAAAGACGGGCCGCCGACGGGCTCAACATTTAGAGGAAGGGAAGAAATGTCCGGCCGATAGAAACTTGTAGCCGTTTCCGGAAGGAAGCCTGACGCTTCCTTTGGCGGCGGCGGGAGGCTGGGAGGGCGGCGGGGGTTCCGCTTCCGGGCGGCGGTGACCGTTGGCTCGCTCGCGGGCGCCGCCGCTCTCCGACGGCGCCCCCGTTTTGCCCGCGGCGTGCCTCGGCGACAGGTTGAGCAAACCCAGGACGTCCTTCTGAACCGTGCTCATCTTCTTGCTCCCGGCTCGCAGCAAGCCGGCGGGGCCTTGCGCCTCCTGCTTCTGGGCCGCCCTGAAGGTTTTGGGGTTCGGCGCCGGCCGGAGCTCGGGGGTGCCGGCGGGGCTGGACCCCGCGGAGGAGTAGGACAGGGCCGGCGACGGGGCGCCGCCCGCCGGGGAGTTACAAAGTGAGGTAGGGTGTTTCCGCTGCACGTCGGGGCACGTCTGGTCCTTGATGGAGCGCGGCGACGGCGAGGAATCGGCGGGGCCGTCGTAGCCCGAGCCGACCTTCTGGAGCGAAGAGGAGCGGGACGGCGGCTCGGGGCGCGGCGGGCACGGCGAGGGCGCGGCGGGGGAAAGCGGCGAGGAGTCGGGCTTCAGGCTGGAGCGGCTGGGAGGCCTGCTGAAGGCGCTGGTCTCCGAGGGCCGGAAACCCCGAGCCCCCCCGGCGGGGGTCAGCGACGGGGACGCCGGCACCGACGGAGGCGGCCGGCCGCCGTCTCTGGCCTCGTCGCCTCTCGCCGCCGTCCTCCCCCTGACGTTGGCCTTCTGCAGGTTCTCCACGGCCTGCATGTGGGTCTGGGTCTCCTCCAGGATCTTCTGGGCCAGTTCCTGGGGGTCCAGTTGTCCCGCCGGCCCCGGCCTCTCCTCCTGGGACTTCACCGTGCTGTCCGTCTCCGTGCTGGACTGGTCCGACTCCGAGCTGCTCGCCTTCCCTTTGCCCTGAGGAGATGATCTGGAAAAAAAAGATCTCCGCTGAAGTCACAGGCAGGTGGAAATGTGTGTGTTAGTGCGGTAGATACCATGGAAACGTTGCCACGCACACTTGAACGTGCGGCGCCTTGACATGTCCGAGCTTATTTTCTGTATCTGAAGCGTTTATAGTTTGCGTACAACGAAGGTGTCGAACGTACGGCCCGCGGGCCAGAACCGGCCCGGCGCAGGGTCCGATCCGGCCCACTACATTCACAGTGCCCGCCAGAATATATTCGATAAATCTACAGTTCCCGTACTGCCACCCGGTTAAAATGTTGCCATGTTTAGCGGTCCGATGAGTTTGACACGCCTGCTCTACACAGCACCCGTCAACGGTGCGCATTTCAGACACAGCTTTATTTCACTTTTTTTTCTTGTTTTGCTGCTAATGGTTAACGGCCACAAGAAACATTTTTTTTTCCAGTCTCACCACAGTGGAACGACTGAAATAAAATGCTCAAATCCTTGAATGTGACGATTCGAGAGCCGAGGTCGACACCCATGCAGGGGATGCAAGCTCGAAAAGAAGCTAGAAAAGAAGATCGACGCCGTTTGGCACCAAGTAGAAGCTAACAACGTTAGCCCCGCCATTATCATCACACAAACCGACACTTTTCTCAAGACCTATTTTCAGACACACAAACTGTAAACTGGCTACAAACAGAAGCTAGTTCACAGAACTAACAGAACCCAGTTCTACTTCACTCTTATTGGGGGGGTTTCACCAAGAGGACTCAGACGTCATAAAGGGAATAAATAGGTTTTAGCATTTGTCTTGTACTAGAATGTAAGAATTGTTATTTCTTGAATTTAAAACACCTGTTTTAACATTTAGCCCAGCTATTGTTTTGCTAGTGCGATGCACACGAGGCTGATGAGGTATGGAGGTCGCTCGTGTTAACTTTTGCTTTCCGCTAGCTTTAACTTTGGCTCGATACGCTACGGTGTAAACGCTAAGAATGCTACATCGTGCTGCTTTCGGGTGTGATTTCCAGTCCAAGGGAAACAAAGGGACTGATGCTAAGCTACACGGCCTTCAAAGGACAAGAAGAGGTGAAAGGAGTGGGAAATCGCTAGCGGACGGACACAACTTCCTGAGGATCTCTGTTCTGGATGCCTCTCCCTGGATGCATCTGATGCATTAAGCCGAGCTAAGTTGCTGAAAGAGCTAGCGGGTGCTGCTGGTTTTTCAACGAGCTAAGGCCGTGCTAACGCTTTCCTTTCATTAACGTGCAAACGGTCCTCGGGAAACGAGCGAAGGCCGCTAGAAGGAAGGCCCCGGGCAGGAGACGCTACTAACACGCTACTGCCGAAGTAGCATCCGAAGTAGCGATCGCGGTCGGCTAGCTTGAGCCGCCAAAGCAAAAACAGGAGCTCCTTCCGACAGAACGCTCTCTCTGTTAGCATAGCAACACAGTTTCCGCCACGTCTTTGTCGGCGCTCATGTTGACTTGTGTCTGCAGCAACAGGAAGGGCTGCACAGTTGACGTGTTTTTGCACCGTAAGGGAAAGACGATGGATGGCGCTGCGACTTAAACAACAATGGCGGCCTATGAGTGAAATTATTTTTTTACAATTTTATACCGACTATGTCGAGAGAATTGATCGTTGTTTATACGTCGCCGCTACGATCAGCTAGCCCAGAGGTCGGCAACCCATGCGGCTCTTCCGTCTTTACACTGCGGCTCCGAGCGGCTCGGGAAAATAAATGATAAATATTTCATTGAAGTGTATTTCATTTGTGTTAATTCCTTTTTTTAACTTTTAGTTCTAAGTTGTAAGATTATTGTGATCTTGAATTATTAAATAAAATTATATTTATTATTTTTCTCTGCTCAAAATAACGTCACACTGGCGGAAGCCGGTAAAGTCCAGATTTGCAGATGCTGTGTGCAGAAGTTCAGCAGCAGAAGTCCCATAAACCTGGTAAAATAGATATTTATGAAGATATTTTGCAAATATTTATTTTCTATTGTTTACCGACACAGTGATTTTTTTCCCGATTTATTTTTAAAATTCAGGTCGAGGCTCCGCTACACGCTCTGAAAGCCCAAAGCTCAAAACGAGTTCATTCCATAAATAAAATTTAATTTTCTCTGTAATACTTTGTGAATTTCAGAAGCAACACACTTGTTGATACAAAGTGTAAAGGTAATAAAAAGCAATATATACAGCGGTGCCTTTATTTCAGACGTCAAAAAGTAAAAGCGGCTCCCAGTGTTTCCTTTTCCGGGTCCAAAGGCTCTTTGGGTGTGAAAGGTTGCCGACCCCTGAACTAGGACAACATCTTGGTAACCCAGATCCCTTTAAGGAAAAAGCGCGTCCAACTCACATTTCCTGTTTGGGAGCGGCGGTCGGCTGCGGCGGCGGGGGTTTAATGGGCGAGGTGGGGGTGCTGACGCTCCCCTTGGAGGAGATGGTGATGGGGTACCCGTGGCCCCCGGCGGGGCCCCGTCCGCCGGCCCCCCTGCCCTGCCTGTGGCCCGCCGGCAGCGGCAGCGTGTCGCACTCCCTCCCGCCGCGTCCTAGCGGCTCGCTGCTGATGATGGAGTACCCTTCGTACTCCTCTTCGTCGGCGTCTCCGGCTCTGTTGGGCGCCAGACGCCTGGGGTGGGCGCCGGCGTGGCGCCCGGAGGCGTACGGCGCCGCCCCTCCGCGAAGGGGCCGGTCCAGCTCCTGCTGCGGCGAGCGCTGGCTGACGATGTCGCTGCCCGCCGGCTCCGGACGGGACAGGAAGCTGAGCGAGGAGGCCAGCGAGCTGAGGCTGTACACGGAGATGGCGTCGCAGGAGAGGCTGTCGGGGCACGCCGGGGGCAGGAAGCAGGGCTGAGGGGGGTAGCAGCCGAAGGAAACGGGTAAGGACTGGGGCTGGGAGGCCGACTGGGACGAGGAGAGCGACTCCAGAGAGGACGAGCTGTCCATGCTCAGTCGCTTGGGAAGCTCCGTGGAGTCTGGAGGGAAGGGAAGTGTCGATTCAAGGAACGACAACAGGGTTCAACTACAAATCGGGGTTTTCGTTTTTGTTCTTTCCTCACCGAAGAGAGCCAGGAGCGACTGCAGGGCGAAATGCATGGTCCTCCTGCTGGCCTGCTTCCCCGTCTTCAGCACCACCTCCTCCTGACCCACCTCGCAAAGGTCGAAACCTGGGCAAAGACACACTTTCAGACCAATTCCTGCACATTTCCTTCTGTGGGATTGGTTTTTGCGCAAGGTGGCTCTAATTTGTTTGTTTGTTTAGCAGTTTATTAGGACAGTGTACAAATACGTTGAGCACAGAGGCAGAGATGTTTGTACCAGATTATAACTCATAGCTAATTTCCATCTGTAGTCCTGGACAATACAAATATAAAACTGTTTAAAATAGACAATATATATAAAATATACAGATAAATAACTGCAGAAGAACAGGGCTTCCAGCGTTGGACCCGCTAATCACCAACAAATCGTCCTGTGAACAGAGTTTTCGATCGCCTCGGCGCACAAACACACAAACAAACTCTGCACGGTGGTGTTGTAGCGTCGCAGCAGTCCTTGGTGCTTCTCCACACCGTTTACATCGCTCATCATTGTGTTCTGCTGTTTTTTACCCGTAAGCTAGCCCTCATTAGGGCTCCCAAAAGGCTAAAAGCTCTGGTGATAGTGGTGCTAGGAAGAATTACAGCCCATCTGAAGAAGCAAATAGCAGCTAAAGGTGAGAGCGCTGTTGGCGTCACGGATCTCGCCGAACACGACGACACGGCCGAGTCGACCGTCTGCGCCATTTTGAAGAACAAAGATGAGCTAAAGGCGGCGATGCGGCTAAAGCACGGCGGGCGTTAGCATGCGTGAGGTCAATCGCTACATCGATAACAAAAGAGTTGTTCCGTTCCAGTTAGACAAGTGTGTCGCTTTTCTTTAATGGCTGGTTCGGCTCTCTGACGGCAGGTTTCTCACAAAGGGCTAAAGGGATGACCACCTTAACGATTAATAATAATTAATAATGAAGGAATGAATGGCAAACCTGCACGGGGGAATGAAAAGGATGTGAGAATGACTAGCAGTTTGTGCTAAAGCTACAGAGCTGCCGTTACCATGCATGGAGGAGAGTGTGCACGTATGCAGATGATGTTGTGCTTATATGTGGTTGCCGTTTGCCATAGAAAGATGGGGATTTTTGTATTTTTACTTATTTTTCAGATGTTGAGAGCCTCCTCAGTGCTCCGGATATTTTTGTGGACGTGGACATTCTTCCATTTCCAGCTCTGCTTATGAATTTGTTCTTCAGTGTTGTTCATCCACAACACGGATGCAAATTAAAACCAACTTTGGAAAAAATGGATGAATCCATTGCTGACTCCTCAAACGGAAGCTTTCTTTACCCTTCAAGTTAATCGTGCTCTTTTCTATGCTGATGACTCTGCGGCCGACAAGATCTCTTCCTTCACCTCTCTGATGCTCCTCAGAATTAAAAAAAAAAAAAGCACAAAAACAGATAAAATCATCAACAAAACGCTGAGAACCAACTTAGGGTTCAGTGTGACGTCAATGCTCATCTCGCTAGCGGTGAGCAGGGTGTCAGCAGTCAGTTGGTGTTTGTTTTTCAACTCATTTATCCAGGAAGCGTTTGGCAAAATCGGGGAACCATCGCATTTATTTAGTTCCTTCATTTTGTCTGATGTCTCATATCCTGGTCTGTTTCCCTGTTGCAGACACTCGCTAGTAGTGGATTCTTGTTCTTTTTGTTTTCAGCCTCCAGCGCTACAACGACTTAAAAAAACAACAGCGTTGACTAAATACGGTATGTAAATTACGCTCTACACCTCAGACTTCAGGTTCTCCTCGCAGTCCTGCCACCTGCAGAACTTCTCAGATGCCTCTGCCATCGTGGGCTGCATCAACGGAGGCCAGGAGGAGGCGTACAGGAGGGTGGTGGACAGGTTTGTGGAGTGGTGTGGACTGAACCACCTGCAGCTCAATGTGTCCAAGACAAAGGAGCTGGTGGTGGATTTCAGGAAACAAAGGACCCACCTGAATCCGGTCACCATCAGGGGTACAGAAGTGGACATTGTGGACACCTCCAAACACCTGGATGTCCACTTGGACAATAAACTGGACTGGACCTTGAACAGCAATGCCATCTTCAAGAAGGGTCAGATACGCCTGTTCTTCCTCAGGAGGCTCAGATCTTTCAACGTCTGCAGGACCATGCTGCAGATGTTTTACCACTCGCTGGTGTCCAGCGTCATCTTCTACGCTGTTGTGTGCTGGGCAGCAGGACCAAGACAGCTGACGCTAACAGACTCAACAAGCTCATCAGGAGAGCTGGATCTGTCCTGGGAGTGGAGCTGGAGTCTGTGGTGCAGGTGTCAGAGAAGCTCCTCAGCATCATGGACAACGTCCATCACCTCCTGCATCAGGACATCTGACGTCCTGTCAGAGCTCTTTCAGTCGTAGACTGATACCACCCAGGAGCTCCACTGAACGCCACAGGAGGTCTTTCCTACCTGAGGCTATCAGACTTTTTAATTCCTCTTCCCTCAGCTGCAGGGAATCTTCAAATCTTTGTACTTAAGACCTTCTTAAGACCTTCTTATTCTCCCTCCTTCCTACTATTATCTATTACTGTTGTGTTTTTGCTTGAAACTCTGGCACAACAATTTGTTCTCATCTCATCTCTCGTAAATAAAAATCGATGCTGGCGGGATTTGGTTGCGTTGGGAGACTCACCGAGGGCGGCCAGGAACTCGTGGCAGCCGGGGAGCCTCCAGAGCTGGACGCTGATGGACACCTGGATGGGAGCCAATGAGAAGTCCTGCTCTTTGTCACCTGACTGCAGCTGGACCAGGACCTGGTGCAGCTTCGGGGAGGAGGGACGTCGAAGAAACACATTTAGAACGTCAGGCGGTCGTTTATATGCGCAGAAGAAATACAATAGTTTGTTACAATTGACCGGAAAGGTGAAAGGGTCTGCTAAACACGCATTTTATCATCATTTTATCATAATAAATAATAATCATTTCATCATCTTGAACACCGTATTGGTTTAAAAATCCAAAGAAACAAACCAAAAAAGTGCACATTATTACACTTTTTGCTTTTCTGGCTAACCAACATGACGTGGCGACCGATGCTATTGTTGCTAGCGGTCGGTTTTAAACGCCGCTCTGTCGAATCCTCAAGCGGGCTTTTTTATTTCGCTTATTATTTACAATTGTCATCCAGACGTCACCCGGCCGGCCATCACTTTCGCTTCCATGTGAAAATAAAACATTTGATTTTCCAGGTGGCGGGACTGCGCTCCCGGGAAACACTCACCATTCCCACCATGCTTTTAACCGCCTTGGTTTGGTGGGTTTTGCCAAGAGAGGAGAGAAAACTTTAGTGGTTTTACGTTCCATATAATAGCACAGTTTGAGCCGGCGCACACTCATGCATGACGGACGGGACGACGGCCGCCGATGTGGCCGTGACGAGGGCGGAATGACAAAACCGCGCGACGCTCCAGCTTTACACGCTAACGTTCATCCGAGGGGTTGGATTTGAACCAAAAGTAGACATTTCTGTCGGCGTAAAAGGTGACAAAATGAATTTCTTTTGTCTCTGACCGCACGTGGAGTGCGTTTGGACCACCAGTGTATCAAAAATAGCTTTTTTAGTCATTTTGATAATTATCTTCTGATCAATATTCAATCGATACCCTTCAATGTCAGAGAACATCGATCTGAATCTGGGACGATCGCGGAAGTTTGGCGTCTCATGCAAAGTGATGACAAGGCATGGTGACAACACACACACACACACACACACACACACACTGCTCAGATGTGTGATTGACAGGAAGCTCAGGGGTCAGAGTTCATATTCAGTCAGAAACATGTTTGTGTCACGCCGTTGTTAGCATTTCCAGCCATCTTTAATGTGATATCGTTGTAAGCTAAGCAGAAAAAGTAATGCTAAGCTAAGAGCTAACCGTAGCCAGAAAGGTGGTATTACACAGACTGGCAACTCATGCCAACACGTGAGAAGCTAACGCCGCTAGCGCCGCTGTGTCGTGCCAGGGGATTCGTTAGCACGTTAGCACCTGCTGAAATCTGGTTTGGAGTTTTTGGGATTCTATAACATTTGGATAACGTTTATTTTTTGGTTTATTACAAAAAACTTGAGTGCACAATTTGACCCAGTGTAAAAAGTGCTTAAATTTTATTTTAAATATGGATACTGGAGGATCCATCCGAGGCTTTCATTTCATTAATAAAGAAATACATTTTTTGTTGATTTAAAGTAAAAGGGAGTTAAATCCTTCTACAGTGAGGAGAACGAGTATCTATTCACTGCTGATTTTCATCTTTCCTCCCTTGCAAAGCATGTGGTCTGTCATTTTCACCAGAGGTGCTCTTCAACCGGGAGGGACGGGATCGAAAACAAAAATCCAGAACATCACATTGTATGATTCTGAAGTCGTTCATTTGCCTTTTTATTGCATGACAAGTATCTGATCAGCTCCCAACCAGTGGGAGTGGCGTCTCTCACACATCTAGGAGTTGTTCTTTAAGAAGCCCTCCTGTTCTCCACCAGTTTGACCTCCTCCCATGTAGAAAACACACCCGTCCACACACTCCACCAAACAAACTCCATCCTCTCCACCGTGGCCGAGACCAGACAGCCGCGGAAGGACGTCTGGGATGGAACGGCGGGACGGGCGACGGGACGAGCGGCTCGCTGAGAAGGTCACGACTGTTACTAGAAAATGGATGAAGTTCAAGGCGACGGTCCACCTCCCTCGGTCCGGAGCGCCACGCAAGATCTCGCCACATCTCGCCACCTGGTCCACGACCCAAAGAGAGGCGGAACCAAGGTCTCGAAGACAACCATGAGTAACGTGCGACGCCGCCAAGTTTGCCAACGACCATCTGGATGATCCAGAGGAGGAACGGAAGAAGGTCGTGCGGTCTGATGAGACAAAAATACAGCTTTTTGGTCGCCGTGTTTGGAGGAAGAAGAAGGACGAGTCCAACCCCAAGAACACCGTTCAGGTGGAAACATTTTTCTTTGGGATGCGGGACGACCGCGGCGTGTTGAGGGGAGGATGGACGGGTCGTGCGTCGCAAGATCTGGCTCAACAACCTCCTTCCCTCAGTCAGAGCCTTGGAGATGCGTCGAGGCCGGGTCTTCTGGCATGGGGCAACCAAGGAGAGGCTCCGTAAGAAGCGCCTGGAGGTCCTGGAGTGGCCCAGCCCGTCTCCAGACCTGAACCCTACAGAAAATCTTCAGCAGGAGCCGAAAGTCCGGCGACCGCCCCGAAACCTGAAGGATCTGGAGAAGATCTGCATGGAGGAGCGAGGAGCGGCGCAAACCTGCTCAACAACTCCAGGAAACACCTGATCTCCGGACTTCCCGGCAAAGGTTTCTGCACCAAATATTAAATCCTGTTTTTCTGACGCATCAAATACAAATGAAACGACTTGAAAATCACACAATGTCATTTTCCGGATCCTCCTTCTAGATCCCGTCGCTCCCGGTGGAAGGGCGACACACACCTCCGCAAAAGCTGAAAAACCGCCAGTGTAGGAAAGACCGTTGATCCAACACGTATGACCTGAATCCCAGACGTGAGCGGGAGATGTTACCTTGTGGATGAGCTGCTCGCCGGCCTCGGAGGTGGCCACCAGCTTGCACAGAGCCTGCAGGGCCGCGGGGGTCAGGCCTGCGCACAAACACGCCGCAAAAACAATTTATAACACAAAAACATTCAGAAAATCACAATTCATAACACATCTTTCAACCCATTGTTTTGGTATGAAGATACAGCTTTAAAGGGGAGAAATATGCTCTGATATGCTTGATGAGGTCGCTGGTGTTCGGTCACAATACGGTTAATAATACACGCGTCTGGTTTGATGTTTATGTTTGGATGTGGCTGCTGCAAATATGACTCAAATAGGACAATAACGTGGGATGCTAATAAGAGCTAGCGCGTCCAGACTAGCGCTATTTATTTTCATCACTATATCTATATTGTGGTTTAGTTGTCGTTGTGTATTTTTCACCCTCACTGTTCCTCGATGCTGCTCATCCCTGATGTTGTCGTCGTCCGCTGTCTATTTATTTGTGGATTTTTTATTTTTTTTTCCTATTTATACTCCTATTTATTTTATTTTGCTTGACGCTGCTGTGACAAATGAATTTCCCCTTTGGGGATCAATAACGTTTATCTTATCTTCTCCATAACCCTGCGCAATAACGCTCTTCAATCATTAGCCGCACTGACTTGACATCGCCACGTCGCTTTTATTTCCTCCCTTATATGATTTAAAGACATATCATATATGTTTGCGAGTAGACAATTTTAGATAATACTTTTATACTCTCCAATGTGATTTTATTTCTGGCTGCTTTAGCTGTCGTTCGCAGGTTACGCTGCCGCTGCCGTGTCGTTAAATTCAATAAAGTACATGTGATCTGATCGTCTGGTGCTGGAAAGCGTGGGTACCGAGCAGGGACTGCAGAGTGGCGCTGCACTGCTGCAGCCGCTCGCCGGGGTCCGACGTGGGGAAGAAGACGGCGGCGGGGAGGCCGGCGCCGCTGCCGGAGAAATCCAGACGGAAACCCACCGCGGACAAGAGGGCCTGCCAGCCGGGGACGCCGCCCACCTGAGCCGGGAGGAGACAAGCGGGTGAGGCGAGCGCAGCGCGGCGCCGTGTAGCCTAGCGGCACGCTAACTGCAGCCACGCGACCTCTGACCTTATTCTCCACGCTCTGCTGCGAGGTGTACATGGGGTTGCACTGACCGCTCTGGATGCGCTGCAAGGACTTCTCCACCTGGACACATGGCGACCGTGAGCGGCCTTGGCTCTCGGGCGGGCGTCGCCATAGCGACCCCGGTCGGTTCGGGACCAATTACAGTAAAATACAAGATCTGGGAGAATGTTTGGCAAAAATAATATTGATATCTAAAAGTTTAAAAGGGCAGGATAGCGAGCCACACGGGAGACACCTGGGATTGGACATGTATCTCCTTTCTCTTGGAACTTTATTGCTCAAGTTGAACTTCTTCTCCAGGCACTGGAATTTTTTTTCTTTTGGATTTGGAACTTTTTTCCTGAAGTTGGAATTTTTCTCCTAAATTTGGAATTTTTTTTCCTTGAGTGTGAAATTTTCCTTAAGGCTTTGGAACATTTTTTCTCTTGGATTTGGAACTTTTTTTTTCTGTAGATTGGAATTTTTCTCTTGGATTTGGAACTTTTTTCCTGAAGTTGGAATTTTTCTCCTTTTTTGGAACTTTTTTTTGTCTATAAGTTGTAATTATTCTCCTAGAATTGGACATTTTTCTCAAGCATTTGGAACTTTTAAGCTGAGGTTGGAATTTTTCTCCTAAATTTTGAATTTTTTTCCTTGAGTGTGAAATTTTTCTTCAGGCTTTGGAACTTTTTTCTCTTGGATTTCGAACTTTATTTTTCTGTAGAGTAGAATTTTTCTCTTGGATTTGGCATTTTTTTCCTGAAGTTGGAATTTTCTCCGTGATTTGGAACTTTTTTGTCTATAAGTTGGAATTATTCTCCTAGAATTGGACATTTTTCTCATGCATTTAAAACTTTAAAGGCTTTGGAACTTTTTTTCTCTTGGATTTGGAACTTTTTTTTTCTGTAGATTGGAATTTCTCTCTTGGATTTTGAACTTTTTTCCTGAAGTTGGAATTTTTCTCCTGGATTTTGAACTTTTTTTGTTTATAAGTTGGAATTATTCTCCTAGAATTGGACATTTTTCTCACGCATTTGGAACTTTTAAGCTAAAGTTGGAATTTTTCTCCTAAATTAGGAATTTTTCTCCTTGAGTGTGAATTTTTTTTTCAGGCTTTGGAACTTTTTTTCTTTGGGATTTGGAACTTTTTTTTTTTGAAAATTGGAATTTTTCTCCTGGATTTGGAACTTTTTATTTCAAGTTTGAATTTTTCTCCTTGAATTGGGCATTTTTCTCATGCATTTCCAACTTTTAAGCTAAAGCTGGAAATGTTCTACTGAAATTGGCATTTTTTTCCTTGCGTTTGAAATTTTTCTTCAGGCTTTGGATTTTTTTTTCCCCTGGATTTGGAACCTTTTTGTCTATAAGTTTGAATTTTTCTCCTAGAATCTGACATTTTTCTCATGCATTTGGAACTTTTAAGCTTAATTTGGAATTTTTCTCCTGAGCTTGAAATTTTGTCCCTGACCTTGAACTTTTTCCGCCTGGATTTGGATTTTTTTTTTCTCCTGGATTTGGAACTTTTTACTTCAAGCTGGAATTTTTCTGCTGGAACTGAATTTTTTTTCTTTTTCCTGTATTTTCTCGGTCCACAGCACACGCAATCGGATGTTCGTATTTTGAAAATATGGAGGATGTGGACGAGCTAGGGTTATTGTTTTTACTGTTGTCACAAAGAGTCCCACCAGGTGCAGAAGAACTCGCAGGGCGTCCCTGGCTTTTTCTGGATACTGCAGGATCTCGGCCAGGGCTTGTCCCACCAGAGACATCGGGCTGTTCAGCTTCACGTCGTTGCCGATCAGCGTGTAGCCTGAAGGACAACCGGACAGCGCTCATGTTTACCACATGAAGAAAAGTGAAAACAAATCCCCCGACGGTCGAAATTTCAAACATTCGAGCATTTGTTTGCAGAAGTGGGTGGCTAACCCATGCTCACGATCAAGGGGGAAAGTAATGCAACTGTAAAAAAAGCTAAAAGGCGGCTAATATGTGCTAGCGCAGCGATGGGCAAACGACGGCCCGCGGGCCACATCCGGTCCCTTTGTCTTTTTAATCTGCTTCATTTGCGGGTGTTTGAGTGACAGGTGTCTGAGTGTCGGGTCGTAGATTGACAGATGTGTGTGTGTGTGTGTGTGTGTGTGTGACAAATATTTGCCTAGCGGGTTCAAACGATGGGTGTTGGTCCCGAGGCTGTTGGATTTACAGTTGTTTGATTGACAGGTGTGTATTGGGAGGCTGTTGGAATGGCAAGTGTTTAATTGACAGCTATTTGCATGGCAGGAGTTTGATTGACAGGTGTGGTAAGAGTCTGTTTGATTGACAGGCGGGTGTCCTGTGGGTAAGTGTTTGATGGACAGGTAAGTGTTTGATGGACAGGTGTGTGTTTGACGGACAGGTGTGTGTCCTGCGCTCACCGGCCCAGTTGGAGGGGTGTGAGAAGTGCTTGCTGGTCTGCAGGGTCTTCATGGCGTCGGTCAGGGCGGCGCTGGCTTTGGTGCCGTTGAGCAAGGCGGTGTAGAAGGTGTGTGTGAAGAGTTTGGCGGCGGCCACGGGGACGGGCCACAGAGACACACACACACACTGGACGCCGGCGGCCAGGAAGGCCCGGGTCAAACCCACCACCCCGTCCGCCGTCACCCTGCCGCCGGACTCGGGGAACGACCTGTCGGAGAGCGAGCGCGGTCACGCCGGAGGGCGCGGGCGAGGCGGCGCCGGCCGAGCGGGAAGGCGTCGTACCTGAGGACCACCAGCTTGACGGACAGGCGGAGGTCCAGGACGTCGGCGGCGGTGAGCAGGAAGTCCTGCAGCGGCGGACTGTCGCAGGCGCTCTCCGCCTCGCACGCGCTCTCGCCGTCTCGGTCCGCCGGGCTCGCCGACCCCCCGCTCTCCCGCTCGGCGGCGTCTCCGGAGGGCGGCCTCCGGCCGGGCCGCCCCCCCGGGCCCTCTTCGGCGGGACGCTCCCGCCCCGGCGCCAGCACCAGGGCGGCGAGCTTCCAGGAGACGTGCGTGGCGAAGTGGACGCACTCGGCCTGCGCCAGCGCCGCCAGCACGCGCTCCTTGGTGGCTCCGCCCCCGCTGAGCGGGCGGCACCCCAGCTGCTCCCCCAGCCACAGGGCCTCGTCCTGGGCCGAGGGGAGGGGCCCCCACAGCCAGCGGTCCATCACGCCGGCCGGGAGCCGAGGGGCCCCCACCACCGCCGCCACCGAACCCCCGTCGGAGCACGCCAACTGGCCGCCGCGGCGACACTGAGGCTGCCGGCGGACAAGAGGGTCAGCGCGTCGCCCCTAGTGGCCGCAGACGGTATTACACCAAACACTGATCGCGGTCGGGCGTTAAAATGAGCAGGAAAAGTGACCGCGAGTGATGAAAAAGAAAACAAAACAGGTAAAATGGCGTGAAAGGAGTGTCGAAAAACGTTTGGTCGGAGTGACTATGATTGAAAAGTAATTGACAAAGTCTGCCGTCTTGTTGTTATTGCAAAATTAACTTTGCCATGAATCGTTTCACAAGGAAAAGAAACAAGCTCACATGATAGATTTTTTTGGAATGTGAAAACATTCAAAATATATACATTTTAAAAAAAAAATGAAAAGGTGTAAAAATTCAACAAAAAAGCTGGGCTTAAATCACAAGGTGAAAATATTTAAAATATATTTTCCCGCCAGGGAGGGAGCGGAGGAGCCCCAAAATTGTTTTGAAAGAACTGATGGGATAAAGTAAAATTGCATCAAGAATCAAGATTTTAGCTGTTATTGTCCGGGCGCGGTGAGGTTTCCAGAGAGCTCTCACTGCTTTAACTTTATAACGATATATCACTTATATCCGATGCTTTCGGTACATTATAAAATAGAAATAAAAGACCTCCCTACCTTGCAGGCGGCGGCCAGGCTGGCCAGCGACGGCACGGAGATGAGGCTGAAGCGCTCGTACAGATACTCATTGGAGGAGCTGCCCTTGAGCAAGGCGAAGGGGATCAGGTACAACTCCGCCTCCAGGACCAGGACCAGCTGCCGGTGCCGGCCCACCGGACCGCTGCTGTGCATCAGGCCCTGCGGGACACACGCCGGTCACGCGCTTGCGCACGTACATGCATGCACGTGCACGGAGGACGTACCCCCTCCATGGGCGCGATGAGCAGATCGTACAGGGCGCGGAGGGGGGGCTTGTTTCCCGGACGACCCGGAGGTGGGGATGAAACGCTGTCCTTGGCCGGAGACATGGGGCTGCTGTACAGACTCGTCATGCTCTGACAGCTCCTGTAGAGCATGTACGCACACGCACACACACACACACAAACATCAGGAATTTGAGAGCACGGCTATGGTTCAGAAGGCTCACTAGCGCCCCTAGTGGTCGCACCTGGTATTACAACAAATGTACTGTCAAAAATGCAAAAAAGGGACATAAAAAAATATTTTAATTTTTGTTGAAAAAATAAGAATGTGGAATACATTTTAAACATATTTTCAAATACAGGTAAAAAACGAACAGAATGATCAATCAATGCATGTCAGTGTTTTTATGTACTTTTAGCTTGAAAGCAGCACCAAAAGTTACAGGGAGTTAAAAAAATGAGCAGAAAACTGGAAAAATGACCAGAAAGGTCAAAGGAGGGATAAATAGATTATTTTATATGAATAACTGCGATTGAAAAAAAAACAAGATTATTTTTAATTAGTCCAAAATAATCAACAAGATTTGCTATGAATTAATTTACATGAAAAAAAGTCTTAAAAAAAACAAGAAAAAGACCCAAGATTAAAAAGAAAGTGGAATGAGAGAATGCATGGGTGTTTGTTTGTGGCTCTGTGATTGACAGGTGCTAAGCCCCGCCTCCCGGCCAACCAACGGCACTGATTGGATCCTTCCACACACAACTCTGCTATACATAACAGATGGAGTGTGTGTGTGTGTGTGTGTGTGTGTGTGTACCTGTTGAAGAGGTTGTTCCTGCACACCATGCGCAGGTAGCCCGTCGGGTCGGCGCTCGGCGCCAGTTTGTTGTTGAGCTCTTCGAACTGCTGCTCCAGCAGGTCGCCGGCCTCGCTCCCTGTCTCGCTGCTGGACGACACCCTGCTGGACACACACACACACACACACACACACACACACACACACACACACACACACACACACACACACACACACACACACACACCGTGAAATAACCCTTATCATGAATTCATGTTCAGCAAAGGATGTTTTCTTTGGAAGAATTCCAATTTAATACATAAAGACATGACTGATGAATAAAAAAAAACACATATCTTTTAATTGCATACTTTAAAAAATATTTCTACCATATTGCTACAACAAATAATGTTTATATCAATTTAAATGATAGTAATATCTATTACTATACCCCTACTATACTATACTATACTATTACTATATTACTATACCCCTATGACATACCTTCACTGTCTTGAAATAATAATAATAATAATAATAATAATAATGATAATAATGATAATGATAATGATAAGATAATAATAATAATAATAATAATAATAATTATAATGATGTGTTTAAGAATGAGAATAACAATAAGAACAACTTTTTTTTATCCCGGAGGAAATTGTTGTGCCAGTTTCAAGTAAAACATAACAATGATAAATAATAATAGGAAATTGTATAAACACTGTAAAAAAAAAGGGGGGAGAATAAGAAATACAAATAAAACTATAAAGTGTCAAAGTAACAATTTTATTTAAGGTGCCTCACCCCACTACATATACAATATACATACAAAATAATAATAATTTAGAATTATTATCACAATGTTTTATGAATAAAAGCGTTAAAAACCTCACCTGACCTTTTTTATTCGATTTAAAAAAAACCTCCACCTTCTCTTTCCACACGTCGGCCTGTTTATTTGCCAAATTGCCGATAAATAATCTCTCTCTGAATTTTCTTTGAATAGTTTTTTTCTTTTTTTTTTCTTTTAAGATTTAATTTCAGGCCCGGACTCTCGGCGGACTCGGCCGGCACCTGCTGTGGTGACCTTCCACCCCCAGCGCCTCCCTGGCGTTGCTGATGAACTGATCCAGGGACAGCGGTCCTCCGCCGCCCCCCGCGGCCTGACAGCTCCAGCCCCCGTCCTGCAGCTCCGGAGACTCGGCCTCCCCCAGGAACACCTCGCTGAACTTCACGATGCCTGCGAATGTTTTCACGCTGAATGAAAAGCTCCGGCTGGCGGAGAGAGCTTCGTGGCGACGTCTGCTGGATCGGTGTTTCCCGGGCTTTTTAGAGCCACGGCACATGTTTTACATTAGAAAAATCACACCACCCAATAACTATGTCAAAAACAGTTTTTAACGAAATCTATCTAATATCTGTAGGTTCGTCAAGTTGAAATGCAAATTTCCAACCGATGTGCAACTTTTCCAGAACACTGTTTTCAATGACCGAAGACAAGTCATCAATATGTCTGGAAATGGTATTATTTGAGAGAATTCTGGCCATTTCTTTATCAACGCCAGAGCCGAGCATTTCTTTCTTCTACAGAGATTTAGCCGGCAGGTCGTATTAATGTTTTGCTGTTTGGATTTAGAGACGAGTTCAGCAACTTTATAGCAGCTTTCACTGCTTTCTCACTCGTCTTGGTAGTTTTCAACAACGCTGCCTGTTTGTTTACGCAGATACAAGTACTTTTTATTTTAAAAATGTATCACGCAAAGCGTCACTAATCCCTCTGATACACAGATGCACAGGTTCGTTCACGACCCGTCGCCGTGGAATGGACAAACTAATGTGCCGCGGCACAGTGGTAGGGAAACACTGATCTAGAGGACGATTCCACTGCTTCATCAGTTTGATTTCAACGATTTCTGATTGTAAATATTCACTTAAAACAGTCGAGAAATGATCAAAATAATCAAAACCTGCCCTCCCCGCAATACTTTGCACAAGAGATATTTCAAGATATTTTTTCTTTTTTTTTGCATAAAAAAAATCCTCAATTATTACAAAAACAAACGACTAAAAACCTCAAAATCAGAATAAAAAATGGAGCATATAGGCCAGAAAACTGCCTAACAATTCAAAAGAAACACTTTTTAAAAATCAGCTTTAAATCCCACAAAAAATATGCAAATAAAATAAAATAAAATAAAATAACACAAATAAAATGTGATGCAAAAAGTTACTTCATAAATGAAGTATAAATACATTTTTAATTAATATGTAATATTAATATTTAATAATTTTTACATAATTATATTATTTATATTTGGGTATATTTATATTATATCAATTAGAGAATATTATTATTAATATTTAATTAATATCTAAATCAAATAAAATAAATTTATGTCAGCTCTATTCTCAGTTTTTTTTTACGGTATCTTAGCTGTATTTAAAAAAAAATTAAAGATAATTTATTTTAAATATATCTAAAATAACGTAAAAAAAAACAAAAAAAAACCCTGAGAATAGAGCTAATGATCTAATATGAAATATCTGCAAATAACCGCTTCGAAATCCAAACAATGTACGTAAGAAAGGTGTCGAACCCGATTCCGGCGAGATCAGCCAGCTGTAGAGGAAGCCGCCGGCCAGCGAGAAGTAAAGCACCGCCGCCCGTTGGCCGTTGACCGTCTCCAGGACGTCCTCCACCGTCACCGGGGCGTACGGGTCGCCGCTCGCCGCCTGCTGGCCGCCTTTCTGCCGCTCCACCAGGAGGTCGGCGAAGGCGCGGGTCCGCCCCCGCTCGGCGATGGCCAGCGCCTCGTCGTGGCGGCCTGAAAAGAGGGGACGTTTTCCTTTTTAATCGTCTTCATCTTGGCCGATCGCTACGTCCCGGAGGACGATCGACGGCAAAATAAAGAGGCGAGAATAATAAAAGAGGAGTTTACTCACCCAGGCTGACCAGGACCCTCTGGAGAGCCTGGTACAAGCTGGTTTGCAGGTCAAACAGGGAGAGTTTGTAATCCGTGCTGTGCTGCGACTCGTGCCGGATGGTCTCGAACAGAGCGGACGCCCTGTACAGCTGCGACACAACCACACACACGGGAAACATTCAACCGGCCCGTTACGCTCGCCAAATTACAGCGTGCCGTTGCAATACTCCAGCGGAAACGGACGTTCGTTAAAAAATTGTAGAATAAATTCACTTTTACACGGTTGCAATGACGACCGCTCGCCGGCGGTGCGAGGGAACCCGGTCAACTCGCTTTTACGTTGATCTTACATCGTATCTGTATGTCTACGCCGACTTCGATAGGCTACGGTATTTTCCCTCAAATTTTCGGGAGAGAAAATTTCATCGCTGACTTTTGTTTGCTCTGAAATGACGGTGAAAAAATGCACAGCAAAGTGAAATTATGAAAAGAGGACGTTTTATCATTTTTGGACGCAACGGCAACCGTCTGCCTGATAGGTCAGGCCAAATAACCGCATTTCAAGGCTTCAAAATCCAAGAATTTCCAAAGGGGACTGAACTTCACAAACGCAACGTAACGCTAGCGTCATGTCAACCGGCTCGGAGCGTTGAGAACCCCATTTAAGGAGAGCTGCTCAAGGCAAACAACGCAAAAAGTCTGACGAAGCAACATGCGTGGCAAAAAGGTGGTTAAAAAAACAAGCAAACACAAAAAAACAACTCTTCCCCTTATTAGAAAAAAATGATTATCATTCTATCCATGTATTCAAAACATTTTTGTTAAATATTTGAATTAGATGGGTCATTTTGTTGTGAAATGTTGTGCAAACACTGTATAAATGACATAATCTGATGAGAAAAACTTTTTTTCCAATAAATAAGTCAGAAGAATGCAGTTATATTTTTTGATTTTTTTGCTTCCCCAAACAAAGGGATTGTGAGTTTTTCTATCTTTTGTTTGCACACTGAGAGTTGAACTGAGAGTTTATGAGACAGTGCACATGAAGTTCAGGATAGAATAGCCTGCGGTCTTCATGGAGCACAACTCAGTTTATATCATTATCATGCTACATTTACAGTTCATCTGGGTCAGCAGAGGTCTTTGTATGAGAGACAGAGATCAAAAATAACTGAACAAAACCCAGGAGTTTCTCAAGTTCGGACGGGCTGCAGTACCAAGACTGACCGCTAGGTGGCAGCAGAAACACCGGAGTTTAATGGAAACTGGATCCTGACCTGGGCTGCAATTACAACAATGACCGCTAGATGGCGCTGTAGCTACAAAAATGGTTGCGGCACAGAACTTTTAAACTTAATCTGCCCTCGAAGCTAGCAGGACAAATGCATAGTACAGTTAACACACACACACACACACACACACACACACACACACACACACACACACACACACACACACACACACACCTAAATGGGCGTTCTTCCTATTTCCCGCATCTCCGGACCGCACCACAAAGCGTTCTCAGGCAAGACGCTGTTTTCTAACCGCCATAAATGTGAAATCCATTTACAAACACGCACACACACACACACACACACACACACACACACACACACAGACACACAAATGCGCAGACAGTGATTCTTTATACTTGTGAAAATGTTAGTTTATCATGGATTGAATTGAAATTGAGTTGAAAAAAAGGACAAATAATAACTGGGGGTTCACATACCGCTAAAATGTATTAAAAAAAAAGAAGTGTGATAGTCAATTTTCCAACTGTCTTTGAACGCATCAAGAGAACACAGACTTGCGGAATATAAAACATTTTACATGTCTTAAAAATGACATCTTGCAACTTCGATCATAATAAGATGAATGAAACAATAGAATTATTGTTATTGTTATGATAAATGATAATAAATAATTCATAGCTTATTTCAAAGCATTTGAACAAAACCATACCCTGTAAAATAAGTACAAGAATATATATTTCTTTTTTCCCTTATTTTCTTATTATTTATGGTTGATATTATCATAAATTGCTGGAAATAATATAAAGCGTTTAGACCCAAATATGAGTGTTTGCATAAATCTCTCTTGCCGCACCTGCTCCGCCCGAATCCCCCGATGAGTGTGTAAGTGTGTGTGTGTGTGTGTGCGTGTGTGAACACACACCTGGTGCTGCGCCTCCTCCAGGTTCCCCCCGGCCCAGAGGGACAAACCCAGCCGGTGGCGGATCTTGGCCTCGTCCTCCCTTCGACCCAACTGCTCGGCCAGACGCAGCCCTGCGGAGGAGGAGGAGGGTTGAGAGGAGGGCGGGGGGGCTTCGTCCTCACTTCACCTCGTGCACGCCACGCTCGTTTTAACCCTCGTCAGCTCACGTGTGTGTGTGTGTGTGTGTGTGTGTGTGTTCACGCAGCCTGGAGGAACCAATAAGCAAGCAGCAACCGCTGTACTCCATCACAATTAGGGGGGGCAATTTAAATGTGTGTGTGTGTGTGCGACTGTGTGTGCACGTGTGGGTTTTATAAAGTTTGCTTTTAAGAAATACACACACACACACACACACACACGCTTTTTTACTGTATCTCTACACCACAGGGCGTTTATATTTGTGAACATTAAACATACTATATGGATATGTATGCGTACACGTACACACACACACACAAACACACACACACACACACACACACACACACACACACACACTCGGGTAAAAATACTGCAATATTTGTAAATACTTCCATCGCTCAGACTGGTGTGTTTTTACGATGTCAGGATATCAAATATCTCACATCTGTTGATTCTCAAGTTGGTAAAAATGGAGCAACAAGCAGCTTTCAGCCTCCAAAAGGTGGAATAAAGACAAACATTCAGCCTCTCGTTCGAAGGCACTGAGAACAAACACGAAGGCGAATGCGGTGACGTTGCGTCGCGAGCCTTTAGTTTCTGTTCGGATATTGAAAACCCCGCTGGTTCTCAGATGACGGCATGAATTTGAGCAAAGGCGTTCCTATTGGCGGCTGTCGGACTTTTGACAGAAAGTGCGGTTGAAACCCCTCAAAACAGGGTATTCTTTGGTTAACTTTCTACTTCTAAAATTGGAAAACGTTTTAGACGGGAACAAGAAACCGTTCCGTGAAGAGATGCGGAAGTTGATGACGTGACAAACATTTACGGGAGCGTCAACAGCGTCGCCGAAAGCCGGGACAGTTTGAAAAAGCGGAGCTTCATTCTGTCGCGAAACAGAGTTGAGCCACAATGTGGAGCAAAGCCTGCAAGTTACATTACAAGCAAGCAGCTGCTAAGCTAAGCTAAGCTAAGCTAAGCTAGCTTCGTCCGATCGTCGAGGTAAATACAAGCGATAAAACCAGTTCACTTCTTCACGTTTTCTTTTATTATACATTCTTTTTTTCATTATTTATGATGTACAAAGTACATTTGACTTATTTAAAATCACACGACGGATTAATAGCATTTCGATTCGTTCCGATCGGGGAAATTCATTTGATGTACAGTGATCTTTCGCTATAAGGCTGTTTACTTTTCACGGTTTCGCTACTTCACAGATTTGCATGGTGCATTGTGTTCTGCATTCTGATTGGCTAAAAAGCTTCTTCTCTACCTGTGCGTCAATAACGTTGCAGTTTAATATGTACACGTACGTAAAACAGCTTGACAAATTTACATGACGTACGTGCAAATTCTCTTGCAATTTCGAGTTTCTCTAAAACCCACAATGTTGACAAAACGCTCTGGAGCGACAAAAGCACCTGCGGCAGGAAGATGCTATCTATGGCAGCTAAAGTTAAACTTCTGGACATGCTAAGGGAAGCTAAAAGCTATGCGGCTGTAGGTCGGCATTACGGAATGAATGAATCTTCCGTTCCTTCCATTAAGAAGGAAGAAAAAAACATAAAGACGACAGCAGCGATGAATAATAGAGTATTTAATTGAACTCGCTAAGCGCTAAGATCCCTCGGAAGCTAACTCCGCAATCGGCGGTATGCGGGGTTTCTGCAGCTATCGGCGAATCTAATTTAATGCTTTTTAATGCCGCTTTTAACAAACTGAATGCCCAACAATATCTGTTTATTGATAAAAATGTCAATGCTCGTATCCAGAATAGATTTGGCACGGGAGCAGAAAGATACCGGAACAATCGCACGGACGCAAACCTGTCGGATCGTTCGTCCACAAGCGCTGCGTCTCGGTGCTTCCAGGATTCTTTTATCGAACATCCGAATTGAACAACACTTTTCCCACCCAGTGAATTTCATTTTTCAGTGTCTCCAGATCAGGGCGCCCACACTTTTTCGCCTTGTGAGCTACTTTTCAAATGACCATGAGAAAATGATCTACGTCAACTAAAAATGCTGAATATCTATCTGTAAATATATCTATTGATATACTTAACACAATAAATGTTTGTGGATGTTGCATAACCGCATGGACCCTTATGGCACCCTATAACAGAGTCCTTTTTGGTAAATATCTTATTCTGATGACTTGGATGGCGTCAGCAGCACAGTTGAAGTTAGCTGGGAGACAGGATTTTGGTTTTTTCACCCTTTTCCTTCTCGGCTCACTTTTCAGAGGGAAGTCGATGCTTTGGTTTTTATGACCCTTTCAGACCCTACCTGACCCAAGAGTCGGCACAGCTATCGGTTCAGGCGTTGGTCATCTCCCGCCCGGACTACTGCGATTCCCTCCTCGCTGGACGACCTGCTCGTGCAATAAAACCACCGCAGATGGTCCAGAATGCTGCAGCACGGTTGGTATTCATTCAACCCAGAAGGGCTCATGTTCCACCTCTGTTCATCCAGTTGCACCGGCTACCAGTAGCTGCCAGGATCAAGCACAAGGCTCTGACCCTGGCCTTCAAAACCACCTCAGGAACAGGTCCAGCATATCTGAACCAAATGATAAGACCTTATGTTCCCGGCAGAGAGCTGCGTTCCTCTGATACAAACCCACTAGCAGGACCTTCTGCTCGCTCTAAGCGATCTCAGGCTAAACTGTTCTCAGTTCTACTACCTCAGTGGTGGAACAAACTTCCAGAAGCAACAAGACGAGCATCATCTCTCTCAACCTTCAAGAAACAGCTAAAAACTTTCCTCTTTCAGGACTTTTTACTGCACTGATGCCCCAGATCAGGTTAGGCACCAAGTTAGGCTATGCAGTGTGTGTGTGTGTGTGTGTGTGTGTGTGTGTGTGTGTGTGTGTGTGTCTTTGTCAAAAAAAAACAAAAAAAAAAAAACCCTCACTAACCCCAGCTTACTGTTCTGTATATTTTCTGTGCATCTTGTGTTTGCAAGTGTTATTTGCAGTCTTTATGTCCTCTATTGTAAGTGGCTTTGGATAAAAGCGTCTGCCAAATGCAGTGTAATGTGATGTAATTATGAACGCTCTGAAAACGCCGCTCCACATTTCCCTTTTTCGGTATCGCGAAGGCAGACGGGCAGATGAGGCGAACGCACTTTGAAAATGACAGTAAAAAAAAAAGAGTCCACCTCCCATTCCGTATGGAAGTGATACGTTCTAGTCTTTTTACTCGGTTCCGGCTCCACCAGTCATTTTTATACCCATAAGTTTAGAAGACATGAATTGGAGGCTAACTCGCTAGCTAGCTAGAACCCGCTGTTATGTCAGAAAAGGTGAGATCGGACGGAGCGACTGTCGGTCAAGTGACAAGTTTCACAGTGAAGACGAGAGGCCGACGTCTACGTTTTAACGCCACGCGATCGATCCACACCAGCGGTCGATCGACCTGCAGATCGCGATCGACGCATCGGGCGCGGCTGATAAAGACGCTAAACTGAATGTTTTTAATTCTTGCAAAATCTTTTTCCTGGAAACCCGAGTATACCGACCCGCGGATTCAGAGCCGAAAATAGCGCCGATGAGTCGGTCTATTTTCGGGGTTGAGAACCGGCCGAGTAGGACGCCGGAAAACGCGACCCCTCGTCCGACCGCGTGTTTTTTTCAGCGGCGAATAAAAGCGTGGCCGGGCGGCCGGACGGCGGTACCTTCCTGCAGGTACATGATGGCCTGGGCGAAGTTGTGCAGGTGGTGGTGGAGGCGTCCCAGGCTGCTGTAGGCCAGCGTCTTGGCGGGAAGGTCGCCGGTCTGCGCGGCGGCGCTCAGGTGCTGCTCCTGGAAGACCACGGCCCGCTCCAGGTTCCCCAGAGCCTCGTGGGTCAGACCCAGCTGGCCGTACGAGCGACCCTGGCTTCGCACGCAGCCCGTCTGCTCAGACATCTCCAGGGCACGCTGGTGCCACTGCAGGGAGGGGGGGGCAGGGTCAACAGGTGTGTGTGTGGGTGTGTGTGTGTGTCACAGGGAAGTGTGGGTTTTGTATGTTTTTGTGTGTGACAGGGTGTACATGTATGCATGTGTGTGTCTGTGTGACTGTATGTGTTTCTACGTATATGTGTGTGTTTCTACATATGAATGAATGTGTGTGTGCATGTATATGAGTGTCTATGTGGGTGTGTGTGTGTGTTTATATATGTATGTTTATTATTATTATTATTATATATGTATGTAAGTGATTTTATGTGGGGGGAGTGTATGTGTGAGTCTGTGTGACTATGTGTTCCTACGTATGTGTGTGTGTGTTTCTATATATGTATGAATGTGTGTGTATATATGAGTGTCTATGTGGGTGTGTGTGTGTTTAAATATGTATGTAAGTGACTTTATGTGGGGGGAGTGTGTATGAGTGGCGGTTTTGTATGTTTCTGTGCGTTTGTGTGTGAGAGTGTGTATATGTATGCATGTTAGTGTCTGTGTGACTGTATGTGTTCCTACGTATGTGTGTGTGTGTGTTTCTATATATGTATGAATGTGTGTGTGTATTTATATGAGTATCTATGTGGTAGTGTGTGTGTTTATATATGTATGTAAGTGATTTTCTGTCGGGGGAGTGTATGCGAGTATATGTGTTTGTATGAGTGTGTGTGTGTGTGTGTGTGTGTGTGTGTGTGTGTGTGTGTCAGTGTGTGTGTGGGTGTGTGTGTGTGTCACAGGGAAGTGTGGGTTTTGTATGTTTTTGTGTGTGACAGGGTGTATATGTATGCATGTGTGTGTCTGTGTGACTGTATGTGTTTCTACGTATATGTGTGTGTTTCTACGTATGAATGAATGTGTGTGTGCATGTATATGAGTGTCTATGTGGGTGTGTGTGTGTTTATATATGTATGTTTATTATTATTATTATTATATATGTATGTAAGTGATTTTATGTGGGCGGAGTGAATGTGAGAGTTTGTGTATATATATGTATGTGTGAGTCTGTGTGAGTCTGTGTGACTATGTGTTCCTACGTATGTGTGTGTGTGTGTGTTTCTATATATGTATGAATGTGTGTGTATATATGAGTGTCTATGTGGGTGTGTGTGTGTTTCTATTTATGTATGAATGTGTGTGTATATATATGAGTGTCTATGTGGGTGTGTGTGTTTATATATGTATCTAAGTGATTTTATGTGGGGGGGAGTGGGTGTGAGTATATATGTTTGTATGAGTGTGTGTGTGTGTGTGTGTGTGTTTCTATATATGTATGAATGTGTGTGTGTGTGTATATATATATATATGAGTGTCTATGTGTGTGTGTGTGTGTTTAAATATGTATGTAAGTGACTTTATGTGGGGGGAGTGTGTATGAGTATATATGTTTGTGTGTGTGTGTGTGTGTGTGTGTGTGTCACAGGGAAGTGTCGGTTTTGTATGTTTTTGTGCGTTTGTGTGTGAGAGTGTGTATATGTATGCATGTGTGTGTCTGTGTGACTGTATGTGTTCCTACGTATGTGTGTGTGTGTGTTTCTATATATGTATGAATGTGTGTGTGTATTTATATGAGTATCTATGTGGTAGTGTGTGTGTTTATATATGTATGTGAGTGATTTTCTGTCGGGGGAGTGTATGCGAGTATATATGTTTGTATGAGTGTGTGTGTGTGTGTGTGTGTGTGTGTGTGTGTGTGTGTGTGTGTGTGTGTGTCAGTGTGTGTGTGTGTGTGTGTGTGTCATTGGGAAGTGTGGGTTTTGTATGTTTCTGTGCGTTTGTGTGTGAGAGTGTGTATAGGTGTGCATGTGTGTGTCTGTGTGACTGTATGTGTTTCTACGTATGTGTGTGTGTGTGTGTGTGTGTGTTCCTATATATGTATGAATATGTGTGTGTATATATGAGTGTCTATGTGGGTGTGTGTGTTCATATATGTATGCAAGTGATTTTATGTGGGGGGAGTGTGTGTGAGTATATATGTTTGTATGTGTGTGTATGTGTGTGTGAGTGTTTGTACATATGAACGTGTGTTTGTATGCATGTGTGTATTTATGAGATTTTTTGGGTGGGGCAGAGTGTGTGTCTGTGTGTGTGAGGATATATATATGCATGTGTGTCTGAGTGAAGTGGTAAGTGTGTATGCTCATGTTTGCGGTGTGTGAGTGTGACTGTGTGTGAGTGTGTGTGGGGGGAGAGTGAAGGGTGAGTATTTGTATGTGTGGATGAGTGTGTATGTTGGTGTGTTTGTGTGTATCTGAGGGAAAAGATGAGTGTGTGCGCGTGTGTGTATGAATACGCATGTATGTATGTGAGTATGTATGTGTGTGTGTGTGTGAATTAGTTTTGGTGTGTATGTCTGACTGACGGAGTGAACATGTGTGTGTATGGTTGCAAGTGCGTGTGTGTGTGTCTGAGGGAAGTAGTGGTTATTTATGTTTGCATGCGTGTTGTGTGTGTGGGTGAGCGTGTGTATTTACAGTATGTGTGTGTGTGTGTGTGTGTATATCTGAAGGAATCGTCAAGCATGTGAGTGGGCGTGTACATGTTAGTGTGTGTGTGTGTGTGTATTCTAATAAACACAGTAAGAACATTCTGGAAAATTTACAAAAAAGACGAATGCATTTACTTTGCAAGAACTAATTGGAAAATTCCAGAAAAAAAATCCCAGAATATCAAAATCAAAAACAAACAAACACCAAAACCTTAAAAAATGACCTGAAAAATAAAAAAGAATGAACTTGGAAAATAACGGATAAGATTGTGTCCGTTTTCAAAGTCACAAATTCACAAAAGAACTCACTAACTTTGCAAGAGCTAATATGAAAATTCCCCCCAAATCAACTTCAGATTTTACAAACAAACTCGTAAACAAACACTCGATAAAAAGGAACATGTTGAAAAACATCACAGACCCGACAGCTGCATCATACCGAATAATATTAATAGGAAATTAAACTTTGCATCGCAGAAAACAAACCGACCGATCGGTGCGTCTCAATCGAACGAACAACTAAAAACGCCGGCCTCGCAAACAAACGTGAAGACGCCGGATTGAAGAAACACAAACCTGGCGTGCGGTTTCGTGGTCGGCCATGAGCTGGTAGACTCCGCCCAGGGCGTCGCTGGCCTCCGCCTCCAGGGATTTGTCCTGGAAGGTGGAGAAGGAATGGCGGCGTCATTTCGGCGCCATTCCGTTCATCTTTAAAAGGACAGGAGCGGCTCGAGCGTCCTCACCCCGGCGGCGCGAGCGATGTTCAGCTGGTGCTCCAGGCAGGACAGGGCCTGCTCGTAGTTCCCCAGCTGGCTATGGAGCGTGCCCAGTTCGCCGTACGCCGCCGCCTTGCCTCCGCCTTCGCCGCCCAGCTGGTGGGCGGCGACCAGACGCTTCTCGAAGCACACCAGGGCCTGCTGGAGGCTCCCGAGGCACCTGCAGGGGTTCGGACGGTTGGCGCGCGAGAGGTCTAGCTTTGGAGGCGAGGCGGGAAGGTACGCCTACCTGTGAGCGCTGCCGAGCCCCCGGTAGGCCTTCTCCTGGTCCTGCACGTGGTTGAGACTCTGAGCCACCGTCAGGTACTTCTCGTAGTTCTGGATGGCCTCCTCGTGGTCGCCCAGGGCGTCGTAGCAGTCGGCCAGGTTGCCGTAAGCCCTCCCGCGGTCCAGCACGCCGTCGGCGCCGCTCAGCTGCTGCAGCATCGCCAGCTGCTGCTCGAAGTAGCCGATGGCCTCCTCGAAGACGCCCATGTTCATCTTGGTGATGCCCATGTTGCCGTGGACCTGGGCCTCCAGCCGGGCGTCCCTCAGGGCCTGGGCCAGGCCCAGCTGGGCCTTGTAGCACTGGAAGGTGGTGGCGTAGTCCCCCAGGGCCATGTGCACCGCCGCCAGGTGCCCCAAGGCCAGGCACTCGCCCTGCTGGTCGGCCAGCTCCCTGCGGATGGTCAACTCCTGGTTGTGGAAGGACAAGGCGGCGTCCGGCTGTCGGAGCAGTCTGGAGAGGGAAGACAGGGGTGGGCTTTGTTTTCTTATGGTCAAAACAAATGAAATCCTTCCAACGAGACGTTAACCTCCCCGAGAAAACTACTCCAATGAGGCCAATTTGTTGCATCACTGAATCGTACGTCTCGCAAGAGTTTGCGCCGCCGAACTTTGTTCCCAGAAGAGGGACGAGAAAGGAATCCTACCCACCTGTGGGCGGATCCCAGCGCCGAGTAGGCGTCGGCCTCCATCTTCTGGTTGCCCGTCTTCTGGGCGAGGGCGAGCTGCTGCTGGTAGAACCTCACCGCTCCTGGCAGGTCGCCGCGACACATGCACACATCTCCCAAGTTCCCAAAGGCCCTGAAAACGGCCTGCGGGCAGACACCTACTGGTGAACAATGTGCTGCGCAGTTCCGAGGTCTGCGGAGGAAACACGGAGCTGGACTTCCCACCTGAGTGTTGTCCAAGGCCTGCGCTAGCGAGAGCAGGTATCTCTGACACTCCTCTGCTTTGGGGAACTCGCCCAGGGCTTTGTGGGCCAGGCCCAGGTTGCAGTAGGCCTTGGCCTGGGCCAGTTTGTCCTGGAGATCCTTGGCCAAGGCCAGGTCCTGCTCGTAAAACCTGGGGACCAAATTCGCAAAAAATAGTCGAGAGCACTTCTTGACGAGGGCCGGCGTACGGTGTCGAGTGACCGCGCAAAAATAAACAACATACAAGTCACACTTTTGGGCTCCTCTAGATTCTACCATCTTTCTGGGGTGGGTCTCCCCGGACTGAATTGCAGAGGAACTGTCCTTCTGTTCTCAACTAGACCACGACTCGGTCTGCGGACGAGCTCCTTAAGGAGCCCCTTGGAAGTGTCAAACCTTTAAAGACCACTCACGGACATCACCGGGATCATTTGAGATTAAAAAGCTGTCCGTAGACAACGGGATTTTTCTTGGGCTGCAGAGTTCTGAGCACTTGTCAAAGAAGTTGGGTTCTGTTTTGGGAAGCAACCCTGTGAGTACCTGACGGCGTCCCTGTACTGTCCCAGGCAGTAGTGGGCGTAGCCCAGGTTGTGGCAAACCTTGCCTTCCCCCTCCAGGTCCTGGAGACCCGGAGCTAGGGACAGGTACTGCTGGTAGTAGGGCAGGGCCTGGGCATACTCGCCTCTCCAGCTGTGGAAGTTCCCCAGGTTAGCTGGGAGAGACACACCATCAGAGATCATACGTCCGCCCATTTATTTTCTTCTCGCGTCACATCTTCGAGGCCTACCTAGTGCTCTAGCTTCGCTTTGGGTGTCGTGTAGCTCCCGCGCGATGGTCAGGTGGTGAAGGTAGTGCTGCAGGGCTCGGTCTTGAGCGCCCAGCGCTTGGTAGGCCACAGCCAGGTTGCCGTGGGTGGAGGCCTGAGATGGACGGTCATTCACCTGCGACGTGGAGATGTTTTAGGTTCTTGTTCCGGGCGGGAGTGCCCGAGAATCGCCGGACGGCAAGCGAGATTCACCTCAAGGGATATCTGGAGCTCCTGTCGGTGGTACCGCACAGCTTGGTCGTAGGCGCCCAGAGCGTGATAGGCGTTGCCCATGTTACCGTAGGCCCGCCCTTGGGCGGCGTAGTCGCCCAGTTCCTGGGCGAACGACAGGTGGCCTTTGTGGAGCTTCAGCGCCTTCTCGTACTCCCCCTTCATCTGGTGTATGATGCCTGTTGGGGAAAGCAGTGTTAGGTCAACAAGAGTTGACGGACACGAGCCGGAGTCACGTCCGGAGTCCGGAGGGAAGGTTTAAATCCTCCCAAACTTCAGCAAGAAAGCAGCTGTCAGTCAGTGATTTGTGGACACCCAAATCACATGACAAACCCGTGGGATGAGTCTAAATAGCACGCGCTACCTCAAGAGGTTTACAGAGCCGCCGCCATCTTGGTTCTGGATTGAAACCTTTTATAAGAAATATGTCTTTATTTTAGTTCTTCAAATGATGACCCCGGCTCTGCGACCGGGTCAGAAAGTATCCAAGTGGAGGTTCGAGAAAACATTTTCATTCACCATTTTCACAAAAGGTATGTTTCACTTTTGATGCGGCGATATACTTTTCGCCCGCCCGACCCAAAACTTAAGAAAACCACCCGCCAAGTCATTTGAGACCCAGGCCTGGGCGAGCCCGGCAGCCGCAGTAACCACCCCCGTCCTGTGCACGTACCTGGTTTCATCCTCAGGCGGTTTGATTCATAGCGTACATCAAACACCACGCAGTAAAGTCCCAGCGCAGCGGCGGGACGATAAAGAAGCTACAAGCCGGGGGGAGGCGACTTGTATGCTCGCGCCTGTAAATATGGCATGTTTTCATGTCGGTGGGTGGATGATGAGCCGCCGAGATGTGAATAATTAAAGAGCCTTCGGAGGGAAATATTCGACACGTCCAATAATATCCACTGCGGGGGAACCTTTGCGCGCAGAGCCGTCCACCCAGGCCGACCCTCAGTCTCCGACCGGGTTTACGGAGCCGTAGAGGCCAGGAAGAGCTGAACCCTCCGATGAATTTAAGAGTTCAAGCAGGGAAAACATGGACGTCGGGCTCAACCGTGACCTTCCCCGTCTGCGTTTTTCGCATTCGGCAGTCAAACCTGATGACGCCGCGTTGCTTTCGCCTCTTTAACGGGGTTACTTTGCTCTGACGAAGGTCTGTATCGGCCTAATCTCATTAGCGGGCTGGGATTATCGGCCTAGATTGTGGACGTCCTGCGGATAATTCTTCTGGATTTATTTCGTCGTGCATTTCTGAGTACGGACGTAAACCCGACGTAAAATCACGGGGACTGGAAATCGATGAAAGAAACGCCAGGACGAGCCGATGTATGGTTGCCAAGGTAACCAGACGCCGGTCACATACTTTTCCGCCGCAGGGAGGAAGCGCTCGCTACGTCCAGAGCCGAGCCCGCGACACGACAACCAATCAAATTGATGCTCGGGAAGACGCTAAAAACAAGCTACGCGCCGCATCATTTTGTTGTTTTGCTGTAAAACACTGACATGCTTTTTTTTTTAAATATAAACAAAGATCACGGCGGCCATCTTGGTTGGGCGAACGACAACAGGTAAAGATGAAACGACGGTTGGGCAGCCGTGGAAATGTAGATTCAGGGACGGGAAACAAAAAAAAGCCATTAAACCTGCAGCGACTCTGAAGGCAGCCTTTTGAGAAATACGCAGTAGATCTACAGCAGGGGTGTCAAACTCATTTCTCATGGCGCCACATTCGGACTAGCTAGATGTGTGTGGGCCGGACCATTAAAATAATAGCATACTCAGCAATAAATAACCAAAATATCATGACTTTCCTCTGTTTTGGTGTAAAGAAGTACAAGGACATGAGGAAAATCTTGGAATTTAATGACCAATCCCTTTATAAAACATTTCATGAAACACCTCATATTTCCTTTGATAAAAGTGCAATTTACTTTTATCATTCGCATGTTTGCATTGCAATCATGTGATCATGTGATCCCTCTGATCGTACAAAGGCACAAAACTTTAACAAGTAATTGGTATTGAAAAATATAGTAATTCACTTTAAGATTAAATGAGACTTATAAAGAAAGGGACTTTTAAACCATTTACACATGTGCATATAAAATCTAAATTGAATCCCTGCCTACACCTTACAAACTAAAAAGAGTGCTATTAAATGTGTAAGGAAGAAAGTCTTCACCTGTAAATGTGTAAACTTCATACATGAAACATGCAAACATATACATACATACTGAAAATGCATGGAGTTGCATGAACAGTAGAATTCCAACATACTAGTTTGTAGTGAAGCTGGTGACTAACATTAAATTGCACATATTTGCAAGCAATTAGCTAGCTGGCTTTTACCGCTGCTTCACTGAGTTCTCTGCTCTGGGTGAAAGTGGACGCTGTTTCCTCAGACCTGCCTGTGATTGGTTGATCTTATCTCTTCTCAGTTTCTGTGCAAGCTGTCATATTTTTCGCTTTGATGAATCTCGTAGTGGCGCCGAATATTATATTCCTTAAATACCGAAACTTGTTGCAAACACGCCGAGCACGAAGGTTTCCCGTGCGTCTCCGTAAATAAATAGGACGTAGTCCATTTCTCTCTGAAAATTCTACACTCTTTAACTACTTTTCTCTGTTTTTTTAACAACACTTTGGCTGATGAGGTGGAGAACGGGGTAGAAACAACGTCATAACAATCAGCAGGTGGTGCATTGATACCGTCTGCTGATTGGTCCGTCTCAGTGATGCAGATTGTCGCAGATTTTCCGCCCCTAGTGGAACATTCTTGAATTGCATTTAATTAAAAAAAATAAATCCTTGTCTTTTATGCATTTTTTCACTTTCAGATTATCCCGCGGGCCTGGTCGAACCCCCTGGCGGGCCGTATGTTTGACACCCCTGATCTACAGCGAGAGGCGCTGGCGTGAAGCTACTGGAAAAACAAAGAGGACGGGCGACGGCGGCAGGAGGCCGCAGACGCCAGACGGAGGAGGTTACATGCCGTTCTTCATGTCAGATCGCGTGTCGGAGAGCGAGCGGCGTCCGGCCGCGGCGACACCGGACACCCGGTGAACCCGGTTAGAACAACAATCCGGGGTCTACCGTTCCACAAGAGGAAAAAATGATATATCGGAAAATAATCTAAAAAAACAAAAAACGCCTCTGCAGATGAGTTGCAACCGAAAGCTCGCTGTTTTTCTTAATTTCTTTTTTTTTCTTCATTTAGTTTTTTGGCCAAAGAAGACGGCGGATGTCAGAAAGCATCGGGAGAGGCTTTGGAATGGAGAGCGGGATTTTTCACATCCGTAATCCTGTTTCACGGGCCGGGATTAACAGCGAACGTGAATTCACACACCTGTGTATTCGTGCAGCCGATGCAGTAATATGGCTCTTTTGGTACTTTTACAGCGACATATTTCGGTATTGATTTATATTCGTGAATGAATTATGCTATAAATTGGGATTAAAGTGTTTTATACGTGTGTTTCTTTTTTTAATTTAATTTTAATTTTCCATTTTAATTATTACACATTATCAACAAGCCTATGAAATAATCCTACGTGAATGAAAAGCGTGCGCTTCCCTTTTAATCCCATGCGTTTCAACTTCAAATTTTTAAGCTTGCCATGTAATCCCCCAATGTGTAAATTATTACATTTCACATGTAATCCCATGGGTTGAAAAGGGAAACTTTTATAATGATGAATAATAAAGCCATCTTTTCATGTGTGATATTACGTTTCACCTGTAATCCCATAGGATTGGCATGAGAATTAACATGTGACCCAATGTGTGTTCAGGGATTACGTTTCACATGTAATCCTGGGAATTATTAGGCTTAACAAGGAATTGTGTGTATTGGATAAATCGACGTGTTTTAAAACGACACGTATGTTAAATATATTGGAATTAGCATCTGACACTCGTAATCCCATGTGCCAATTTCCAATTTTATGAACTTTGCATGTGATCCCAAATTTGTTTTAAATGGGAAATATTAGGTTTTACACGTCATCCCGTGTGTTTACCATGAGCATCAACCTGGTTCACATGCAACCCTATGTGTTTTAAACTGGAAGTCTTAACTCTAACATGTAATTCCATCCGTCATCAATGGGAAATATTATGTTTTAAATGTGTTTAAAATGTGAATGATTCAATTCAACATCTAATCTTCATGGGAAATATCATGTTCTGCATGCAATCCCATTAGTTTAACACGTGATTTAACTTGTTTTACAGGGAATCCCGTGTGTTTTAAATGGGAATTCTTACATTTAACATGTAACTCCATGTGTTTGAATGGGAACTAAGATGTTGTACGTGTAATCTTGTTTGTTGAACAGGAGAGCAAACTTGTGAAGGTAGTTTTTTTTGCATTGGGATGTTTAAATTCAACAAGTGACCCCGTGTGGCCAACATGGGAAATGTGATGTTTTACACGATGTCCCTCCTGCGCAAAATGTGAACAATCCCACGTCTAATCCCAAGTGTTGTTTCACAGGTAATCCTGCGTTTGACACGGCAAATATTAGGATTCATATGTAATCCCATGAGCGTCACATGAATATTCACGGGCGTCTGCTTTGCACGGACACAAAGCGCCGGGCTGTGACGGCAGCGGGGAGGCCACCGAATGTTTAGTTCTTCTGACGGGCCGAGAAGCCCGGAGACGGGGTGGCGAGAAGCAACGTCAAACAACGGGAGGCCGATGCCGATAAACAGGACGCGGGCGGGAAATTAATGACGTCTTTAATCAGTTTATTACAGGACGGGATTGGAATAATCAGAGCCGCTCGGTCGAACAACCTCCGTCCTCGTCGCGGCACAATTACCGTCGGAGATTAAATTAAACGTCGGCGCTGCAGGTGTTCAGCGTTGCAACGCCGGAAAGCACAAACCCACAAAAGCCGCCACTCGCCGGGGACTTTGTGATACCGACAAAAGAAAAGATTTCTCCTTTTAACAACAACAAATGAAGACATTAAGAGACTCTCATCTGCTCTCTTGTGCCCAAATGCTCAGGGAAGTTAGAATAAATTATATCGCAGCGCCGGTGCTTTTGGAAAACAACACTTCTGTCGAGGTGGTCAGCAGTGTGTGTGTGTGTGTGTGTGTGTGTGTGTGTGTGTGTGTGTGTATGTGTGTGTGTGTGTGTGTGTGTGTGTGGGTCATATGAGGGGGCTAAGAGGATTATCGAGGAGCCTGCAGAGCTGGCTGGAGTGACAGCCATGCTCCTGAAACACTGCTAACACACACACACACACACACACACACACACACACACACACACACACAGAGTCTTAGCAGCACTCTGACAAGGTGTGATTTTCTTGTGTGTATGTGTGTGTGTTTAGCGCCGCTGTACTCCCTGACGTGGCGGCGTCACACTGTGAACTGTCAGGATTAGATGAAGGGGGAACCATGCTAACCATGCTAGGTCTGATGACGGGGTTTGTTTTTGTTTTTTTTGTAGTTTTATGCTGAGGAGATTAGAGAGAGACGAAGAAGAGCCGGAGGGTTGAAGAAGAAAATGACCTGCGATCCCTGCTGTGCGCTGGCTAAAGGTGCATACTAACAGGCTACTTAAGCACTGAAACTATTGCCTCGGTGGGCCAAAATAGCACGCTTATGGGCTGCTTATGCTCTGAAACCTATTGCCTTAGCTTGAGAAAGAAGCATACTAAGGGGATATTTTGGCGTTGACGCCTAGTGCCTTAGCTGGATAAGCACACTAACAGACTGCTTATGCACTCCAACCCACTGCCTTAGCTAGCTAAAGAAGCATACTAACAGGCTACTTACCCGATAAAACCTATTGCCTTAGCTAGCTAAAGAAGCATCCTAACAGGCTACTTATGCACTCCAACCCATTGCCTTAGCTAGCTAAAGAAGCATACTAACAGGCTACTTACCCGATAAAACCTATTGCCTTCACTAACTAAGATAGCATGCTATGCCCTGAACCTTTTGCCTTAGTTAGCTAAAGAAGCATGCTAACAGGCTACTTATGCACTCCAACCCATTGCCTTAGCAAGCTAAAGAAGCATACTAACAGGCTACTTATGCACTCCAACCTATTGCCTTAGCTAGCTAAAGAAGCATCCTAACAGGCTACTTATGCACTCCAACCCATTGCCTTAGCTAGCTAAAGAAGCATGCTAACAGGCTACTTATGCACTCCAACCCATTGCCTTAGCTAGCTAAAGAAGCATACTAACAGGCTACTTACGGGATAAAACCTACTGCCTTCACTAACTAAAATAGCATGCTATGCCCTGAACCTTTTGCCTTAGCTAGCTAAAGAAGCATGCTAACAGGCTGAAACCAAGTGTCTTAACAAGGTACAATAACTTGCTAATAAACAAACAACTAGTGTCCCACTATTCTGTTGTAGTAACCGGAGCCAGCCGGCCCATTAGGCGATCTAGGCGAATGCGAAGGGCACATATGGCCTCGAGGGGCTGCCACACACCAGCGAAAGATTCAACTTCAATCCAATTATTTTAAGAATAGTTATTACAATTAACTCTTAAAATGAAAACGCTCAAAATGATCCAAATGTAAAGCAAGTCCCCAATTAATAGGACTACAAATAATAACACCGAATTTAAGATCAAATAAGTCGATGACTTTGACTTCAAATGGAAGCATGCTAACACACAGCTAATATAAACAGAAATCAAGTAACTCATAACTAATCAAGTAACTAACAGAATTCAATACATGCAAGCAGACAGGTAACATCAATAAATGTCCAGTGTGTAGCATGCTAACAACGGCCAGGTTCCTATGGAAGCGTGCAAAAAAGCTAACGCACAGCTAACATCAACAGAAATCCTATCACAAAGCTTTATCCTGCTGCATGCTAACACAGTTCACTTTCAAAGATGCCTTGTTTCAGTCAGTATAGAAGCGTGCTAACACACGGATAACATAGACAGACATCAAATAACTTTGTGGAATACAAAGGCATGCTAAAAACACCGTTCATGTTAAAAGACGCCTTGTATCAGGAAGTACAGCAGCATGCTAACACATACAGCAGCATGCTAATACAAGGCGTTCGTCAGGGTAATATCAGTGTCTCATAAAGGTCAATAAATAAATACATGAATGCAAGCATACAGTTAACAAACAAATGTGTTTTGCTATATACCATGCTAACATCATGTAATTGCAACAGTGCAAACATGGTAATTGTATTGCTAATACAGCTAACATAAACAGAAACACAAGAATTCAGCTTTATCCGGCAGCATGCGAACACACAGTCCGCCTTCTTGTTTCAGGAAGTATAGCAACACGCTAACACACAGCTACCATATATAGTGATCCTATAACTTTGGAGAATACGTTAGCTTGCTAAAACACATTTCTATTTCAAAGATACCTTGTTTTTAGTAAGAACAGCAGCATGCGTATATAAGGGTATCATCTGTGTCAGTCAGATACGGTAGAAAGCTAATGTGTAGCTCACAAAGTCGACAGCTTGGGCTAACCGCGATAGCGCGTGGCTAAAGCCCAAGTGGCTAATAATGCCAGGCCCTTTCCCGCCGGCTCCAGAGGCACGAGTAAATCAGAATCGCTTCATTTGTCCCCGAGGGGCGATCAGAGGTAAAAAAACAAAGCAACCCATTTAGCATTTTAGCCGCTAACGGTAACGACGGGCTGAAACCATCCCACGCTTGTGAGCTTGTATAACCAAGTGTTCCAGGTGAAGTTCTTTCAACTCCCACGTCTTCTATTTGAACGTGATCATGCAATATTCATGGTCGAGATCAGAGATTCTGGTTTTATTTTTATTCGAAAAGTTTCTTTCATCTCGACGTGTTTTATTAACACTCGAACATTTTCTTCAAAAAGCTGCTTTGCAAAGAAGAAGGGACGGTTCGACCTCTGACCCCCCCTCACACAACACACACACACACACACACACACACACTAAAAGAATTGAACAACCACGTTTCCTCTTTTCTCCGTCCGGATAATTCCGAATTTCTGGGGTTTCCTAAAAAAATCTGTTGGTGGCGAGTGGATGGTTTCTAAAATAAAACCTCCTTTAGCGTTGCGGTTTTTTTTCTTCCCCCGGCGGCTGTTTCTGTTTCCTCCCACAGACTGAATATACGCAGCTTAGCCTGATTAGCGGCTGCAAATGTGTGTGTGTGTGTGTGCGTGCGTGCGTGTGTGTGTGTGTGTGTGTCGAGACGAGACAGGTGACCTGACCGGGAGAAAACCCACACGAGAGTAAGGGATTAAAAAGGGAGAGAGCAAAAAAGGGAGACAGGACGTAGGAGGGGAAGGAAAGCGAAAGAGCGAGGAAGCGAGGGATTGAACGGCGAGGAGAAAATGGAGGACGGAGGGAGGGAGGGAGGGAGGGAGGGGCGGAGAGAGAGAGCGAAAGGAGAGATGGGTGGAGGAAATGAAGGGTCATGGAAGGAATGAAAGTACAGGAGGAGAAAGGGGGAAGCGCCGGAGGGGGAAGATAATGTGGAGGGAGAGACGGGGGGAGCGAAGGACGGAAAACACTGGATAGAGAAAAGAGACGGGGGAAGCAGAAAAGGGGAAGAAGAGGAGAAGGTAGAAGATATTGTAGAGAAACAAAAGGGGGAAGCAGAGGAGGGAGGAGAGAAGTAGTGAGGGATCGGAGGAAGAGAAGGTCCAGGAGCGAGGAGAAGCAGAAGAAGTAGTGAGGGATGAAGGAGGCCGTTATTCATAAATGATGAAGTAACGAATTGATTCGGGGAAGCACAGCTGTTTGAGTGACCATAGCCACACACACACACACACACACACACACACACACACACACACACCACGACGGGGCGTCCAGTCAGCACAGGTGTCGGATTCGCGGCGCTCCGATATCACCGCGGCCGCAGAAACAGACACCTGGTAAATAAAAGATGAGCTCTGATTGGCCGGGGAGGATCAGCTGACCGGAAGGGGGAGGAAAAACAAAACAAAGCACTTTTTCAAACGTAAACAAGGCCAAGATTGGATGTTCGCGGGGAATAAAAGCAGAGAAAACATGCCGAAAACTTTTCTTTGCTACTGCACTTCATCACTCCTGTTACTGTGCAAATCAAACCCTACAATATCAGTTATATATAAAGTACAAAACTATCCATCCAATATGTCATATTGGCAAGAAAGAAGGGGCACAGGTCAGTGCCTTTGCAGCCAGTCCAAAATGAAGAGGGTTGCGTCAGGAAGGCACCCTGGCTTCAAGCTTGGGCCAAAACCAAGTGTGAGAATCAAAGCTAGGCATCTGGTACCGGCTCGGTCGAGCGCCATTGGTGGTGAGAAGCTACAGGTGACAAGTGGAAATTGGGCTACTCTGGGTCAAAGAGAGGGGAGGAAGGTATTATTTGGAAGCAGGGAGAGAAGACGAAAGGCAAGGGTCCGGGACTGGGAGGAGGGACTTTGAATATCAGGACTATGACAGGAAAAGGTAGAGATTTGGTGGACATGATGCAGAGAAGGAAGTTGGATACACTGTGTGTCCAGGAGACCGGGTGGAAGGGTAGTAAGGCTAGAAGCTTAGGAGCAGGTCTTACGCTGGACTATCAGGGTTCCTCAAGGCTCTGGATGCTGTAAGGCTGTCCTGGCTGACACGCTTCTGCCGCATTGCGTGGACGTCTGGGACAGTGTCCCTGGACTTGCAGACCGGGGTGGCGATCCCCCTTTTGGGAGGGCGTTCTCCAACTACAGGGGTAGTAAGGTCTGTTCAGCAGTGCTGAAGAAGGGTGGTTGAACCTGGGTGTGGTTTTCATCCTGGCCGTGGAACAGTGGACCGGCTCTACACCCTCGGCGGTGTCCTGGAGGGGGCACGGGAGTTTGTCCGACCGGTCACCATGTGTTTTGTGGACCAGGAGAAGGCATTGGACTGTGTCCCGGGGGCAATCCTGAGGGGGTGCTCCGGGAGTATGGGGGTACCGAACCCCGTCGTACGGGTTGTTCGGTCCCTGTATGATCGTGCCGAAGCTCGGCCCGCATTGCCGCTTTTAAGTCGGACCCGTTTCCTGTGACACGTTTCCTTGGACTCCACCGGGGTCGCCCTTCGTCATCCGTTCTGTTCATAACTTTTATGGACAGAATGTCTAGGCGCATCCAAGGTGTCGAGGGGATCCGGTTCGGTGGCCGCAGGATGGAGTCTCTGCTTTCTGCAGATGATGTGGTTCTGTCGGCTTCATCAGGCCGTGATCTCCAGCTCTCACTGGAGCGGTTGCAGCCGAGCGCAAAGCGGCCAGGATGAGGACCGGCGCCTCCAAATCCGAGACAATGCGGCTCAACCGGGTCGAGGAAGAAGATCTGACCCGAGTGGAGGAGTTCAAGTATCTCGGGGTCTTGTTCACGAGTGAGGGAAGGATGGAGCAGGAGATCGGCAGGCGGATCGGTGCTTCTGCAGCGATCTGAACCGGTCTGACGTGGTGAAGAAGGAGCTGAGCCAAAAGGCCAAGCTCTCAATTTACCAGCTAGTCTACGTTCCCAACCTCACCTACGGTCACCAGCTGTGGGTAGCGACCGAAAGAACCAGATCGCGGATACGAGCGGCCGAGATGAGTTTCCTCCGCAGGGTGGACGACTCTCCCTCAGAGGTAGGGTGAGAAGTTCAGTCGTCCAGGAGGAGCTCGGAGTAGAGCTGCTGCTCCTCCGCTAAGAGAGGAGTCAGATGAGGAGGCTCGGGCATCTGGTCAGGACGCCTCCTGGACGGGGAGATGTTCCCGGCATGTCCATCTGGGAGGAGACCAGGGAGAAGAGCCAGGACACAATGGAGAGGCTATGACTCCAGGCTGGCCTGGGAACACCTCGTGGTCCCCCAGAAGAGCTGGACCAGGTGGCCCTGGAGAGGGAGGTCTGGGCCTCCCTGCTGCTGACCCCGCGACCTGACAAGCAGGGGAAGATGGATGGATGGATGGATGGATGGATGGATGGATGGATGGATGGATGGATGTTCTGCAGGTGAAAAGAAGGTGTGATGCTCATGTTGTTTGTGGCCAGAGAAGCCAGACTGAGATGGTCGGTCATGTACAGAGGAGGTTGGTGAATATATTGGTAGACGGATGCCGGGCTTGGAGCTGCCAGGCAGGCGGTCTGGAGGAAGACCAAAGAGAAGATTTATGGACGTTCTGAAAGAGTACAGGAGAGAAGAGGGGGAGATGGAGGAGGCTGATTGGCTGTGGAGACCCTGAAGGAAAAGCCCCAAGAAAGAAGCAGAAAAGAAACCTGGTCATTTGATAATAATAATAATTGCAACGTTACACGGACAGACAGTGTTTTCTGTCACCATGTCATGTCAGGTGATAACAAAGTACTGTATTGATGTATTCTATAAATACAGTTTATTCATGTATTCAGTTAATTATTAGGGCTTGTCAAAATGTACGCGTTAATCAAGACCAATCAATGGGATGATTCATTAGTTTACATTTTTTAACACAAAGAATGCATGCATGGCATGGACTGGAGCTCCAACAGTGCAGGAAGGAATGCACACACACACACACACACACACACACACACACACACACACACACACACACACACGCGTGTTCCTGATGTGTGTGAGTCGAGGAGGAAAATATGCTCACAAACACTTTGAAAAAGCGGTATGTGACTGGGGAACGGCGTGCGTTTAGCGCAGCCGTTGCCGTGTACATCTGTGTGTGTGTCTGTGTGTGTGTGTGTGTGTGAGTGTGTGTGTGTGGTTATGACTTCTATCGATTGCTAGAGAGCGGTGCGGCGTCATACACTCCCGACTCCTCTGGAGTTTTATTGAAGTGTGTGAAGAGACGGCGCCTCCCGCCTCCTTCCTTCGATCCACCTGATTAGAAGCTTCTCTGTTTTCTGGATCTTCTTGGTTTTTTCTTTCATTCCAGTGAATCTTGACATGTTTCAAGATGTGACAGCCTGGAATTCCAGGAGCCCACCCCGGTTGGACAAGGCCTAGAACCCAATGTACCTCACCAGGTTAGATGAGATCTGGGACAGCAGGTATCCTGCCACGTTGGACTGGACCAGGGACCACGTGCACATACTCGGTTGAATAAGGCCTGGGATTCAGGGTGCTTACCCAGACCGGACAAGATCTGGGTACCCATCCAGGTTGAATGAAGCCTTGAACTCTGGCGGCCTACCCAGTTTGGACAAGGCCGGGGAGACCACTTTGGACAAGATCCAGGACCCTGGGTACCTACGTAGGTTGGACAAGACCAAGTTTGGACAAGATCCAGATCCCTGGGTACCTACCCAGGTTGAATGAGGCTTGGAACCCCAGGTACCTACCCGGGTTGGACGAGACCTGAGAGACCAGTTTGGACAGCAACCAGGACCCTGGGTACCTACCCAGGTCGAATGAGACTTGGATTCCGAGGTTGGACAAAGCAGGAATCCAGGGTGCCTACCATGATTGGACAAGGCCGGAGAGACCAGTTTGGACAAGATCCAGGACCCTGGGTACCTACCCAGGTTGGAAAAGGCCTGAGAGACCAGTTTGGACAAGATCCAGGACCCTGGGTACCTACCCAGGTTGGACAAGGCCTGAGAGACCAGTTTGGACAAGATCGAGAACCCTGGGCACCTACCCAGGTTGAATGAAGCCTTGAACTCTGGGTGCCTACCCGGGTTGTACATGGAACTGAGAAACCAGTATGGACAAGACCTATAACAAGATGTAACCTATAGCCTGTAACCTATAGCCCTGGGTACCTACGTAGGTTGGACAAGACCAAGTTTGGACAAGATCCAGGACCCTGGGCACCTACCCAGGTTGAACAAGGCCTGAGAGACCAGTTTGGACAGCCACCAGGCTCCTGGCTTCTACCCTGGTTGAATGAAGCCTTGAACTCTGGATGCCTCTGGATTGTACATGGAACTGAGGGACCAGTTTGGACAAGACCTATAACAAGATGTAACCTTTAACCTAGAACCCTGGGTACCTACCCTGGTTGGAAAAAGCAGGAATCCAGGGTGCCTACCCTGATTGGACAAGACCTGAGACCCCCGGCCAATACCTATACCCAGGTATACCAGACCCGGGACCCTGGGTATCGCTCCAGATTGGATAAGACCCGGGAAACCCGGTACCTACCCTGGTATACAAGCCCTGGGATCATGGGTATCGACCCAGGTTGGACGAGAACCAGGATCCCCGAGTCTAACCAGATCGCCTACCCAAGTCACGCAAGAGTCGGGACGCTGGTACCTACCCAGGTTGGACGAGGCTCGGCCCTGGGCAGCTCGGTCCTGCAACTCCTGAGCGATTTCCAGCTGGTGCTGGTGATGCTGACGGGCTCGTTCCAGGTCCTGGGGGTCATAAAGACGACACATGCGTTGCAACATAGAGATGATCCAAAGTCAAACCCAGCAGAACCCACCAGCACCCTGCTGAACCTGCCTAAAATCAAACTAATTTTAAAGTGACCTGAATATGGCAGTTATAAATATGAGCTTAAAACAATCATGATGATTCAAATCAGGATAATTTTCTACTTGAAATCAATTCAAAATCAGGTAGAAACAATCTGAAGGGTTCCCTGAAAATATGTTCATAGATTACTTTTCAAAATAAGTTCAATTATTGTAGAACACAAAATGATCTTCAACATTTGGGGGAAAAATTGATCCAAAAACAAGAAGAACATCTGGAAAATCCTGGGAAAAAAACAACTTAAATGCGGGCAACATATTGAAATAACTGAAAAAATAACCCCAAAATTTCATTGAAAATCTGAAAAAAAAAAAAATATATATATATACAAGTGAAAATTTGAAGCAAACGGACCTGCATGCAGCGTGCGGCGTGGCCCAGCCCGGCGTAGGCCCTCATCTGGATGGCCCGGTCGGGCAGATCTCCGGCCAGCTCCAGAACCCGGCTGTGGAAGGACACGGCCTTCTCAAAGTCCCTCTGCGAGTGGTAGGCGCTGCCCAGGTTGCTGTACGCCCGAGCCTCCTCGCGCCGGTTCTCCAGGGTCTGCGGGGGTCGGGGGTGGATACACAATCACCAGAAACACGGGGCTTCGTGGTTCGAAAAATTCATTCGGTTCGGCTCGCTAGCGCCCCCTAGTGGCCAGCGGGGGAACGACGGGCCTCGAGCGTGAATCACGGGCGACAAAAATACAAAAAAACGGTCCGGGGGGATGAAGAAGAAAATATACAGATACGTGCAGCGTACCGACGTTTTTACAATCGCATCAACGGATGAACAAATAACGACGCCGCGCGCCGTTACCTTGGCGATGTCCAGATGCTGCTCGTGACACTGGACGGCGTTGGCGAAGTCGCCGAGGGCGGTGTACACGGCGCCCATGTTGCCCAGCTGCCGGGCCTCGGACAGCCGGCACTGCCTCTGCTTGGCCAGCAGGACGCACTGCTTGTGGCTGGCCAGCGCGTTGGGGTAGTCGCCGATAGCCGTGTACACGTGGCCGAGGCTGCTCAGGGCATCGGAGGCCGCCTAGAGATGCACAACACACACACACACACACACACACACACACACAACTTAGTTTGCACGTTAACCACGCGGATCAAACATGGCTGCCAATGAGGTCACGGACTTTTTCCCGTGGGGAGCAAGGGACCCCCAGGAGACCCCGTCAACATGATCCTGGTTTCAAATACAACCCGGATATCAACCCATCAATAATCAATATTGAAAAATATTCAAGGTTTAAAGGCTTTTATTGCGATTCCACTCAGAGACGCTGGAACGGAATTAGTTTCCTATCGTCCTCGCAGACAGCCGGTGGCGGCGACGCAAATATGATGTAATACGATGTGTGAGAATAATAGCATTTAAAAAAAGAAAGAAGAATAAAAAATAAAGTAAAATAAAATAAGATAAAACAAAATAAGAACTTTAAGAACAAGACACAGGCAACCATACAAAATGAGCATAGTTGATAAACAATTGAAATAAATGTAAATCCAATGGATCTGTTTTTCAGCCCCGAAAAAATACTGTACTCTTTTAAAATGTTTTCATGGGTTTATTTGTGGCAAAAATACAGAAAGGAATTAAAGATAGTCTTAATTATTTCTATGTTTCCTTCACAAAACGAGCAAGTCTTCTCGTGTGCGAGACCCTCACTAATGCTATCTGCTAATGCTATCGGCTAACGCTATCTCCAGCAAGCTGATTTTCATTCATCCATACTAAGAATAATGTTTCTACTTTTTCTAAGACTTGAGACCTTTGCTATGTTAGCGTAGCCTCCTTTAGCCACATCGGCGTCTTCAGCTCATCTTTGTTCTTCAGGACGGTTCAGATGGTCGACTTCGCCGCGTCGTCGTGTCTGACGAGATCTGTGACACGGACGCTAAAAATACGCTTCTATTTCCTTCTTCAGTTCGACTGTAATTCTTTACGTCTTCTTAACACCGCTACCACCAGCACCTGCAACCTTCTTGGGAGCCATAATGAGGGCTAGCTTACTGACAGAAACAAAAAAGGGATATAACAGTAGAACGACGTTGAATAGCACGCACGACTGCCGCTACGCTACGATCCAGAAAGCCAATGAGTTTGTCGTTGGTGTGTTAGCGCACCGAGGCTTGTTCGCGGCTCCAGATTTGATCGAAATCTGCTCGTAAGTGCATTTGTCTGTAATCGGGAAGGTTCGCAAACCGAGGTTCGACCGACGTTCGCCATTTTAGTGGAGGTGGATCGTTCTGGAAGTGGCTCACGAGGTGAAGAAGTCGGGCCAAAAATGCAGAGGCAGAGGGGAGAGTCCAAAAAAATGTTTTATTACCGGAAACCAAAGTCAAACTGCTTAAAAAATCGCTCAAACTTGCTAAAAACAGGGACCAACTATGCAGCGAGGGTGAAGGCACCGGACAACTCAAATATAACTCGCCGAGTCCGCAGAGAGAGCGGAGAACAAATAGCAGCAAACGGGACAAACACACCCGGCAGCAGCAGAATCTCCTCCGGTCACATGGCGGCGCCGGACGGGCAAACATCCAGCATAGAAGACCACCGGAAACATTATCACGTGAAAGAAGGAAACCATAATCCACAAATCACCGACGACGACACCACAGATAGAAGAACCCAAGAAATGTTCCTCGTTTCCCGACGGCAGCCTTTCACCCCCGAAGAAGCGCACGGATGCCGGTCGACTCCACGCCGACAAGCTACGCCAGTCCTCTCGGGGACGCCAGTCGGCCATTACTTGAAGCACGATAAAGAAGCCGAGCCTTGTCGCTTCGTCCGTCCGGCGCGCTCATTCCACTCGCTCGTCCAGAGCGCTCGCGAGCAACTCCCGACCTGCAGAGTTGAGTCGAGTCTCGCACGTAAAACCGATCGTCCGTGTCGGCGCGCGTTTGCGCGTACGCGCTTGAAGGAGGCTGACTCGCGGCCACCGAGGCAGATAATGTATGAATAAATGAAAGAACATCTGAAAATAAATCACAATCTGGGTATTTCTTAAGAGCCGTCCTCGGGGCGTGGCAAATAAAACGGGTTTGGCATCAACCAAGACAAATTGGACACGGCGGGAGTCAAGAAACGAGCCGTTCGCATCCCTTTTTTAGACGCCGCCGCCGCTTTTAGAACCTGGTATAATGACTCCTCGTTCCTCTTTTTCCCCGCTAATTACCGGCCTCCTTCAGCCACGGACGCCGCGATAATCCCGACGGGACTCTTCGCGCCGCCAGTGCGCGTCAAGAGTTCACAACCTCCCACTTGAAGAGCAAAAATAAAAATGACTGAGCTCTTCCTCCCGGAGGTTTAAAAACCTGCCCACTCGCTCGCTAATTAGCGTTCAGGTTGCCGGTATTGATCTGCACAGAGGAGTCATGGGAAATGTCTGCCGCCCTTTAATCGCCGCGCGTCGAGACGTGGGCGCTATTATTAAACACAACAACAACCACAACAAAAAGCACAAATTGGTATTTCTAATGAGCGGATCTGAATAATGACCCTTTTTTTTCACAGGGAAAAATTTTCCCGCCATTTTGACAACAATTTATAAAAGCAAAAACGTCACCCATTTTTTTTCCCCCCACAAAATAGCTTTATTTATCTTAGCATGTCGTTTGATTTCCAAAATTGATAATTGATAGATTTCAGCCGGAATATTCAAGCAGAATCCCGACATTATCATATCATTATAACACTGTAGATCGTCAGTGTCGTTTCCGCCCCGCACTTTTGTCTTACTATTGAACATTTATCTACATATTTGTATAAATACTGCCTACTTTGCACTTACACTGAATGTACACTTTTTCCTGCCTGTTTTTTACTTTATTTTTTTTTGGATTTTTACCAAACTCATTCCCTTCCCTGTACAAAGCCAACCCGATAAAAAAATTCCATGTATTTCGGGAACAAACAATTCGGATTATGATCGTTATCATCATATTTTTATGAAAATTATTTGTTATTATTCCAAATGACATTTTATTAAATTTCAAATAAGGATTTCAAGTTTTTTTCCGGGCTCTTGAGGTAATAAGTGTCTATGCAGGCGACACACTGCTTTATGAGTTTTTCAGGTATCTTGAACCTGGGATTTAAACCGGTGTGTGTGTGTGTGTGCGACTGTGAGACTGTGAGACTGTGTGTGCATGTGTTTGCGTGTGAGTTGGGGGTAAACGTGCACATATTCCTTTGAATCAGCACCTTAATAAGCGCTAAAATCTGTCACAGAAAACAGCAAAGCAGACCTTTCCTGGATTTTGACACAGCTAATTAACACCAGATCACCCGTGTGTGTGTGTGTGTGTGTGTGTGTGTGTGTGTGTGTATGTGTGTGTGTGTGTGTGTGCGCATGCATGCTTTTATGCATGTCACCAAGATATGTGCGCGCAGACACACACACACACACACACACACACACACACCCCGAACCCCCCAATTCCCAGGAAAGTGATGAACGTAAACACATAAAATCCAGCCAACACATCTCGGGAAGGAGGGAGTGTGTGTGTGTGTGTGTGTGTGTGTGTGTGTGTGTGTGTGTGTGTGTGTGTGTGTGTGTGTGGTTTAATAAATGGCGATGGGCGCCTGTGTGCACAGCCAAGCGGCTGGACGGCCGTTTTGATTTCCCTAAAGGACACAACTTCTCCCGGCGCTTGTGAAGAAACACATTTTTACTGGAAACAAACAAATGCAACAACAGTTGCAGAAATAGAGGGAACAGAATACATGAAACAGTAATTAGAATAAAGATTAGAATAAAATGTATAAATGGTGTTAAATATGATCATCTTGAAGGGTTGATTCTAAAATGGTAACCTGGCAGAACTTTTTATGCAACAAAAATCAATCGATAAAGCTGCCTGGATTGTGCAGAATCATGCTGATTTAGCTGATGGCTATTTGTTGCTAATCTGGCAAGCAGGTGGAGCAGCAACCATGCATCGCTAATATTAGCCTTGTTGACATCCTTGGTGGGTTTTGTGTGGACTGCGTGGGAAACTAAAAGCGGAGAAGGTAAGAAAAATGGGGGGGAAAAATTAGCACGAGTCATAAAAACGGGAGAAAAGTCGTGGGAAACCTGGCGATAGTTTGTGTTCGACAAAGAAAACATTTGTGAACAGAATACACAGTAATAAGAATTACAATAAAAACACTCAAAAATGATGTTAAATAAAATGACGGCAAACTTGAACATAACTTTTTCGTGCGGCAACAATAAATCAAAATGGCGGTTTGGATGGTACGTGGCGATGCTAACGTAGCGGATGGCTATCCAGTAGCACATGGATCATCGACTGTGCTCGGCTAGCGTTAGCCTGGTTGACGTCTTCGGTCGGTTTTGTGTGGAGAACAAAAGCGGGGGAGATTAGAAAAAGGAAAAACACGAAAAAAAGAGACATTTTTAGGGAAATAAAAAGGGGATGAAGGTCGAGGGCAGACCTGATGATCGTCTGTGACCATCAATGAAAAAATAAGGTAAACAGAAGCAGAACACACGTAACAGTAATTAGTATCAGTATTAAATTTAAAAAATATTGATGTAAAATTGCCTGTACACAAAGAAAAAGGGAATGTTTTTTAAATACACTGATCCCTCGCTATAACCCGGTTTACTTTTCACGGTTTCGCTACTTCACGGATTTGCATGGTGCATTGTGTTCTGCATTCTGATTGGCTAAAAAGTCACTCCGCTTCTTCTCTACCTGTGCGTCAATAACGTTGCAGTTTAATATGTACACGTACGTAAAACAGCTTGACAAATTTACATGACGTACGTGCAAATTCTCTCGCAATTTCGAGTTTCTCTAAAACCCATAATGTTGACAAACGCTCTGGAGGGACAAAAGGGCCCAAAAGGCAGCGGAAGATGCTATCTATGGCAGATAAAGTTAAACTTCTGGACATGCTAAGGGAAGCTAAAAGCTATGCGGCTGTAGGTCGGCATTACGGAATGAATGAATCTTCCGTTCGTTCCGTAAAGAAGGAAGAAAAAAACATAAGGACGACAGCAGAGATAAGTGTTAATAAGGATGCAAAAAGGGTTGCAAGTGTCCGCAACAAGACCCTGGTAAGGATGGAGTCTGCATTAGCTCTGTTGATTAATGTTGTAAAAAAAATAAAGGTTTCTACATCACGGATTTTGCCGATCACGGGTTCTTTTTGGAACGTAACCCCCGTGAAAAACAAGGGTTTACTGTAAACCTATAATTTCATTATAAAAAGCAGTTATTCATCATTCATTAATCTGCCCGCCTCATTCAGAGCTGTCACTCTGTCAGCTATAAAATACATATAATATCTAATAAAATAAAACCATGAATGATAATGTGAAAGAGAAAGCTATTTTTATATTTTAAAAAAGTCATTCAGGCATCAGGCAGCCTGGTTGCTGGCCCTTTGACATAATGACAACAACAACAACAACAACAACAACAACAATAATAATAATAATGGTAATAATAATAATAATAATAATTATTATTATTATTATTGCCACCCCCCTGAGTGAAGGATAAGTGGTATAGATAATGAATGAATGAATGAATGAATGAATAAAAGAATAAATGCATCCCAGCTCAAGTATTTACAGATTAAATGTCTGAATTTAAAGTCTTATGTTTAAATTGGTCTAAATGTAATACTGGACCCGCTGATAAATCCACGCTGGCATCGTTTTGATGATTAAACGGAAAAGAAAACGCAGAGAAACAGGAAACGTTACGTCAGAAAACAGGAAGTTAAAGCGGACTTGAAGTCACGTCACTAAGAATCCAAGGCAAAGAGAGAAAAGCAGGTCTTCACACGACATCACGTAACTGTGAAGTCGAGGCACACACACACACACACACACACACACACACACACACACACACACACACACACACACACACTCGTGCGCGCGCACAGGAAAGTAATGAAAAACCATACACAAACAACCCGACAGCTTCACTTTGCGCTCTGAGACCTGAAATGCTCCGAAGCCCAATCTGGAACAGGGATCTAATAAAGTGCAGATTTCACGACTGTCCGGAGTGTTTCCGTGGAAACGGGATGAGCTTATTGGCGGCGCGAGGCCAAGGAAAGCTGCATCCCGAGGTGGCCGGAGAGCCGGGCGCAGGGAAGGAAGGGTGGAAGAAAAAAAAGAAAGGCAGACTTCCAAACAAGCAAAGAAATACGAGCCGACGTCAAGTTTGTTCTTCGGAACTTTAGAAGCGTCTGGGGACTTTCGGGCGTTTCGGACGAGTGTGAGAATACAAACAAGGAGCGGAGACCAGACCCGGGACGTTCCTTCACGACGGGCCACCGCATCTAGTGTGTCCGGTTTGCACAAATTGGCTTCCATTATTTGACGAATCCTTTAAACACTTTTACACCGATAAAAGGGGCGATGGATTCGGGTTCTGGTCTGACGACCCAACTTTTCTGACAGCTAATATCTAGCACTCAAAGCCTCTCAGCCGGTATGTCCTCACATTTCCCCCAAGAATTAGAAATTAGGAGAAGTTAACGGAGAGCCCGTCTGTTTGGAAGTCCTGATTTGTTTGTAAACCATTTGGAGAGTCTCTAGAAACCACCGAGTCAGGATTCTTTAAATGGCATACCTCCCTGTCCTTGAGCTTCATGGCTAGCACCAGCTGGTTCCTGTGATTGGCCAAAGCTTCTCTGTAGCTGCCTTTAGAAAAGAGGGCGGAGCCAAGGTTCCCGTGAGCTCGGCACTCTCCCGATTGGTCGCCTGTGGACGAGGTGAAACAGGTTAGTGGCGGCGGCGGCGGCCGACGAGGCCTCTTCCAAGCTCCGACCCTTCCCCCGACGGTACCTAGCGTCTTGGTGACTTCCAGGTCCTGCTGCATGTAGCCCATGCTCTTCTCTGCGTTGCCGAGCGACCAGTACGCCGAGCTCAGCGCCGAGAAGACGGAGCCCCGCAGCTTCAGGGAGCAGGTGCCGATCTTCAGCGCCGCCTCCAGCACCACGGCGGAGGCGCCGTGGAAGTTGTGCGTCAGCAGCTCCTGGCCGATGACGGACACCACCACGAAGGGGCTCTTGTCCAGCTTCATCTTCTGCAGCTGCTGGTACGTCGGCTCGAGGGAGTCTGAGGAGGAAGAGAGGGCTGGATGAAGAACGGATGCTGGAAACAAACCAACAGAAAGCACCGGGAACCCTGGATGGAGCGGCGACGTCCGATCGTCAGCCGCTCACAGACACGTATGTCTTAGGAGGTCCTACCTGGAGGAGCCACCTGTCAAATCACGGACCCGCATACATCCGACCATCTCCTTCTCATTCACACCAACAGTCAATTTGGGGTCTTCAGTGAACCTTCTGGACTGCTGGATGAAGATGGAGAACATGGAGAACCCTCATGGAGAGAACCTCGTCTAGACTGAGCTGCTCTTTCTCCCGGGGAAAGGTTGTCCACATAGAGACCCGGCCGTCACCATCGACAACACCGTGGTAAGGCCGACCACAACTGCGAGAAACCTGTGTGCGGTCCAAGACAACCAACTGTCGTTCCCAGCGAACGTCGCAGCAGTTGCACCTTCCTGCAGGTTCCTCCTTCACAACATCAGGAAGGTTTGCAGATTCCTCACGGAGGATACGGTGCAGATACTCATCCAGGCTCTAGTCATCTCTGGTCTGGACCACTGCATCTCCCTCCTTGCCGGTGCCCCAGCGGTGACCATCAGGCCTCTGGAGCTTCTTCAGAAACCATCAGCCCTCCTGGTGTTCAACCGTCCCAGATTCTCCCACACACTCCCCTTCTTCTGTCCCTTCACCGGCTCCCGCCAGCATCAAGTCCAAGACCCTGGTGCTCGTCTACCGGCGGTGAACGGGACGCCCCGTCTTATCTCCAGGATATGGTCCAGCCACTCGTCCCTATCCGTCCTCTCTGATCTGCCACCTCTCTGCAACCGTCCACCCCATCGCTCCGAGCCCCGGCTGCAGATCCAACCGGTCTCGGATCTTCTCGGTCTCGGCTCCTCAGTGGTGGAACCAACTCCCGGAAAAAGTCAGAGCAGCGGAGTCGCTGCCCATCTTTGCTGAAAACGTACCTCTTCACCAAACACCACCCTGCTAATCACACTTAGACCCCCCCCCCCAAAAAAAACAAACAAGAAATGAATGTATGTATGTATGTGGCTTTGAGATGGTTATCTGGCAGAGTGGTGACTTCTGCATAACGACTACTGGTACTTTGGATCTTCGGTTACTGAATTGCAATTTTTGCAAGTGGCTTTGGATAAAAGCGTCTGCTAAATGACTGGAATGTAACGTCATGTAATCGAGTCATACCACTGCCCCACCATGCTGTGCACCGCATCGTTACAAATGCCATACCCATTTATTCCTTTGGGTCCTTATGTGTGTGTGTGTGTGTGTGTGTGTGTGTGTGTGTGTGTGTGTGTGTGTGTGTGTGTGTGTGTGTGTGTGTATGAGCCCAACTCAACTCTGCACCAGATCCGCCTCCCCTGCTAGCTTCCCTATCAATGGGAATCCACGTACTCTTGTCCGTCGGTTCACCTTCCTGGGCTCCACACCCTCGGCAGACTGTTCTCTTGACAGTGAAATACACAACGGGATCAACAAAAAAGACTTTTGGACAACTTGAAATTCAGCGCCAAAGTGTCAGTTTACAGCGCAGTCCGTGTCTCCACCCTAGTTTATGGGGCTGAAACACGGATTCCATACAGACGCCATATAAACAACTTGGAAATGTTCCACACTAGACGTCTCCAAAACATTTCTCCAGGGGCGACCGGATCCCCCACGCTGACCTTCCATTGCGACCAGCTCCGTCAGCAAGGAGGCAGCTCTGGCTAACGCTGGGTTGGCGACACTATTAGCATGCCCGGCTCTCGCCTCCCACGCATGTCCTGTATGTGCAACTACACAACTGTCGGCGGGCTGCCGGTGGCCGGCAAAGACGCTACTGGGACTTTACAAAAGAACTCCGAGGCTCTGAAGCATCAACCCCGGCCACCTGGAGGTGCTAGCACCTCACAGACCGGCCTGGCCAGCTATTTACAGCAAAGCGACATCCACGGCCTCGGCCTTGACGACGTTGACACCTCACCCTTGGAGCCAGCGTTACCAGGCGCCGTGAAAAGAAATACAACTTGAATCGCGGCTCTTTTCCAAAAATTTCTCTGAAAAGCCGCTCGCTGTCACATGACATGAAAAAAAACAGTTGTTTCGAGGGGCGGGTCGAAGGCGGAGCCTTGAAACGTCCCGAGGAAAGGGTCGATAGAGGTACGACTTGAGCGCAAATGACTGCAATGCCGTCTTTACTTGCGCCCAAGGGTATGATCCTCATTAGCAACATTAGCATCTTGTCACGCCAGAAAAGTTGGACGACGCGGAGAGCAAAGTTGTCACATTATTCATCTTCTGCACGATGGGAATAATAACTGTGAACCATCAAATGGGTTTTTATTTTCTTCCCGCACTGTTTGCTCACTCCGTTCTTATTTTGGCCAAAATGTTGACGCTCCCCTGCAAGCCCTTGAAACCCCTCTGGCGTAGCAGGCTGGAAGAGCTTGGATCTCTTTATCGGCCCGATTCCCGCCAGTTCTGTCCATTTTAGTCCCGAGAAAAAAAGCTGAACGGGGACCAAGATGTTTTTAAAGATGGGGCAGGACAGTAAGTATGTGGTATCCGGCCGTGGCCGAGGAGTTCTACCGATCGCCAAGCACCCTCTAGTGATGGGAAGTTCAGATATTTTCAGAGTCGGCTCTTTTGGCTAAACTCCCGAGGAACCGCCGGCTCTTTCGATTCTCCTTGAGGAACTTTTGTTGCCCCATTTTTTATGTTAACTCAGAAAAGTTAATGATTGTTCAGATAAGAAGCCATACAATTGGCTAATGTTGTGGATTTATCCTGCTGCAAATCATTCTTTTGCTCAGTATTTCAGTCAAACTTTTTTTATATTGCGCAAATTTATAAAAACCCTGCCAACAAATCCACAGAACGGAACCAGAGCCAAACTCAAGCCAACAATAGCAATGTCCTCAGTGCAGGTTCAAGTCAATCAGATGGCTCAGCTTGGATGGGCTGCAGCCATGGAGTCCATGTGGAGCCGATGCACCGGGTGCCTTCGCCCCAACATGTAGGACATATGAGTTCCTATGGAACCGTGAAAGGACCCTAAAGAGCTAAAAGGGTTCCAGGAACTGAAGGTCCACGGTCCCCGGTTGCACAGTAGGCTCCTGACAACATTTTCAACAGGGGCAACTTTTGCAAGACTGGTGACCCATTAAATGGGTACATGAACAAGTGACTAGACAACCGTCACCGTAGACGGTCGTCGTTCAAGTGACAGCGCAAAACAACTTGTAACCCATCGGTGGGCAGATAAACACAAAGATGTTCCCTCTGGCAACACCAGCTATAAGGAAGATACATCCAACATCATCAGTGGAGGTTCTCAGTCGTCCAGTTCATGGTGAATTGTTGTCAAAATCTTCTTGTTGTGGCACCTGGACTTGATTTTCTTCACTTGAAGACGTTTCATCCCAGAGGCTTCTTCGGCGTTAAACTTTGTATAACTTGAAGACGGCAACGTCCGCATTCTGGCCAGAGGAGACGGGTGCTTCGAGAAGCCGCCTTTGTCAAAACAGAGTTTTTGCATTCTTGTGTTTCAAGTACAACGGTACAACGGGCCCCTCTGGCACAACCTGGCCCAAACACAACACCATGCCGTACCATCAATCCAAAGGCAGGTGAGTGCACACGGACCAGGCCAGACAACCCAGAAAGATCTGCTACCAGAAGCAGCCCCTGGTAACCTCCACCTGAGCCTCAGTTCATGGGATCCAACGGGTTTCTCTCAATCGCTTCACATACTGAGAAGATTGGCTTCCAGGTAAATCCCCAAAAGTTGTACCTTTGTTCCCTAGAGAGAGCTGATGAGCTCGATCGGTTCTTCGAAAAGATTCAAGGCTCCGTCTGTAACCCAGTCCAGACCCTCACAATCCACAGGGACCATCCAACCCCTGGCTCTCCTGCACAGCTTCATGCTCCCTCCTCCTCACTCTTGGACCCCTATTCCCTCTCCACATCCGCAGAGGATACCAAAATCCCGACCCACCGCCCTGCCGATCCACCGAGGTTATCGTCCCGTGTCCTCCTGCGGGTCTGGGGACAGCTGGAGAGACTCCACCGGCGGAGGGCCGCTGGTCCTGATGGCATCTCCCCGAGGATTTTGAAGACCTGTGCCGGCCAGCTGTCCTTGGCACGGAGGCACCTCTTCGACCCGAGCCAGGAGAAAGTACCGGTGCCGTGGAAGACGTCACGCCCGGTTTTGACGAGGCGACCTATCGACCGGTCGCCCTCAACTCTCATGTGAGGAAGGTTCTGGAAAGGCTGGTCTCAGGAGTCGGCGCTGGAGGCTCTGCCCCGCTTAGGAGCAGAAGACAGCGTCATGTACCCTCTGCGACCGGTTCATAGCTCATCTGCACCTGGACGGTGGTAGTGAGGAGGTCCTGAGAGAATCACATTCTTTCATTTCTCCACCGCTTCCATCTCCATTCAGCCACCGCTATTGGACGAGAAGCTGCGGGTGACGGGTGTCGACACTCGCTGAGCTCCTGAATCACTGGCTGCTCGTCAGGCGGGCCACAGTTTGTCGGTCCGTCTGATGCCGTGGTTGGTGATACTGGAGCTCCTCAGGGAGTGCGCTTTCTCCTTTTCTTCTCACCTGGTGCACCTCCGACTTCCAGAACGACAGAGTCGGATGACTCGCCCGTTGTAAGGCGTAGAAGATTTGTGGAGTATTTTTAGCTTCTCTTGTCCTTGTATGTCCTGCTGCTGCTCCGAAACAATTTCCCACGCATGGGATCATTAAAGTTTACCATCAGATATCTGTGACTATGAGCGAGGCCTGCTGGACCATCGCCCCTCGAAAGCACTCACGTCCAAGCCTTACTGGAACCTGCGCGCCGATTGGACATGACATTGAGAGTCAGAACCGCTGTAACAACGATTTTTGCCGCCGCCCAGATCGCCCTCGTGAACAAACCGCCCCCGCCCGGTTCCCGCGCTGTCCGAAAGCACCGAGAAACGCCGAGTTCTTGACGAAGATCTAGGGACCGCGAAAAGTTCCCACCGTGCCAAAGGAGCTGCAGTCTGCGCCTGAACTGACGGCGCCTCAAAGTCATAGCCGAGTGTAAAGTTGGGTTAAAAACTCCAGTCAGGAAGCCGCGCCTCAACATTCCACCCGTCTTTGAGTTTTTGTTTTTCAGGACCGGGTTTCGGTGGCGTCCCGTTCTGCTTGCCGTCTCTCCGGGCGTCTCTCGCGCCGCATGTCGCCGGCAACACGCGCCGCCATGACTGACAAGCTTTGTTCGTCACCCAAAACAAAACAAAAAAAAATGTGTCTGTTCCCTCCTGCCTCGGAGGAAAACACGAGGGATCCTCCGCCGCGGAAATATTGGCAGGGAGGAAGGCGAGCGCCCGTCTTCCGCCTCGAGGCCAACAAACATGACGGGCCGGCCTTCGGACCCTTCTGGACTGCGCGGTCGTTTCAACTCAAATCCTCCAAAACCTGCGGCGGAGAGAACCGATCGATGGAGCGCCGGAACCCGCCTGGTTAATATTTCATCACCGGCCGACTCGCGCCGGTAAACAGAACCCGCCCCCCCGCCCGGCAGACATCTTGCACATGAGTCTAATGAGAGCGTAAAGACATGAAAACCCCACCTGCAGCCAAACCGCCATCCTGCACCAGACTCATTAAAACGGGGTCTTTGAGCTCCTCCATCCATCCCGACGTCCAGAATATCAATATCGTACCTGAGAAATACAGCCGCTTTGGGACGAAGGCGGTAAACAAATGTAGCTTCCCTGTTAAAGCGACGCAGCGCCGACTTAAATGGCGCCTTTCGAAATAAACGACAGACGAGTCACATTAGCTCGTCGCTCCCCGAGCTTATTTTCTGGACTTGGTTCTTCGACTCTTTATCTGGTAAGCGTTCCGTAGAGGGGTCGGCCCATCTCGGGGTCTTTTCATGAGCGAAGGGAGATCAGTGAAGGGCCCTCGATGCCCCCAACTCTGGTCCCCAGCTGTAGGTAGTACCCAAAAATCCAGATCACGGATCTGGAAACCGGCGTCCTCCGCAGGAGTTCGGATGTCCATGGATGTACATGTCCTGCCCCTTGACTTGGGAGCTCCGTGCCGCCGCCCTTAGAGGAGACGCTCCTCTCTGAGAGGCGGCCAAAACGCCGGAGGTCTGACCCCGGACGCGGGTCATTTCTGTTTTTCGGTCTCCGCCCCGCATCGTGAAAACTTTTCCTGCTCCCTGACACTTCTTGTTTGAACAAAACCGGGGCGACAGACGGAATAATAATGAGAACGTCTCTTTGATTCCGGCGACGCACTAAAAATAAACCCTCCTCCCGACGCCGACCTCGGGGCCGGCCGCCGGTCGGCTCCTCCCGGATCATCTCCCATTTATTTTCTGCTCCTTCGCCTGAGTTTCTGTCCACGACCAGACGATGGAATTTCACTCCGGACCAACCTTTTGTTCGCAGCGAGTCCAGGAAGGGGCGTCAGGAAGTGACTCGTAGCCGTTCTGCTAAAACCAAGAGAACGAATCTCCAAGTTTCCCTTCTAATCCCAACCAATCCTGTCCTCATCGCCCTACGACCCCCACACTCCCCCGTCGCTCAACTACTCACCCCAGACACCCCGACTTTCCCTTACTCCCCCATCTTACTCCTATTTCCCCCAGGCACCCCCATAATTCCCCTATTTCCCCCAGACACCCCAATCTTTCCTCTATTCCCTTCAAACAACCCCGTATTACTCCTATTTCCCCCAGACAACCCCATAATTCCCCTAATCCCCACAGACACCCCCATCTTTCCCCTACTTCCCCAAAACACCCCCATAATTCCCCTATTTCCCCTAGACACCCCCATCTTACCCCAACTCCCCGCATCTTTTTTGATCCACCAAATCAACCAAACCAAAGACAAAGGCTCACCTGGACAATCTCCAGCAAGCTACCAAACTAGCTTGCCGACCTGAGCAGGCTGGCTAGCTGGCCGGCCAGCCTCTCAAAACCCCAGATCCCGATGGCGCCTAGCAAGACGGCATTTCCATCGGTCAAAATCTTCTTTCTCCTCCTGCTCCACCATCTCTCCCTCCACCAAAAATCCATCTCCGACATCCAGCTCCAACACTTGCCTCCTCGCAGCAGTACGACACTCAGCTGCTCACCGGCGAAGCTCCTCCAGCTCGTCCCTGGACTGGCGCTCATCGCCACGCTCTGCAATTTGGACTTCTTCCCAATAATTCTGTGTATGTTCTGCTCCTTCTGTTCTTACTTGTGAAGCGTCTTTGAGTGTCATGAAAAGCGCTATAAAAATCCCATGTATTATTATTATTATTATTATTATTATTCCCCTACTCCATCCAAACAACCCCATCTTTCTCCTATTTCCCCCAGACACCCCCATAATTCCCCTTATCCCCCCAAACCCCCAAACTTCCCCTATTTCCCCCAGATACCCCATCTTCTCCCTTCTCCACTGAAATCACACCCTCATAATTCCTCAACTCCCCCATCTTTCCTCAACTCCCCCCAGACACCCCCATAATTTCCCTATTTCCCCCAAACACCCACATCTTTCCTTGACTCCCCCCAACACCCCCATAAGTCCCCTATTTCCCCCAGACCCCCCCTATATTTCCCCTACTCCCCCATCTTTCCCCCTGCACCCCCTGCACCCCCAGACTCCCGTGACCCCCTCCCGATCCTCCTGCTCCCAGAGTGGGGCGATGGTCTCCCCGCGGTCGCACCTCTGAGCGGGGACTTCATGGCGGCCTCCACCATGCCCACCAGCAGCTGCAGGCTCTTGGGGTCCTGGGCCAGACCAGAGGCGAAGGCCGCCAGGGCGTCGGCATGGCGACCCAGGAACTGCAGGGCAACCCCCTGGCGGAAGTAAGCCTGCGGAGGGAAGAGGCACCGTTAGACTCGGGGAACCGCAAAACAAACGGGTCACCGAAAGAACGGGGACGAGGAGCGACTCCAGGGACGAGGAAGCCTTTCATGGAGATTCAGTTTAAGGGACGGCGTAATCTCTGACATGGATTAGGGACAGTTTCAAATGGATCCAGAACCTTTTACGGGGATTCAAAGGTCCTCAAGAGGGACGACGACAGTAGCAGGACTAAAGTAACAAGACTCTGACGTGGATTCGGGGCGTTTTTACCGCCATGTGATGGTCTTTGACAGGTATGAAGGGATTAAATGATCCTGAATGCGGATTAGGATCCATTTCACATGGATTATGAACATTTTATCAGGACGGGATGATCTTTAATGGGGTTGAGAACCATTTCAAACGTATTTAGCACCTTTTGATGGATTCAAAGATCTTTTGAATTGGGATGAACTGGTCTTTGACCGGGATGAAGAACACTTTCACATGGATTCAGGATATTTTACAGGGATGAAATGATCTTTAACGGGAGTTAGGAACAATTTCACACGGTTGCAGAACATTTTTCCACAGATTAGATGATTTTTAACGGGATTAAGAAACAATTTCACATGAACTCGGGATATTTTTACCGAGATTAAATTATCCTTGAGGCAAATTGGGAACACTTTCGCAAGGATTCCGAACATTTTACAGGAATTAAATGATTTTCAATGGGGATTAGGAGCGATTTCACGTGGATGATTCATGGTGACGTTCCACTCTTTACGGCTTTATTGGGGTTTTCCATCACTTTCATTATTTTACACATGCAGAAAGGAAAACGCCGGAATTGAACCGTCAACCTTACAATCGGCATCACCCCTCCCCCAGCCCGCTTCCTGCCACACACACACACACACACACACACACACACACACACTCACACACACGTGTCACTAGCAGTCGTTCATTTTTACGGTAACCTAATGAATTCATCACATTGCAAAGTCAGACTTTCCGTACCGCCTTTGGTGTGACCGGTTTTCCAAAAACACACACACACACACACACACACACACACACACACACTCTTCATTAGCTGGCCGTCTGTGTTTTCACAAAGAGATTAGACGCGATGAATCATGACACCAAATTGAAGAGTCAGACTCTCTTCTCTCGCCGCCGTCCAGACGGAAACTTAATTGTCCTCCCTTATCTCCCCCCCGCCCCGTTTAAACATAATCTCCCATGACAGCCGAGGGATGAAGACCAAGAAGAGAGGGATTAGATTAACACGCCGGCTCTTGTCGTGCCGCCGGACGCCTCCACCGGAACGGATGGAAGTCGTGGGATGGATGGATGGATGGATGGATGGATGGTGTGATTGACAGGGACCAGGGTGATTGGCAGGTCACTGGATAATAATCCTCTAATATAAACAGCAGAAAAACAGACCATTTAAGATTTTTTTTCCTCATTATTTATATGTTTCATTTTTTTTTTATTTTAAGACTTATTTCAAGATAAGTTCCAACTGTTTTTCTATTCGTCCTTTTCATTAGAATCTTTATAAAATCTTTATGAAAGGAATTTTCTTTTGAGATTTTTTTTTTCATTTGGTTAAAAACAGCCGATGTTTGTTATTTTATGATTCAATTTAATTTTTTATTTATTTTTGATGTTTCATTTTATTTTATTAGAGTGAATGTAATATCAATAATTCTGTTATTTCCCTTATTTACGTTTCATTTCTCATAACTATTTCTCTTAAGAATTCAAATTTTATTGTTTTATATTTTATAATGTCCACCATTTTGAAGACATTTTATCTGGTCAGTCTTCATTTTCTGCTGAAACTAATTATTGTTTGCCAAGAAACGTCTTTTTTTTTTTAACTGATATTTCACTTCCTGGTTCGGATCGTGTCTCGTATGTTTAAAGACTTCCAGTTTTTAAAATTGACAAAAATCCCGGTCCTTAAATGCAACACCAGCTGGCCTCACTTCCTGGAAGATCCTGGAAGAGTCCATTCAGCGCCCAGGCGGGGGGGAAAGCCCCCCCTGACCTCTGACCCCAGGCCAGACTGGATGGGGCGACATGTGCCCGCCCCCCCGCCAACGGCAGGCGCCACCTGGCCTTGGCTCCGCCCCCTAACACAATTACAAACCCCAATAACATCATTATTACACCGCTTGGGAAAAAGAACTGTTCAGATATTTTATGTCTTTATTGGTAATTAGGATGCGACTTCTGATGATTCTTTTTTAAAAACGGAGAACTCTGTTTACACAAAACATATATTTATATTATTTACATGTTTTGTTGGCACTTCATAGTATTTTTGTTTTTCAGAAAATTCAAATAATAATCAAATAGAATGATGATACTTTTATTATATGTTATAAAATATTACTATTAATAATAATATTATAAAATAATCATATTCTTAATATCATTATATATTATTATATCAGATACTTTATTATATCACACAATAATACATATACCAATGATAATGATAATGATTATGATGATGATTATTATTATTATTATTGTTATAATGTCTTCGATTTTAACATTTTCATCTAAATTAGAAGTTTTTGGGGGATTTTTTTTTATCTTTGTTTTTGAGGGTTTTTTGGTGGGGGGGTTTCAGGTTGGCGCCAGTTGGTTGGGTTTAGAGGAGCTGGCACGCTCGGCGTTTACGTGGACTTGGCGGGAGTGTTTGTACGGACGAAGAGGAGGCGGAGCTTCCGCTCGCCTCTGTCGGAGCCATCAATCTCCATCAAGTCATGTGACCCTCGCAGCCTCTCCTGACACTCGTGTCGCCATCTGTTCTCCATTAATGTGAGTTACCAGCCGTAATTGAAGCATCTGCTGGTCCGGCCTGCTTCCTGCTCTGGCTGACGTGCAAACGCACACACACACACACACACACCCACACACACACACACACACGCACACACACGCACACACACACACTCACACACACACAGGTTATGTTTCACCGTCCCCACACATCTCATCTCTTCATCTGATTCTGACAAGGTAGGCAGGTGAATGGGGTGTGTGTTTGTCAGTGTGTGTGTGTGTGTGTGTGTGTGTGTGTGCGTGTGTGTGTGTGTGTATTTGTCCGGAGCACAGGGGTGGATGCAGACACACACCCGCTGTCACTTTCTGTCTGTCCGTCTGTCTGGCTTTTTTTGGTTGGAGCAGAAGGGGGGGGGGGGGGGGGGGGAGTACAAAAAATGAAAATATGAAATGAAATGAAATGAAAATATGAAATGAAATGAAAACATTTTTAATTTCAGTTTATTTTTATATTTTTCAAAAAAGAAAAGGAAGGTAAATATTTGGTTTTCGGGTAATTCTGCAATGCGATATTTTTCTCTATTTTTTAATGCTTTTCAGTGTGTTATTACGATTGATCGATTTCAAGTTGTTGTTTTTTTTTGCTAATGCTAATGCTAATGCTAATGTAGTTAACGCTAATTTGGCCTTTTTCCCGTCTTTTCTGCAGATTTTCTGGGAATCCCTCCGGGGTGTATTCCACGGCGGTGGATCCGGTGACACCTGGGACGGCGAGCCGTCGCTCCACGTTACTCAGTGTCTGGGAATCGGGCGCCGCCGCCTTTCATGACTCGTAAAACTGTGTGCGCAAAAAGGTAAAAAGCGCTGACGGGGCGAAAACCGGCATCTTCTCGCGGGGAGGGAAGAGAGAAAAGTCCCAATTAGGTCGGAAAAAAGTTAAAAGAAAGAGAAAAACCTTCCTGTGAGCCTGTGAGTCGATACGGAGGGAATAAAAGCCCGTCTGCGCCCGACTAATGAGCAGGAATAAACCAGAAGCCGCAAAATCACGTGCAACACATCCAGCAAGATCAGACGCTTAATCCGGGATTACGGCTTTATTCGGTTACTGTTTAACTTGAAATTCGCTTCCTTCTTTTTTTTTCCATAAATTGTGAGAAAAGACGCCACTGAAATATGGCCGAGAGATTTGGAAGGATTAAAAAGACCTTGAAAAATGGGATTAAATAGTCTTTAACAGGGATTAAGAGCAACTTCACATGGATTCGGAACATTCGACGGGGATTGGATTCGTTGGTCTTTAACAGCGATGGATTCTGGGCAGCTTTACGAGGATTAAATGATCTTGAACACGGATTAGGAACAATTTCACATGGATTATCAACATTTTATTGGGATTAAACGATCTCTTGCATTGACCGAGAACTATTTCAAACGGACATTTTTCGGGATTCAAAGATCTCGAATGGGGATTAAGAGCAATGTCACATGGATTCTGAACGTTTTTGATTGGGATTAAATGCTCTTTAACGGGGATTAAGAGCAATTTCACAAGAATCCTGGATATTTTACGGGGATTAAATGTTCTTTAACAGGAATCAGGAACCTTTTTACATGGATTCAGAACATTTTACAGGGATTAGAAGATCTAGATGACTCTTTATTTTGAAATTCATGTCACTCAAGCCATGTGACTTCACTGAAATATAGAACTAAGATATTTTGATTTATAAAAAAATAAAATATCATAATAATATAATATGAATTGACGGGAAATATTACAAATGTGTAAAAACGGTTAAGAAGCGGAACCGCCCACAACAGCGACAGAGAAGTGATAAAATAATAAAAATACCCAAACCACTTGTAATAATACGATGATAATAATAATGATAATTATTTTTACTTATTTCATATGCTGATGAGTTTAAGAATCACAAAAACACGACCGCACTAAACACACGCAGAGCCTCTGGGCGGATCGACCGGTAACACATTCCCACGGGTCGCACAGCCGCGGGAAATAAAACACACACACACACATACACACACATACACACACACATGTGTGCGTCCCAAACTGCTCCCTGGTTAGCCGGCATGAATATTTATCATGGTTTCTGGCGGCGAGGCTGTAATTGAGTTGGAGTGACCACGGCCGGGGAGCCATAAAGACGTGACGCCGCCAGCTGAGGCTCTTCAGCTGCCTGGAAGCAGGAAAACACTGGCTTTTTATTTGTTTTCACTTTTTTTCCGTTTCATTGTTTGTTCAGAGGAACGTCTGGATTTCAGGTGATTCCGGCTGATTTTTATTTATTTTAAATGAAGCAGTTCAATAGCATCATAATTCATATTTTCTATTTTGTGCGGGTCAAAGTCCATTTTAGGTAATTTTTAATCAGATTCTATGGAAATTGTTGAATATCATTATGTGACTTGTGATTTTTAATGGCCTTACTTGACACCCAAGGCCACTTTACAAAAACATTCAGAAATTGTAAATACATGCATATATGGGAGGACAATTTCAATGTATTTTGTGTTTTCAATTGTTCCTGGAGAGAAAAAGGCCGTTTCTATTTAACGCTGAGAATCCCATCAGGTTTTTTGATCCCCGAGGCCTTTTAATAACCACCTCAATAACTTCTGGCGAAGGTTATCGGTAAAAATGGCTGATTAAAAGGTGATTTGAGGCGGTGCGTTGGTGGACCGCTTAGCATTTCCACCTCACAAGAAAGTCCTGGTTTGATTCCTCAGCCAGCCTTTCTGTGTGGAGTCTCCACCTTCTCCTGGTATCTGCGTGGGGTTCCTGCCACAGTGCCAACATGCAGTAAAAGCGTTTGTTTTTTCATCTGTTTTAATCCTTGTTGTTGTTATTCCGTTATCCATCATCTTCTTCTTCTTCTCCTTTGGTCTTTTCCCTTCAGGTGTCGCCACAGCCAATCCACCTTCTCCATCTAACCCTATTCTCTGGATCCTCCTCTCTCACACCAACCACCTTCATATCCTCTCTCACGACCTCCATAAATCTTCTCTTTGGTCTTCCTCCAGACCTCTTGCCTGGCAGCTCCAATTCCAGCATCCGTCTACCAATATATTCTCTATCCCTCCTCTGTCCATGACCCAACCATCTCCGTCTGGCTTCTCAGACCTTCTCTCCAAAACATCTAACATGTGCTGTTCCTCTGATGGACTCATTCCTGATCCTCTCCATCCTGGTCACTCCCAAAGAGAACCTCAAGATCTTCATCTCTGCAACCTCTAGTTCTGCCTGCTGTCTTTTGGTCATTGGAACAGTTTCTAGTCCAAACATCATCGCTGGTCTCACCACTGTCTTGTACACCTTTCCTTTTATTCTGGCTGATGTTCTTCTATCTCTTGGTACCCCTGACACTTTTCTCCACCCACCCCAACCTGTGTGAACCTGTCTCTTCACCTCAGGCTGACCTCATCTGTCAGCCTGTCCATCACCATCGCAAACAAGAAGGGGCTCAGAGCTGATCCCTGATGGAGTCCCACCTCCACCTTGAACTTCTCTGTTACCCCTACAGCACACTGTACCAGTGTCTCACAGCGAGCATACATGTCCTGCACCAGTCTAACATACTTCTCTGCCACTCCAGACTTCCTCATACAATACCAGAGCTCCTCTCTTGGCACCCTGTCATATTTCTAGGTCTACAAAAACACAACGCAGCTCCCTCTGGCCTTCTCTGTACTTTTCTATTCCGTTATCTGTTGTCTGATCCTTGTTATTATCTTCATCCTTTTAATCATCTATATTTATATAGATAGGTATATATTTTATGTTTATTCATTGACATTGTTATTGTTGACAAACTAATTTCCCTATGAGGATCTTATCTTATCTTATCTTATCTTATCTTATCTTATCTTATCTTATCTTATGAACCATGTGGCAGATCATGCCCACAAATGGGTTTAATCTGGTTTATTATTTATTTTGCAAAGCGTAAAGATGAGCTGTGATTTTTCAATGAAAGAAACTGTTGTTATTATGCCATGATTTTACCCGTCCAGCCCACTTTAGGATAGATTTTCTTCCAAATGGACGCTTAGCGAAAAGACTTTGACATTTTGATGTGAGTGAATGGTTGTACAGGCGTCCCTCGCCTTTTTTTATACCAAATTTTATATGAAAGATTTTTCTCCGCACCGTGGCTTTTCGCGGGATCAACATATTTTCAAAATGTATCTTATATTTGAATTTTTTTATTTTAAATGTTTATATTTTATATGTATGAAAAACATGTATTTAAACACATATATATAATATTTTCATACATAACATTTATGTGTAAATATTATATTTTATATATACGCACCGTGGTCAAGCCGGTATCACATCTGCCCAAGAGACATGGTTTATTAAAAAAATCTAATTACGGCAGTCATTTCCATTAGATTGCTTTTAATTAAGTGATTTCTCCCCCAATAATATATCCGACCCCATTCCCGTCTCGCGTCTTCGTATAATTCCGACCGCATTTAAATGACTTCCGTGCCGAATGTGATTCCGTGCACACTTTTCCCTCTGAAAACTCGCTGGTTTCCTTTGGCTTCACAACGGGTTTCGCAGAGCGAACCGTTTCTCGCTCGCAAAAGAAAACTTTTTCTTTTCTTCTGTGTGCACATTTTCCCACAGCCGCTCCATCCTAAAAGAACCGCGTTGTTTTTTTACTTTTGGCCGTTAACGCTGGCTAACTAACTCCACCGCTGGCAGCACATGAGGGCGCTACGCCATTGGCTGCTGAGTGAATACCTGCGGAAACCGCATCATCTGATTGGCTGAGCCACCTGTCACTCTGCAAAATGGAACAGAATAACGGTTGTTTTTATTTTATTTTCAACTGAGGATGGAATTTTACCTTGTGCGCCGCGTGTTAGCATTTGTGACCGTGATGCTTTGAGCGAGGGACTTCAGTCCGGTCGGGGTCGCGACCTTCAGGCGCCAAGGTCAAACACGTCGATAGGAGTTTTAATTAAACTCGGAGACGCTTTCCATCTCCTCTTGAAAAACAACCCAGCAGCTGCTGAAGGGCCAGCGCCACACCGGCCCTCTGCTCTCACACACACATCAAACACTGTCAACTGCACACGTGTGTGTGTGTGTGTGTGTGTGTGTGTGTGTGTGTGTGTGTGTGTGTGTGTGTGTGTGTGTGTGTGTGGTATTCCGATGAAAGTCTGCAGGGATAAACTGAGGACGTTTCACCTTGGCGTGACTTGAATTACTCTGAGGCCGAGACCCCCGAATTAAAAGCAGCTCCCTGACACACACACACACACGCACACGCACACGCACACGCACACGCACACAATCTTCCCATCCATGTTTGTTCCCATGTGACCAGAAGCAATTCCATTTTTCTTTTTTCCCGCCACCTTCCATCAAAAACTTTATATATAATATATATCATATGTAACAGGCATGTCTGTTGTTACACACACACACACACACACACACACACACACACACACACAAAGACACACACACACACACACATACATATATTGAAAATGATAACTTTTAGGTTCAATATATTTTCTGTTAACTTGTCGTTTAGTATTTATTAGTTTTATCATTTAGATTTTTTTAATCCAAACAAACACACACACACACACACACACACACACACACACACACACACATGCAAGGCAGCGTACATAAAGAGGAAGCGACTTCTAATGCTTGAATGATGGAGCAGCAGTGGGTCTTGCTCTCACACACACTGTCGTAATTAGACTGTCAGTCAACTGTCGGCTTTTGGGAGTGTGTGCGCCTGTATGTGTGTGTGCGTGTGTGTGTGTGTGTGTGTGGCTGTCTGCCTCTGTGACCTTTGCCCCCCAGGGTTTGCGAGCATGCCCTCGGTTCGGATGTGAGCCGGGTTCAGCTCGAGAGGGAAGGGTTGATGGGAACCTTCCATGTGCCCTAAATTATGAAAGCAGAAAAAGTAGTGTTCTTCATTTTAGCACAAAGATACTGTGATGCTACGTGTTAGCTTGACGGCGCTAATGTCCATAATCCAGCAATGAAGTAGTACGTGGTTTCTCGTTAGCTCGTTAGCACAGAGCTGTTCCCTCAAGCTTTCATTCTGATGTCTAGCTGTTCGGTTTAGTATTTAGCAGGAGCAGGCGACTAGCAGGAAGGTGCTAGCATTCGCCGATGAGGGAGGCGGCGGCCCGGCAGGATGCACGGGTTTAACACCGCAAACCGGGAAGACCGAAAGGCTCGGAGCTCCGGCTTGGAGGCCCTCACTGATGCAGGGGACCGGGATCAATCCACGGCAGGTGTGCGCTCGCTGAGCACGACCCTGACACAATAAAACCCCCGACGCCGGCGGTTATAGTGGGGAACTCCCAACGGACCGATAGAACCGACCAACGAGACGTCCCCGAGGGAAGAAAATGCTACGATAAGAAGATTTTGACAAGAATTCATCTATCGGTTGTCGATTGCGTTGCGTCACCATAGAGACTCGCGCTAATATTAAGCACATTTGATACTGTCACAAGCCTGAGACCAGGCCAAGGCTGATCTGAGACCTCACGCTTGCGATCTAACAAAAATCATTCAGTGTAAGTCCAGCACGAGTAAAATTATTCTCATGATATAATCAAAAATCATATGTTTCTAAATTTTCCTCGAACCCTCCCATTTCTGGCAACACGGCCCGTGCATCGTTCAGAGTAAAGAAGTTTGCCTCGCAGGTCCAAAAGCAACGTACGAGCTGTGCATAAAACAAACCAGATGATATTAGTATATTTAGCACTAAATACAGCCAACAAATCATTAATACATTTGTAGTAGACATAACTTGTTCCCTCTTTCAACTGAAGCTAAATATCGCGTCTTGCTTTACCAGTTTCTTCTGTTTTCCTGTTTCTACAGGAATATTACCGTCTAATTCACGGGTTTTTCAATCATCAACAATAAACTCCATCTAAACTGGAAGTACCAATGAAATACATTACACTTCACTTTGAATGTTGTTTCCCTTAATGTATGCTAATTTTAATTAGCTAGCATTTTTAGCATTTGTTGTTACTGACTTTGGTGTTTACATTTGCGGCATTTAAAGCAGTGTATTTTTTATGCATTTAATGTTGTCGTTTTTCCATAAATTAAAATGTAATGTATGAAACTCGGTAGACGGCTAAATTTTATGAAGGCTATAAATAATTTTTAGCAGTAACTGGACTATTTATAGAAATTCCATTTTTATTGTTTAAATGATGATGGATGCACTTTTGAGCATTTTCTTCCCAGAACATTTCGCTTAATTTTGGTCCAACAGTATAATCCAGATCCACATCAATGATCGGATCGTAAAAGAAAATGAAAATAATTTTTCCAAAATGAACTCGTTTCCTCTCTGTTTTTTCTTCTGTTTGATGTAAACTTGCGTTTTACACGTAATTCATTAATAATTCCTCCCCCTTGTAGCTTTTTGTGTACAAAATGCTTCAAATCTCTTTAGCAAACATTGGATTTCACGTATTTCTTGAGATATTAGTTGTTTCTTTTAGTTTACATTTTCTACTTACAGTTCCTTATGCTCATTCAAAAACTTTTAGCTTGCAATTTAGCTTTACATCTAAACTCCTCCCTCGAACTCAGCTGATTAAACCTTTTAGTTGCAGGTAAAATACAGTTGAGTCCTCGCAGTTTTTAGCTTCTGTCTGGATGAAACTTGCGTTTTAACACACTCATTATTTTCTGTCACTCTGCCAGCGACACTCTGTTAGCTTAAATGTTAGCTTTCCGTCGCCCTTGTAGCTGTATGTGTTGAAACTGTCAGAGTGTTAACATCTTAGTTCCAAATCCCTTCAGCAACCATTTCAATTTATGGCCTTTGTCATTTCTTTTAGCTTGCAGATCCACACGCTCATTCAGAGTCCTTTAGCTTGGGTTTTTACCAGTTTGTAGCTGAACAGCTAAATAGGCGTTCATTGCAGTTTCTGTTTATCGCTCGCACACTGTCGGCTTAGAACTTAGCCTCTGCTAGCTTCTTATTGAGTTAACGTTACCGTGTAGCTGTTTGTGGGCTCAATATCGTAGAAAATTAATTTTCAGAACGCTATGGCTGTAGCTGGTACGCTACGGGTCGAGTGACTCGTGGCTCGGTTGCTCTTCGTCAACTTTTACACACAATCGAATGAATACGTCCATGAACGGCGAGCAGAGGAACAGATGTCAAACATCCGATGGTCTGGACCGCTGTGTTCCACACCTTTCCACGCTTTAAGCCGTCGCAAGCGCGCGCTTCCTCAGGCCATCTTAACTCAAGCCCAATCACCCAGAGGACACGGCGGGAGAACAGACGCCGCAGGGCGTCGGCGAGGCCGGAGAGCCGAGTCTTAATGACGCCCCGCAAGGCTAATTAGACACTCACCGTTTTGGATCAAACTCGCCGGCCACTTAGCGGTAAAGTAGTGGCCTCCTCTGGCGGGGGCGGCGGGGTGGACGCTAATCCGCCGTCTGGACCCGGTTCAGACAAATAGATTTTATTCCTCCTGTGTCCATCTCAAATGTACCTGTTTTTTTTTCCCGTTCCTGTAGCGTAACCAATTCATTGACAGCTGGTTTATTGAGCGTGACTAAACCAATGAAAGGATTAGCAGTTTTCTGGGAGGAAAAAAAAAAAGACAAAAAAGTAATTGGAAGGGATCTAAGTGCATGTTTCACAGCTCCGCCAATCAAGAGGTTTTTTATTGTCATACATTGAGGTTGTGAAGCGGTAATAGGAGCGACGCTTGGCTATTATTTAACTCAGACGGCGACAAAACGGCGACCCTAGCTGACCGATGTCGCACATCTTCATTAAAAGTCTTTCGACCTAAACATTACAACGCCAGCGATGCCGATAAGAAAATTAGCGACGAGCCTCAATCAGGTTTTACAAATTTATATATGTACTTCTTGTTTGGAAGTCAGACGTGCAGAAACAAAAACCAACAGACTTACGCATGCTAGCATTAGCATTGTATTTAGCTTCATATTGAAACTCTTACATCGCATTCAGCTAATGCATACCTTTTAAATTGCAGCTTCTGTTTAGCTCTTGGACATTGTTAGCTCAGAATTAAGCTTCTCGTTACGTCTTATGGAGTCAATACGACCCTCTGGCTGTTTGCGGAATCGGTGTAATGGAAAAAGAATTTGTGAGTCTCATAGGACGGTCACATGACTTGTGAACGCTGTCGCTAGCCAACGGTGTTGTTACTTTTAACATTAGTATGTGTTTAATGGACGAAGGCGCTAACAGTCTGAGTTTATGTATACGACGTCCCTTTTTTTTTACATTTCGCACACATGGAAACGGGAAACTTATCTTAAAATAAATTCCCTTAAAAGTGAAAAAACGAGCCTGTTCACTGCGAGCTAACAAGCTAGAGAACTGGATGACGGCCTTTCCAGACATAAAATCGATTTGAAGGGCAAAGAAGCTGCTTTTGTTGTATTTTCCATGCGGAAATAAAGGTAAAGCTCATAGTTCATTTTAATTCTAAGAATACATCATCAACACGTGGGGTTCTGGACGGTACGAGGCAGCGAGGTTCGACCTCCTCGCTAAGCATTTCATTGCGAAGCGACCGAAACAAACACACGGAGGTATAAACGGCGCCTTCTTGCGCAGGAAACACTTCCGGATTCCGTGAGCTGAACAGCAGCAAAGCACTACGTTCAAACTCCCGGATCCATTGCCCACTACACTAGTGAACTCAATTTAAATAATAACATGCACCGCACACACACACACACACACACACATGCACAGCAGCCCCTGGCGCTCCGACAGGCGTCCTCCGCGGTTTAATGAGGAATCGGGTCATTCTGCGGCTGTGAGGCGGCAGCCGATCTGCTTCGCGGAGTTTCAATGGCATTTTGAAAAGGTGACAAAACCTCTCACTGCCGTCGGCGACGGACATTTATTTTTTCTTTTCGGCCTCAGAGCGGCCGGCGCGTCCGACCGCCCCCCCGCCCCGCTTAACGCCCGCCGCAAAACAAACCACCCACATTTTTTGAGCCACTTGAGCTGTTTTTAACGACCAGACCATCTCTTCTGAAACGTGACACCGAGGCGACGGAAAAACCCGGAATCTGCCTTTTCTTCGACGATTTTCTGGAAATTGAATTCATCGTCGCGAAACATGAAGATGGAAATGACTTCATTGCTGAAAATCTAGATGGCAGAAACATAAAAGAAAATACTGTGGCGACACTAAGAGGCGTGGCCTCTCACCCACGGGACTAAGCCGGGTATATTTAGACAATTCTGGATGTTCCAGGTTATTCTTGTTTGTTGGTGTTTCTGCATTAAAGTGTTAAACTTTTCCTGCTCACAGGAGCCAATTGGAGAAGATCCCAGGGAAGGGGCGGGGCCAAAAAGACGACAATGTTTGTAAGGTGCTGTGCTACGGTTCGTTTACAAGGTTGGGGTGGGCAGGAGCCAATCACAGCTGACACCGGGGCCAGATGCATGGCTTAACCTGGACTGCTTACCTGTCAATCACTCTCCACATATGAAGACATCCAACCTTTCAGTGTCTTATTCCCACACTTCAGAGTCTTCAGTGAACCGACTACTCCTTTTTGGATGGTACGAGGAAGGCAGAAGGCAGTATTTGCTTTAAGGATGCTGATAGAGAAGTACAGAAAAGGTCAGAGGGAGTCACATTGTGCCTTTGTGGACCGAGAAAAAGCCTACGACAGGGTGCCGAGAGGAACTACGGTTCTGTAAGAGGAAGTCTGGAGTGGCAGAGAAGTATGTTAGATAGGGGCAGGACATGTATGCTCGCTATGAGACACTGGCAAGGTGTGCTGAAGGTGTGACAGAGAAGTTCTGAGCCCCTTCTTGTTGCAGTGGTGATGGACGGGCTGAGAGAAGAGGTTTGACAGGAACCTCCATGGACCATGATGTTTGCAGATGACAATGTGATCTGTAGTGAGAGCAGAGAACGGGTGGAGGAACATCTAGAGAGGTGGAGGTATGATCTGGAAAGGAGGGGAATGAAGGTTAGACGCAGCAAGATGTGTGAATGAGAGGAACTCGGGTGGAACGGTGAGGCTACAGGGAGTGGAGATCAAGACGTTGGGTGGATCGGTGGAGACCAGAGAGAAGCTTTGTGGACGTCGTGAAAGAGGACATGAGTTAGTTGGTGCGAGAGAAGAGGATACAGAGAATAAGGTTGGCCCAAAGCAAAAGAAGATGAGCGAGGCAGAGAAGCCGGAGAAAACCCAGGCAGGCATGAGAGAACATGGAGATGGTTCTCGCCGTCTATGAAAACAGAAGAGGACAGACATCTGAAAGCACCGCTAATAGAAACTGCATTCTGCCCAGTGGAGATCAGTCAGGTACCGTCGCACATGAACGCCCAGGCTGAGCGCCGCCGCCGCCGCCACGGCGCCACACATCACAATTATTAATGACATCGCTCCCAAAGGTCAATTAATTTCCAGGGCTACTGCTCAACTTTTTTTTCCTCCCCTCCGAGTCACGCGACGACGCCCCCATACGTTCCGCTTGCTGTGTTAGTTCTCCATTTACGCCTCCGGCTGGACGGCGAGCGGCGGCCCAATTTAGATGAGCGGCGGGCGGACAATGAAGGGTGATGTCACGGCCATTGTCTGCCAATTACAATTCAATTTATCTGCAGAAGTGCTGGGGAATGCGATGATAGCGGGAGATGTGTGTGTGTTTGTGTGTGTGCGTGCCAGAGAAGGCACTTACCCAGAGATTTGTGATGTTTTTCCAGCGTTTTCGCTCAACGCTTTCGCACACTGAGGTGGATTCGCACAGCTTCTCCCCAGAGTTTTTCAACAGGCATCCGTTTTTTTTTCTCTTTTTCTTTCTTTTTTCTTGACGCCACCACCACCCTTCCACCCTAAACACACACGCAGCCCGAGAATACAAACACCAGATGCACCGGCGCAAAACAACCCGTCACACCGCCTTTATTTGGATTTTGTTTGCCATTATGTGCCTGAGCGGGAGGTTCGGCGTCTGGCTCAGCAACACGAGGAGGAGCCGGGAATCCAACCAGGAAGGTTCATTTTTTGGAAACACAAATGACAAAATACAGATTATTTAAAATTAAAATGCGTCTCTAAAATATGTCAGGCACCGATAAGAGATGGGCAGTGAGATATGTAATATTTACATCATATATTATGAATACTATATCTAATCTATACATATCTATGTATGTATATATGTATTATACATATATATTATATAACATAGAGCCTAAATTTGAGTTAAATTGCTTGGTCATTTTCATTTAATTTCAAATTCTTCTTTCATCTGTTTTGTAACTGGTAGGTGGTAAATACATAAATATAAACAGTGCAGGTAAACATATATTTTTATACACACACATATATACATAGACGTATATGTGTGTGCATATATATATACTCATATATGTGGATGTATATATACATACATATATACATATGTGTGTGTGTATATATGTGTATATATATATATATACATATATATGAGAGTATGCCTGAAATCACTGTCAGACTCCAATATGGAAACACACACACACACACACACACACACACACACACACACACACACACACACACACGTGCAGCAATAGTAGTGCTCTTGTTCTGGGTCAGCCGGTCCTCGGAGACGGCGGCAGGTACGATGATCTTCTCCTCTCTATAAATAGCTTCACCTCCCAAACATCTTCTCCGCCTGGATGGAGGACATCGCTGTGGCAACACGCGTCCGATCGGGGTTGGACTCCCCGCCGTCTGAACGGAACAAACCATGTGTTCACCCCAGTTGGGTCAACCTATTTGTGCACCCCCGCCCCCCACCGCGGTGGTGGAAACCCATCTTTCACCGTCCCCCCGTTCTATTTTTACCCCAAAGGTCAGGCAATTAAAAAACAAACAAAAAACAGCGAAGATCTGCACAGAGAACGGAGAGTTCGGTGGGAATCCTTCAAGAAACGACGCCGCTTGGAAAGAGGTGAAGCTCCGCCCCTCTCCCAGAAGCTAGCTTAGCACGATGCATTGAACGCGCTCAACCAGCATGCTTAAAAAAAACACACATTTTCAATGATGACAAAAATGCTAACGCTTCCCACTGCTGTTCTATTAAATGACAACGACGAGAACTACCTGCTTTCTGCAGGGCGGAGGGATCCTCAGAAGGGATTCATCAAATCCAAACGACCACATCCCGCCATATCCATACTTGGAAAATACAAACCTGGCTTTTGTCGCGTTAGCAAACAAGACGGCGAGGAACCTCCGCGAGTCAGCCATGTTTGAACACGACAGTGAAACCCGCTGGTTTCGTTCCAGAACCGGCGATAAACGAAAATCCGCAAAGTAGCGACCATATTGTTCCTCCTGATCAACACTCTTATAAACACTTGCGTGTGAAACGGACAAGGCGAGATGCTGAGTGCGCAGGAGATGCGGAGAATCGTGCTTCGGTCGCCAAACCAATCAGACCCCGGGATATAGAACGCCGTACTCTGGTTGGTCGCCTCCCCTCCGTGAGCCAATCAGGTGCCGTATGTGATCTCACGTTGGTCAAGTAATTGACCACTTTGTACGGTAAAGAACGCTATTTTATTTGGCGTCTTATGTTTCTATTATTTTTTGAATATTTGTTACATTTTAGAAAATGCTTATTTTACCATGAAAATAATGTAAAATAAATAATACTTAAAAATACGTCCCCTGGCGTAGCAGAAAATACGCAATATAAAATTAGCTAAGAAAGAGTTAAAAATCTGCGATACAGTAAGACCGCAGATTGTCATAGGACCATTAACTATCGCAGGCACACGGTGATTTCCCTGGTTTTCTTATCTGAAGTGAACTGCCTGTTTGTGCATGCAGGTGTTGTTCCTGAAAACCTTCAACACAGAAAAGTTCCAGGAAGGCAGTTTCTAGAACTGTCCAACTCGAGTTTGGTTCCAGGAACTCGGCTCCTCCGGGGGAAGCTTTTAGTTTTGCATTTGCACCGACAGTAAGGTATCACAGAAGGGACGGCGTGCAAGCGAGCGTCTGAGACACACACCTTAAGCGACACGCTACAAAACAAAACCGCTGCAAAGAAGAGGAAGGCGACACAGTCAAGATGAAGAGTGAAGTAGCAGCAGCGTTACAGTTATTTGGCAGACGCTTTTATCCAAACCGCATCCATGTTCTGCACGACGGGAGGAACAACCCTGGACGATCAAATTAGTAGAAGTTTTTATCTTCTTCCTGCACTGCTTCGCTGTGAGTAGGACCTGCTGTTAGCTGTTAGCCGCTGTTAGCCGCAATTATTTTGGCCAAAATGTTGAGCTCGGACCTCTTTGTCGGCCCTTTCCTTGCCGCTTCTGTTTCTTTTGCCGCAAGAAAAGAGCCGACCAGTGACCGCAATACTTTAGAAAAATGGCGCTCCGCATTACGAAGTACAGCTGAACCTCAACTTACGAATTTAAGTTTTTCTTTGACTCCCTTCGCAAACTGAAATGCTCGGCGTTTCCCACTGACATCAACGGAAATCCCATCGATCCGTTCTCCGGCACCAAAACAACATACTGCACTCTTTTGGCAAAAAATATAGAAAAGAATTAAAGATGACTTTAATTATTGTTGTGTCTCTGGTGTTTGTTCTCTTCTTGTCAGCACTTGTCCTCGCTAAATCAGCGAAAGCAAAGCCGTCTGAGCGATGAGAGCGATCAGATCCTCGCTAATGCTAACTGCTAAAGCTATCTCCAGCAGGTGTCTGTAGCTCATCTTTGTTCTTCAGGATGGTGTTTGGCGAGATCCCGAACACGAACACCGCTCTCACGTTTAGCTACTATTTCCTTCTTCGGATCAACTCCGCTTCTCAACTTCTTCCACTATCGCCAGCGCTTTTACCCTTTTTGGGAGCCACAATGAGGGCTAGCTTACTGGAAAAAGGACAGAAAAGTGTTGTAACAGTAGAACACAACGATGAATGATGTAAACAGCTCCGCACAAACCAGCCCGTGAGTTGGTTTGTTCGTGTGTCCGTATGCAGAGGCTCGTCCTCGTACTCCATTTGTTTGGGGCTACGCGAGCCGAGGTTCTACTGTATCTGGTGACGTGGCTTGGGGGTTCTACCACCGAGCTACGATGTCATGTGAATGACATCGTAAATAGACCCCATGAGGACCTGAAATGGCTCTGGGAACTTTGGTCCGCAGTCCCTGGTTCCTATGCTGTCCGAAAGCACGAAGACACGCCCAAGTTCCTGAGAAGAATCTGCAAAAAGTTCAACAGCAACCTGCGACAGACTTCAGGCTACTTAAAGTAGCTTCCCGGTCTTGTCCGCACACCTTTTACAGACACCGGCGTGTCTTCGTCTCGTCGTTCTGTCTCAGAAAACCGATCACAGAGTCCCAACCGTGGAGTTCACCTCCTTTAGCCCTGCGCTTGCGTCAAGAAACTTTATTTTTTTGTGTTTTTTTTCAAGCAAATTGTTGAGCTGTAGTTGGTTCCCAGGCTCCTGCACGCCCATGAACAGCTCGCCAGAACTCCACGTGCACACAGAAACACACACATGCTTGCAGTGTTTGGCTAAAAAGCTGCGAACGTGTTGAAATGCCTCACACTCCGGGGGAACACTTGAACATAAAGCTGCTTTTGGACAGAAAATCCAGTGTTTAGTGGGGATGGGGAGGAAAAACGTGCATTGAGAAATGTATCCCATGTAGACACACACTGTCTCACACACACACACACACACACACACACACACACACACACACACACACACACAGGCGGTGGAAACGGAGCAGGAGGTTGTAAATGCGTCGCGACCGAGGAAATAATGACTGCAGCTTATCTTTCACTCCAGTGCAACACGGCCCATTTTAATAAAACATTTAAAATGCAGCTCGTATTCTCGTTCTTTTCTCCCTGCAACCTGTCAAAATCCCATTTGGATGCTATGAACATCAACACACACACACACACACACACACACACACACACACACACACACACACACAC